>NW_020292041.1:879929-1388126 GCF_003184925.1 Aspergillus vadensis CBS 113365 | reverse complement strand
AAAAAAAAAAAAAAAAACATGTATATATATAAACATATATCATAGCAACGAGATTGATTTTATTTGGTGAGACTAGTTACTACTAGCACTAGAAATGAAATGAAGCTCGTATGAAGATCATCCTAGCATCATGCTATGCATTATAATCATATATATATATATATATATATATGTATCTGATGTTGCACATGATGATAATACTAAGTACTGCTACTACTACTAATATCATATAAGCTACTATCAAGAACAACTTCTTAGTTGCCATCACTAAGTACTAACTAACTAATTGAACTAACACTGAAGCACATATCAGGTGATACTGCTAGAATAGAAGGAAAGGGAAGTTTTTCCCGTGGAGGAAGGTGGAGGAGGGGGGGGGGGGTGTGTTGTATGGAGGGTATGGATGCATGCACGTAATGCATTGGGTGAATCGATTTTACTGCTGTTGTTTAGGTCTATTGTAGTTTATAGTATCAGTTAGGATAAGGGTAAGTTATAATGTGCCGGGTGATATATTATAATAATAGTTGTTATGAATCATGAAGGAGGAGTCGGCGATCTTGTGTGTAACATCTTAGGTACTATCTTACTCTTTATTACTACTGGTTGCCGGAGGGATTGATCATTTGGGGAAACTAGTAGTTACTAGTGTATGAGGTCATGGGCCAAATGGCAACTATAATCCGCTTAAGTATATTGCTAATTTCCACTAGTACTGCTGGAGCATATATTGAACAAGTTTTAAGAGAGGAGGAGGTTATCGTTGCTCATATTGCTATGGTATGGTATAATATCTACTAACCGAGCATCAGCTCAAGTTATTGCTCATCCTAACCCCAGCTTAAAGGTTAGAAGGGCATGTATGCATGCTATATATAAATCCCAGTAGGAGACCCCGACGCTTGTCGCATGTCATCCAATTAAATCCGAATATTGTTCATGAAAAGAGAAAGAATCGAGATGATTCCCAGGGGGTATTGTATTTATCGACACCGTACGCCAAATTCATAACTCCTGTTTGTCCAGTCCCCATATCTCCCAATGCTGCAGCACATCCCAGCCAACGCGTCGGACACGCCGTCGCCAGTAGCGACCGTCGCGATGAATGACTTGCGGAAGGCACGGGTTCATGCCTGGGTCGGGTGCTTGCTCGTCTGCCGGCTGGTTGGCTTCTCCTGGTTCTGTGGTGGGGGTGTCTTCTTCTCGTGTCCGTTTGCCTAGTACGGAAGGTGGGACATGTCCGTTTCGCTGCGAGGGCACCATTGCATTATGGCCGTTGGCTGTTGGGGAGGGTCCCTCGGCTGGTGGGCTCTTATCATACCCTACGTTGGCTTCTGCGCTGGTGGCGCGTGAGCCCGTGGGTGTCTGTAGCTGGACGTGTCCGTGGTTTTCGGCCTGGTCGGCTGGCACGGTGTAGTAGTCTCCTAGTTGGAAGCCCTTGCGGCCCAGGCCAATGACCTTCAGCCGGTGGAAGATTTGCTGGTCTGCAAGAGATTCGCTAAGCATCGCGATCAAGGTGTCGTCGTCGGCTTCCACAATGTCGGAGAGCGTCCGGGCGGCGGTGAGCGCATTGGCAGACGGAGGGAAGTATTTAAATGTCTTAGGGACCGGCCCAGTACGAGCCGTCTCGGACGGTGAGTTGCAGGTGGGAATAAGGAGACGCAACGCCTTTAGATTTCGGAGGAATGGAAGAAGAAGCCCCAATGCTTCCAGGCCGGAGAATTCTGTGGCGAAGCCAAGCTGCTCCAATTGCGGACTGGCGTGGACAAGGCGCGCGACCGTGGGTGCAGATAGGGGCCAGCGAGCGGGGAGTAGTAGATGTCGTAAGGTGGCTGCATGATTCAGAGTGATGTTGTTTAGGTATACGTCCCGGACGCTTGTTTGCAAACCGGGGGAGTTGCTTGCAGCGGCAGAGCAACTGGTGGAAGTACCATTAGTAGCGGGTTGAGAGGTGTCAGACGAAGGGGGGGAGAGTGCGGCAGCAGAGGTCAGAGGTCGAGGGGAGTTGATATCATCGTTGGGATTAAGAGTGGCGTTGACGAAGTATAACCGTTCCAGACCCGTAAATTGGTTTAGGAATTGCGCATGTCTCTTGCTCACGGCATCCTGTCGAATCGATTTAATACGAATGGGATGGGCCGGCATTGTGGGCCAGGTGCTATCCACAAAGGTGTTCATCGAGAGATCCGCACCGCCGTGCTGGAGGATGGTCACGTCTTCTACAGTGGTACCATTCACTGCGAGACCGAAATCCTCCGTGTGCAAAGCGTACAGGTTCTGTAGGCCAATCTTCTTGATTGAAAGGGGTTGTTTCGCGGCGATGCATTTGCGGAAGTAATCGTGAACCATGACACTAGGCTCCTGCGCATTGCGCATGCGGGGAGACCAATGCATGTTGAGCTCGCGTAGCTTGCGACACTTGAATACCAGAGTGGAGATGTCATCCGGATAACAAAGCGGATCAATGTCGGTAACCTTTAGATACCGAAGATGTGGCATGGGTGGAATCACGATGGTTGGGCGGGGATGTCGACTGGAAGGAAAGCGAATAGTCAAGGCTGTCAGCTTAGGCAGCTGCGCCAGCCCAAGATAGACAGTTTCCAGCATTTTGGTATTGAGTTCCCAGCTAAAGCTTTCCAGTTCCGTCATCCGATCGACCGCCGCACGCACCGCAATGTTCAGCATCATCGACGAGTCCGGCACGCGACCCACGCGCGCATGTTCCTCGAGCTCGAGCTCCCGCCAGTTGCCTCGAAGCGTAAGCGACCGAACGAGCGTAGCATAGGGACGGGTGATGATGGCGTTGAGACCCATGGAAAAAGGGCTGGCGCTACCCATACCCTCGGGTTCATCGTCGCGATATCGGATTTTGTCATAGGAGGTCAAGGTGATGTGTTTGTAGAGCTGGGGGAGAGCCATGTAGTTGAGAACGCGGCATGCTCGACAGAGACGGGCAAGATCGCCGGGATCATCTACCTGCAAGAAAGCACGAGGTGGTTAGTGGGTTGCACAAGCTCCATTCGTGAGAGCAGTAGCTAGACGAACGTAAGAGACGATGACCGCGATTAAGTTGAGTGGTAGGATCATTAGCGGAGCGCCCTGGGGGCGATCGGTGGTGACGCTGGCTTCAAACATGTTCCGGTTGACAGCCGCCATGATGCGACGCCCAGGGGCGATAGGGTCGCAGCATGGACTGAAGAAAATAAAAGGGCAGATGGGAATAAGTCAGGCGAGACATCTATCAGAGGGACAGAGGCTCTCCGACTGGGGCGGGATGAAGTCGAAGTAACTTTCCGATGAGGAATATCGCGGGATGGCAGATGGCGGAAACTCTTCGATGTTCCACTGCTGAGTCAGGATCCCGTCTCTCTCTTTTAAGGTCATTAAAGTTAATTAAGACCTCTGGTGAATCTAATCCCCCTCTCCCTCTTCTTCACCTGCATGTCTGGTTGGAATTCAAATGAACGAATTATCCCTGTCAGTTTGACAGATGTGAGGTGGGCGATCACACGTGGTGAAAAGCAAGGAGGAAATGTCATTGAGTTGGCACATTAACCCTTTCCAGCTAATAGGAACTATACTATGGAGACAGCAGGTACAACATCCAGGTTACTACAAAAGCATAGGCTGTGCTCGGAATCTCCCTCTGATTGTATCCTTCAGTCTGGGGCTCAATTCTGAAACAATCAGATCCCTGCTCTATTGTCCTGCTGCCGGTCATATCAAGGTTTGAAATGACTTGCATTTTCCAAGCCTCGCTTCTAGAAAGATGGCAACGGCGAACCCATCTGTCAGATTCGGGGTATATATTGACTTTGTCGGAACGTAGATAGTACTGGTACCTATAAGTACCGCCTAACTATTACTAGTTTTTTCATGAGAAGTGCAACGATGCCAACGAAAGGGAGAAGTACCAGACAGGCCACTCATACTATATACTACTAATAGTAAATCAGCTTAAACAATTACAACATATCAACCTAACACACAACTCCCCAACTAACCCAACTTATTCCACTCCCCAATCGTAAACTGCGAATTACACATATTCGTCAACTCCCAAGTTTCCGCCCCCAGCACAACCTTACTCCCCTCATCCTCCCATTCCCCAACAGCGCCCGCCACAAACAACGCCGCCATAAAATGATCATCCGTGGCATGAGCATCCCTATACTCGGGATGTTTCATCAACCTTGTCATCGCGCGCCTCATCTTCGGCCCCCCAGAACACTTAACCATAACATCCTCGACCGCCTGACGAAACTCCAACGCCCAGTCCTCCGGCGGCGTCTCCATGGCAAAGGAATCACGGAAGCGCAGCATCGGCGCCCACCGATTCCGGTAGAGATTGTGTACGGCGCCGCCGGTGCCGATGATGAGGTAGTTCTCGCGACGGAGATGGCGCAGCGTAGAGCCGACTTTCATGTGGTAGTGGGGGTCGTAGCGGGCGTTGGAGGAGATGAGGGTGGTGGGTGGACAGGCGGCAGGAAACATGCGGATGAGGATGAGGTAGACGTCGTGGATCCATTCGAAGGTGTCGTTGCCGGAGGCTTTGAAGCCGGCTTGGTTGAGGAGGGAGATGCATCGGTGGGAGGTGGGTAGGTCCGGGTTGAGTTTGTAGTCGACGTATTTGGACGGGTGGACGTAGGCGACAGGGCTTTTGCCTGGGTTAGGGTTCGTGGAGATTTCGATGCCGTCGCCGTGGCAGGCCCAGTGGGCGCCCTGGTGTTGATCTTAGTGGTGCTGCTAGATGGAGATAGGGAAGAAGGGGTGATGATGTACCATGATGACCACGCCTTTGATGCCTTGTGCTAGGGCTTCGTCGCCGCATTTCTTCCAGTAGTCGGCTGAAGTGGACTCTTCGCCGAGCATCATGGTCGAGCCATGTGAGAAGAAGTGGACGGGTGTTAGTCCTATACCTCGTAGTTACTTAGTATGCGCTGCATAGATCCACTATAGGAGTACGTACCCATGTTGATGTCTTCTTAGTGTGTTATGTAGTTAGTATTGACTGACAGTGCCAAAATTTCAGCATATACTAATGCATCCTATAATAATGTTAATTAAGTCTGCATGCTGATGTTTGTCTGGTTGGATGCAACGCTGGCACTTATACAAAGCCTCATGTCGGGACCATCGGGTCGGCGGACCACAAACCGAGAGGTCCATCCGAACAGCGCAACTCCGGCCCCCGAGAGCATTTCCGGGGTTAAGGTGGTCCCCACAACTGGGGAAGAAATATACTTTGATCATCTGGTAATGTGTGGGGTTGCTGTACTTGCCGGGATTGCCGGCATTCTCGACTCGGGGGCAACTGGGATGTTCATCACAGCTTACTCTTTTACTATGCCCATACTTAAGACAGCAATATGTCGCATTGATATGCTATAAAAACATGTATAAGAAAGAAAGATCAATGATATATGCATCCCAAGGGTATCTTTGTACATCAACAACAGTGCAGTCGCCTGAGACATGGAGGGCTCCAAACAACCCAGACCAGCCTATCCATACACCCGTGCCCAGCCCAGCCCAAGCCCCTGATTAAACCGGAAACTGAAGAAAGCAAAGCAAGTTTTTGACCCGGAAGAAATAGTGTCAGAAAAGAAAACTCCAGTAGTAGACCATCCGGCAGCACCCAAGATCTCCAATACTCCCCGCTAAAAATCAGACATCAGCGGCAGAAAATGCGAAACACAGAAGCGAAATGGAGTGTTTTGAGACAGAAAGACGAAGACAGTCACGCATTACGCGTGAACATCACTGCTGGCCATGTGGCCCTCGTGATTCTTCAGGAGCCTCATCTGGAAGAGGTTGGGTTGGTGATATAGGTGCTCCTTCCGTCGGGTCGAGTTCCTGCTCGGATTGTTGGCGCAGAGCCGGCCCCCGAGTAGGCTCACTGACCGAGCCATCGGCGTCCAGCGCCGGCTGACATTCAGAGCCATGCTCACCAGGTTCCACAAGCGCTGCAGCTTCAGGGTCATATCGCAGCTCATAATTGCCATGACTAAACCCTTGCCCATCGGCTGCGCTCCATGGAGCGGCGGTTCGCGTTTGCGGCTGAATCACCCTCACAGGCAGGTCATCACGACCCGGCGGAACACGCTGGTTCGAAGTTGTTGTTCGTGAACTAGGCTCGTGATATTGTTGCGGCGACCAGGTCTGTTGACCGCGGCGCCTAGCCGGAATAACCGTGACTGGCAAGGGAGAGTCGGAGCCTTGTCGTCCAGAACCAGGTCGCAGTCGTCGATGGAAGCCAAACCGAAAATCATGCCTGGGATGTAAGCTGTGCTCATCGTCGCTGTCATCCAAGGAATGATGCTGTGGTTCCACTTGAGCACCTGCGGGGTTCCCCTCTTCCTCGGCCTGTGCAGAAGCGACTTCTCTTGGTAAAGATGCCCGCCTTCGCTTGAAAGGATTGAGCAGCGCTCGCCACCTTCTATCCACGTGCACAATTTGAGGGGATTGCTCCCGGGTCTGTTGTTGTGCCAGCGCATCTTGCGCCAGGCCGGCTTGCTGACCGTCGGTGGTCATCTCCTTCGCGGCCACCGCTTCGTCTATGTCTTCATCCTCTTCCTCCATGTGAGGCATGGCCACCGGCGGAGTGGGACTAGAAACTGGATGATAATGTATGTTGTATACCGTGCTGGCCGCGCTGGTTGTGTCAGCGCGACTGACAGGCGTTATAGCTGCTGGGGGAGGTGTTGGTCGGGGCGCCATGCGCCGGCGCCGAGGGTCCAGGGGAATGTTGTGCTGCTGGTTCTCCAGGTTCGACTGCCAATTACGACCAACCCTCGTACGCAAAGGTCGATGAGCCAATCCCATCATGCCACCCCAGCCTGAAGATGTTCCACCGCCTCCGCCTCGATCATGGCTGTCAGGGTTGTAGCGCGGCCAATCGACCTCTTCCGAAGGGGTCACTTCCAACATCTCGTCTCCATCAAATATTTCGCGTCCAAGTATTCCGTCCTTCCTCTCATCGCGTTCCAATGCCTCAATCCGCTCCACCCATTCCCAGACCACGACACTCGCGGCAGCCGAACCAACCCACCTAACATAAGTACCCCATCCGGCAATTTTCGGTTTTGCGATATCCAGAACAAAAAACACAACGGGTATAAGAATCGCACATAACGATAGCAACGCCACCAGGCAGATATTCCTCATTTTCGGATGGAAGAAGGCGAATCGATGTTTCGAAAGCGAGTAAAAGATGACCCAAGCGGCGTACAAAAGGTTGAGAGCAAGCTCGAACAGATAGCTGAGAGCGGGGATCGCGTCTTCGTATAGCCGCGGATGAACGGTATCGGTCTTAACCAAGAATTTGTCGAGGATACTAAATGTGGTATCAAACACAATTAACGCGAACCCTGCCCACTTGATCATTATTTTCTCCTTATGTCGAGGGAACAGCCGGATCAAAGTCTGAATCTGGGCCAGCCACAGGAAGGTGCTGGAAATAATTCTGACCACCCGGATCTCCAAACCGTCGATGACCTCGTCGGCCAGCGCTTCAGCATCGGAGTAACCATAATAATATTGCTGTTCAGCCACACGAAAGGAGTCGACAGTCGCAATGGTGAGTGATACCGCGACTAACAAGGCCGCGACCTTTTGCAGCCACGGCCGACCACCCACGCCAACCACCGACGAATTACCACTATACGAACCGCTAATCATACCATGACGGCCGAGAAAGTTTGCACCGCCACCGGGACCCCCAACATAAAACGTACGCGGCGTGATGAGAAGTATTATAACGAGGAGATAGCTGACAACGGTCGTACAGCCCATCGCATACAGCGCCGGGGTAACGGAGGAATAGAAAGGATCGGTGACATCGAGCGCGGCGACCGCATGGGCCGTGGCAGTTGGCGTGCCCGTGCCGGTACAGATGGGATCGTAGATGGCATTTTCGGTCAAGGCGATAGAGTAGGAGCGATTCAAATAGACGTAACCTGCAAAGCAGCCGCCGAAGCGCCGCGTCAGTGTAACCGGACGGAAGCGAGTTTGTTTGACGGGCCGTATTCAGGCCCAGCACGAATCCACATACCGGAACTGGGTAATAGAAAAGGCGTGCAGTCCGCTTCATAAGTTCTGGTGGTCGTTGTCGTTGGTTGAGCCCATATTTGGCGAGGTGTTAGATGAGCGGGTTCCCCCATGGTCGGCGGGGACGATTGATTTCTCCTCGGAGCAGCCCTCAGACCCCTACGAGATGAGGCGTAATGGCTATCATCAATGCCCTTGTCAGAGTGGACCCGTCACATGCGGCCTTTTCAAGCAACCATCATTCTTGCGGGGAAGTGGTGGTGCTGGGAGAAGAACACGGGGGGACAAGCAACGAAGTGCGCGAGAGTCGAGGCGAGAGCGAGTTGCTTTATCCGATGTTGGACGGGCGGAGGAAGTCGGGGGAAGCTGGGATAAATGGAAAAGGGGGGGCGGGGAGACAGGTTTCGAGAGGATCCGCGTCGGGGTTTGGTGACCGGACAGAAATCTGGGAGGGATTTGGGGAGAGATGAGGGAGCGAACAACAACGGAGCGCAGGGGAAGCGGTGCTGCGAAAGAGCTGAGGTGGTAAGGGTGGTACACGGGATGATACGTCGTGGAGAGTAGCAGGCGAGGGGGAGGAGGATTTGGCAGTGCAATAGAAAGATCCGCCACCCGCGGTCCAGATTGCCGTCGCCAGTTCGGCTCTTCTTGTACACCGCTTGCCAATCTCCACCTCAACAACTACTTAAGTATACTTATTTCTTTCTACTGTACAGCTAGCACGTTCGAAATTCTTGCTAGTGTTTCTGCAATGCAACAATGACAACTGTCTTGATGGTGTTCATGTATGTACAGGTTGGCTAGACCATCAATTGTAGGTCCACACCAGCAATAATGACAAGAAATCAACCCGCCACGGAAACCCAAGACGAAGGCCACGAGGTAAATTGTTAACTGACAGTTGATCACATGGAGACCTCAGCCTCCCAACAAAACAAGCATGGTAGTACAAGTGGATGAGAGAGGACCGGATTTACCCAGATCCCATGCACTGCGTCCCCTATTCAGACACCACTTCCGTCGTACAAACATACCCATTACTCCACCCCCCTTTATAATTCAAGCAGCGATCAGGGTCTCACACCCCACATTCTTGCCCCGGAATAGCTCCTACGGAAGTCCATTACCTCGGGGGTGGTCCGTACGACATCTGCGTCGGAGGCAAGTATGGTGATACCAATGCTGCCCCCGTGGCACTGGCATATCTCCCGCGTTCTTCTTCCCGTTTCTTGATCTCGACCTCGTTTTGGATGATCGTACAGCATGTGCAGCACGTTGCTCGAACGCAGTCGGAGACAATATCCCCTTCAATTTCATAGGCCTTTCGCGTTCGACGGCGCTGGTACGCCGCCAGGAAACCTGCGACAGCTTGTTAGCATACTTTGCCGGTGCTGAAGACTGACGTGAAAGGTGCGCACTTACATTGACAACCGCAGAGCAAAGCCATAACAGTGCAGGAGCTATTGCACGTTTCATATCCGAGCATATTTGTTGGGTCTTCATTTCTTGACTTCATAGAAAGTCGATATTGCGTTTTCCCGAATAGGACGCATGGACAGAGCAGTCCTAGACAACATGACCCGACATCATAGCATCCGCACATGCTAGTGCGCCACGATCCGCCTTTTATCTCCAGATCTGGGTGAGTTATTTGACCTGGCCGATGGTATGCCATAAGATCAAATCCTACAGGTGTTGTTGGCGCCCCGTGGGCGACTGGAGGGGGAAACTGAGGTAATTGGGGCGAATGTAAGGGATTTGTGTCTGGTACAACAGCCATAGGCTCTTTTTTCGGTAACGGCTCTGCCATTTCCAGGTCCCTTTTGACCGGGAGAGGGCCCGGGGATTGTGGAGGTTGTGCGTATGAGTATTCAGGCACTTTTGGATTTTGCTGGACTTGCTGGATCTCGTCCGCGTACGGCGCATAGTTGGCTGGATGTTGCTCGAGATTCGGTCCGCAAGGATAGCCTTGAACGGCCATATCTTGCTGGTACTGTTGCGACTTTTCGTTTAACGGCGGTTGAAAGTGCTCCATGACAGTCTGTGGTTCTGCTGACTGGGCGGCCGCTGGAGGTGTAATCTCATCTCTCAGTCGGCTCCCTGGAGCGTGCATTTCCAATGGAGTTTCCATATAAGAGTATCTTGGATTGGGGCCCAGGTTGGCCGTATTAAGCTGCAGTTGTCTGTTCATGTTGGCGGTCGCTTCTGATCCCAGATGGCCAACTCGTAGGCCCGTCTACAGCTTCACACACTATATTTCTAGTGCACAGAGCTTTCCGGCTCTTTGACCCCCCAAGAAAGAAGGGTTATCGCAGGGTGAACGGTAATTCCAGATCGCTCAAATGCGGTCGTTCCGTAGGGATCTACATGTACCGGCGAGGCGCAAACCCTCCGCTCGCAACCCGGAGGAGAAGCATCAATAAGCAGTACAGCACAGTGAGTGTGCAGAGATGGAGTCCTTCAACATTCAAGTAGTAACAACCAAGTCACCAAATCCAGAACTAGAGAAGGACAAAATGGAAAGCGCAACAGTAAAAGAAAAAAAAAATCCAGAAGCACAACCCACACCCACAAGGACAAGAAACCGGAAGGCAGCGAGATTATAACTAACTAAGCAAAGCAAGTATAGTGGCAATTGGGTGATCACAATCGCCGGAGGTGGAGAGGGGATGGCATGGCGCTTGGGGAAGGAAATGGATGGACGACAAGCAAGCAAGCAAGTTGCTTTGCTGCGGCGGCGGGGGGGAATCAATCATACGTATTGTAGTTAGTTATTGGCCAGCGAGTTAAGCGTCTAAGCACAAGTTGCGCCGAACGAACCCCTAGCGCTGCACCCTTATGTGGCTCTGTTCACACGAGTGATGAATCCTGTTGGTCTGGCGGTCTTTCGGATCATCCTGTTGGGTCCCGAAGCACACTTTCTCTTCGATTCTCATCACATTTTCGCCGGTCGGCTGGCGTCACATTGGATGGTTGCCGACGCACCATTCCATTTCATCCCCTGTCTTTTTTTTTCTTACCCTCCCCTCTTTCTTTCTCTTCTTCGTACGTAGTTCCGTGACAGTTGCCGATCACAACGCTCCTGGTTGGCTCGGCCGCCAACTGTTGCTAGTAGCTCAGTACTAAGTAGTTACCGGGGGTGAGTGCGTATCCGCCTATTGTGATAGTGGTTTCCTTCCGGAGAGAATACCCAGCCGCTGGCAGTCATAGTTACTATCGTCTGTTAGCTAGCCTGCTGGCTAAGTATGTACCTATAGTCACTGCCAGCGCGAACTACTACTAGTAGTACTTTGTAAGCGGTTACATCCCCGTATGCACCAGTGATGCAGGCAGAGAGAGCATGGTGACCAGCCGAGTTGCAGTGCATGCCATGCCGCTCGGGAAAAGGCGTAATTAGCGATAGCACAACATGTGCGCGGTAAGTTCTGGATCTGCAACGGCTTGGAGATATCATATCCTGCATTCAGACTATTACAGTGGTTTGGCGCTGAGAGCTCAGCTGGATCCATAAGCGTTGCGAACCTCCGGATAAACATTACATGGGATTAGGATGGTCGAGACAGGTTACCTGGATTACCCCTCATTCATTGACATAACGGTGAGTGAAACTAGTGTCCCTGCATCAGAGCAGCATATTGGTCACTTTCCATCATCACACAGAGTACAAAGTAGCTAATAGATTAGGAAGGATATCCTGGGTTCTCTCACACAGCATCACGTGATGCATGCTTATCCAATATACTGCCTAAGGCTGCACTCACGTGCCTTCATGCTCTGGTGTCTTGGCGCCAGGGCTGGGTGCGACAGACTATTTCTACCACTACAGATGGTAGTACTGCATTCTATGCAATAAGAGAAATGAAGTGGGCACGTAACAGACTAGGTCCCGTCAAAAGTTGATACTCTCAGAGAGAGTGGAACAGCAAGTGTAGTGCCATTGATGCATTAGTACACTATCGTACCAAAAAGCACGATGAAAACAAATGCCAAGAAGCTCGATTCATCCGATTTCAATCGAACTCCTCAGCATCTATGGATACTAGTCTAGATGCATCTTTAGCAAACGGATCAGTTGAGTTTAACCGTTTCAAATTTATGCAAAGGAATTTCCCTCCAACCCGTCAAAAGACATCAACCGGCGTGTAACGAGCGCACTGGGCACTCTGTGGCGCAAGCCCCATCCATTTAATTCCCGGAACGAGAAAAAGAAAAGCTTAGGGTTGACCGCAAACTCCACTTGCAAGTATGTAACTCCACTACTCTATTTGGTCTGCTTCTCCATACTATTCGGTATATTCATTGCGAAGAATTATACCACCAGAACTGTGAGGATGTGACACTTCTTTCACAGCTCTCAATGATAACTATGCCCCTTCGATAAATCCAACAATCTCGGATAATTCCCTTGATGAATGCAGATGCAACGGTGTGAAGAAACCGGTTGCTGACTGTTTCACAGACAAACAAGCAAGCATAACAACAAAAAAGAAATGAAAAGAAAATATCGCAGCATGACTAGTCAGATTTAAGCCTCCAGCAAATAGGAATAAAGTATCTCAAGCCAATCAAACGGCTTGGAAACACTCGGAGATATCCTTAAAAGTCATCAAACCTTGTCATCAGGAAGCTCCGGGATGGATTCCTCCCGTGGTCATCTGCAAGTTTCGTAAACTCGGAATTCAGCCACAGGGTAACAGTTGGGCATTTTGGCAGATTCTCTCCCGCCTTTCGCACGGTTTAAAAAAAAATTGCTAGCATGGCAAGTAAGCACGGAAGAATGTCGATCAATCGGTCGATCAAGTACAAGATAGAAAGTTTGTTCCTTGGTAGAAAAGTTCCGCTACTTCTTAGGGTTCTATACTAGAGAAGTAACCTAATTAACTGCAGCAATTCACGATATTGAGTAGTTCTTCTCAGGAAACGTCTTCCGAAAGAAAAAAGGGTTTCAACTCGCAGGCAAGTCGCGATAGAGCAAATGTCTTCGAATTAGGTAGCAGTGAGTCACCTTTCAAGCACAGTGTCTATATAAATGGCTCGAAATCCCCGTTGTGTACTCGGTGATCAGGTCAACTCTAGCCAAGCACAAGAGTACTACTACACGTCTTTACGATTCCTACTTCAGTGAAATACGAGAACGACAAACAAAGCTGCAGAAACACCAGGATCAGGTCACAACATCCCGGCAAGATGTTCGATAGTTTCAGCGAACTGTATGCCGATCAGTTGAAGTTAATTACGGATGCTCTGGACCAAGCTGGAATCAATAACGTACTTTGGGGCCACGTCATTGAGCGCTTCCTCGAAAAACGTGTTTCGTCGGTAAGCACACTCCCCCGGTCTCTGACAATGGTCCCTGGTTTTCTTTTCTCTCTCTCTTTCTCTCTCTCTAACATAACCAATAGGGTATCGAATGCATCATCCACGATGGCATGGCCGAAAAAGCATGCCAGACCCTTCTGGCTGCGGGGCTCGAGCCATGCAAATACGGGGAAGATTGTCCGGCGACGAGACATTGGCAAGATAGGCCGGACGCTGTAGCGCATGTGCACTTTGAAGCAACCACTTTAGGGTGTGATATACCTGTGATGTTCTGGGAAAAGTCGTCTCTTCTTTGGGCGTTGCCCGACTTACCATCGTCTCCTCCTTCGTCGGATGATTCGTACTACATGCCAATCAGGATCCCATGGACCTACTACGATAATAGGTCGCAGCGTCCTCCAATAGATTTGACTCCTGCAAGAATGATCAAACCAGTCAAGATCGTTGAAGCCCTGATATGGCTGATGTGTCGGGACCGGAATCCTGATGAGGGATTGGAAAGGGGGTGGGAGTATCGGTGGCAGAAGATCTTGGAATACTGGGTGCAGAAAGCCCCAGGTCTTGCTGAGCATGGGCTTTTCTGCCGGAACGAATTGCGACCCAATTTTCTGCCTCTTTGGGACTACCTCTGTGGTGGTGAAGGTGAACAGACCCCCAAGAAGCATCGTGCACACTATTTGGGGCTCCAAGCGAAGCTTCGTGCGGAAAATGCTCTTCCAAGCTCACCGCAACCAAAGAGAAGAACAATTGAGGAAATTGAACATCAAAAGTGGAAGGTGTATCAGAAGTTCGTAAAACGTTACAGCGGCAATACCCCTTGGATTGAAGAAGACTAATTCTGAGGTGGTACTACTTACTACGAATGCATTCTGTACTTTGTTCCCAGCCCTATGGCATCTCCGCAACCTATGTCACACCATTCGTAATGAATTCAAAATATTACATATAAGAATTTATATCAGTTCCGGATGATTTGAACGTACTTTCATCGCGATGTAGTTCTAGCCTCCCCACGATAATTGTCATGAAACAGCTTTCCGGGTAGAGTTTCTCACACGGGGAAGTCGGAAAGGAAGCCGGGGGAGCTTCGGTTGGCATTGGTGTCAGAACACAAATGCAAAAGTACTAGATAGTAGAAAGCATACGGAGAATTTTCTGAATTTCACCACACGAGGCCCGAAGCTGATATGCATAAGAAGAGGCCTGGTCGTCCTCTTCTCTTTGAGCAATTAGAAAGATCTCAACATCGAACGATGACGCCAAACGCAGAAGAATACACTGCTTGGGAAGTCTGGACGCAGTGCGATCACACCATAGCGATCAGTATCATGCGCAGCAGACAACTTGATGATATTAAAATAGTCGTAATTGGTGCGCAGTCCATTAAGCACAATCTCCCGGCCCTGGCAGAACTGTATACAGTATGTATCCTTGATCGACTTACTCTATTCAACCCACCCAGTCCTTACGAATCAAGCACTACCCCCTTTACACATTCAGAAACTCACTGACTCGTCCGATGAGCCGTACGAGGCCAACACGGTCTCTGTGGCAGTGTCAGGGCAGGGGTCGATTCCCCGACTGATAGATGTCTTGCTCACCAGCCGCGTTTTCCTCCCAAGTGGCACAGATCGCGTGTTATACAGAGACCCTTTCCGTGGACGCGAAATTTTTGTCGAGTTTGTCCCAACTCCCGAGGTGAGTGACTACGCTCTCCGGATATTCATGAGCGCTGGATGACTTTTTCTGTTTCTTTTCTTTCTTTTGGTTCTATAGCTTTTGTATTTACCAGCCTCTGCCACAAGAGTCGCCGACTTAGGAAACAACGCATACAGTATCCCATGCTCATCTTTATTGGATGCGCTGATCGATTATTTCTGGCGCTCTTCCGACTGGTCGGCAACCACAGAATCAGATGATTTTCCGTATCGTCTGGCCGAAGAGATCTCAAACTTGTCGAATAACATCCCCCTGGTAACCAATGCACAAAGACTTCTTGTGCAAATTGCACTGGCTCGCGCATATCATAGGAATTGGGGACGGAGTTTGGGATGGTGGAGAAGGAGATTCGGTTTCAGCTATTAGCTAGTGATATGGGCTGATGAGTATTTCTATTTTGTTTGGTTGCTTTCGTTCATTTTTGGATGGGCGGTAATTTGTGCAGAAGCGATGGATCTTTTGTTATTGAATTTGCTTGGTATAATTTGTTCGGCTGGAGTCTTGTTAGAGAAGGGAGCTACAAATTGATGTATTGAGTCTGTTAACTATTCATTTCGTTCAAGAATCCCACGTCCTCTGGGATGGCCTGTCCGACCGGAGGTGTTGGTTGTTTCGGTTCTGGTCTGCTGATGGGAATTTTACCAGTCACATTTTGCGGCATCATGGTTCTGCATTCTGTAAAAGTAAATTGCGAAGCCAAAGGTGAATTGATGAGTTGTCAGCTCTATGTCAGGGATGATCCTAGTAAATGGTAGATGGACGGAGGGGACGAGAGAGTGAAACAAGAACTTTCAATATGCTGCCCGACGAATGGAAGGATGAACAACAATAACCTGACGCCGCTGGCATTGTCCAATCCGTGCTGTGTTCAGTTCTTCGTGCAAGGGAGTCAGGATGGGGTAGTGCCAATCTCAGATGTGACAGGAAGACTTTCTGACCGGACTGGAGCAATGCGGCAAATAGACAGCATCAAGTTAGTACTGATAAATCACTAGAAACACTAAGAGCTGTGAGTTAGATGGAATGAGTGGATGGGTGTTGAGAGAATGCCAGAATTCGAGCCTTTAGTACGCTGAAGAAAACAAAGTATATAGTGGTTGACAAGAATACCGATAACTATCTATCTAGTATGTACACAATATGGCAGGCACCATTCTATCTATCCACAGTATGCGATGGTTGGTTTACAAGGACAAGCGCTGACGCGAAAGCATAATGGACGTGTCGACAGTTGCCCCATCAATAAAGTCATTCATGAGAACAATAGTCCTCTCGGCCCGAAGTCTATCCAGAGCATTCTTTCTAATCCAAGGCAAAGTTTGCATGTCAAGCATTCCCTTGGTCGACGTGAGACAAGAGCTAGCCGCTGCTGCAGAGAAGACGCTGTAGACAAGCACTTCCTTGATAGACTGGGAGGTCGCCTGGCACTGCAGGATAGTCAAGTCGGAATCCGCCTGTCCCTCGGTACTCATGGACTCGAAACGGTCGATTATCGGGTCGGCACTCAGTGTTGCGTATGCTTCAGCGGTCCAGCTATCGTATTTATCCGCTTCGATGACAACAATCAGACGAGTCCCCGTACGGCGCAGTTCCTCAATCGGCTGTTCAAAGCACTCGCGCGTTCCCCATGTGAGCGGGCTACGCACTGCCCTGGCACACGCCTCGTTAAACAGGTCTGAGATCTCGTCTTCTGTGGGCCGCTGGCAGTCTGCCACGATGTTATCCCATCGGATATGGATTGTGACAATCTCAGTTTGGTTCTCATCGAGGAAGGCGACCTGCTCGCGGAGGAACTCGTCAAAGGCAATACCGGGAATGCACGCATGCTGGAAGTAGAAAGTGTCTCGTAGGGCAGACACTTTCTGAAACATGGGAAGGAGCTTAGCTGGACGAAACTCAAAGTACCGTGCGCCCATGGCCAGCATAGTCGAGACGGTTTTCTTTTGGGTGATGGAGAGGCCGTAAACGATATGAGGTAGCTTCTTCATGAGAAAGTGGTCCGGGACGTGATTGACGTGCTCGAGCAGAGGAACAAGCCGGCGAACGACTGCCAACATGTCCGAATCGAGATGCTGAAAGATGGCCTCGCATGCCGTCATCCCATTCATTCCATTGTCGTGCGGCGCAGCCAGCACGAAGCGCGAGAAGGGCTGTTGTGCAGCAGGGGATCCTGGAGGAGCCACACTTCCCATCCACTCCCGATTATCTCTCGAGCAGATGGTCACATAGCATTGATGGCGATCGGTGAGACCAACCTCGCCGTGACCCGCGGCATAGAAGCCATAAGTGATGATGGCGTCCTCTGTCACGATCGGGTGGAAGTCCTGCGTCGCGACCATCGTGCCTCCCTCGACCTTTCCAGTCAGACTGTTAACATCGTTATGTGCGCCAGCCACCCGTTCTCCATAGCGAAAGACGGTCCATTCGAAGCGACCTGTGAAGTTGCCGAGCCCCTGAATGTGCGACGAGTCGATCTCGAGCTGACGGCTGGTAAAGTTATGGGCCACATCATGGAGCACTTCCTGCTGGGGCACGGCAAAGCCGACCTCGTAGCCCGGAACGCCGATGTAGCTGTATACAGTGATGCCTTTGCTGGGCATAGTGAATGGCCGGGTGATGTTCTCCCGAAGGTGACTGAGGGTTGCTCGCCTTGGCGCATTGCCTTTCTGCAACTTGTCCCACTTGGATCGGTACTAATGAACTACTAGCCATATTGGGAAGTTCCCTGTCCCCGGCACATCGTGGGATCGTCGGAGATGATCATATGCCAGGGCGTCAGGAGTATGGTACGTCACGTGAATGATATAGCCTGCTAGTTGCCTCTTAATTTATCGTACTCGTTGATTAGAGTTTTACATATCTAAAGCCCTGGAATCTTTCATGTTGTTACTCCGATTTCTATTGCCCACGTAGACGGCGCCCCCGTGAATTACGCTATGCGGTTAGTCTTTTGCCCTTTATGGTTTAGCGCTACAATGCCTATTAAAAAGCCCTGCCCTTTCGACCTCTTGTCAATATATGTTCATCATCGCAGCGTTGTGCCATAGGCCAATAGCGAAAATGCCGCACATGCTCCTGGCCTCATCTGACAGCCAATAGTGCTGAGACTGCGATTGTTAATCACACAGCCCTACGCGCATACCAAGCGGCGAACAACCTAGTCACGAGGACGACTGGTGTAGGCATGCATCGCAATAGTCATCATCAAGGGAAGCAGGAATCACAGACGATGAACTACAACTCGTGCTCATGGATGTGTAAGGCGTGATGCCAGAACCCTTCTTCTAACATGTGTTTTGTAAGACAAACATACCGGCTGACGGGGCCGGCCGAAGTGCTGATTTCAGTGATCATACTGTGTCAGCCTCAGATGTGTCCGAAATTTAGTTGATGTCTTGACCAAGCTTTTTCGAAAACATGCCGACATAATTTGAAAGATTTGCTAAAGATATCCCGACACTACGCTGTCATGTAGAATCGGGGCAAATGACCTGAAAATCTCCCTCGCCCTTGCAATTCTCATTGCCAATGTGTCCCCTTTCGCTGGTGAACATATACTATTGGGGATCTGTAAATTGGAATGGATGTAAACAATATCTTTGCAGCGCCCTTCATTGATTCGGGGGTCGTGTATACAGCTCTGGGAGCATCAGAGAACCTAGGGTCGGCTTGTAAGTTTCCGGTTGCTAAACCTCGTAGAATAACCGCCCCTGTGCTCGTCGAAGCTCCGCGAAGCGTATATCGGCAAATCATTGACGATCTTGCCGGGTGAAGGGGCTTTTTAGCTCAGCTTGGGTAAGAGTCCATGAATTTTTTTTTCCTCTTTTCTGGAGGGATTTTGGCAATTACAGAGAAATGTGTGGAATCCGGGATTGTGCAGCGCGAATTAGCGCGAAATCGTGAGAAGATGCTAATAAAAGCTTGTTCTTGGCTTAGATCATCCGAAAAAATCTGGACACCTGGAAGCCTAGGCACAAGACCCCTGAGATAGTCTTTGAGGCCCACCAAGGGGGCTGCGGAAGTGCCAATGCCGATCTGTACTATCGGAAGGCCACCCTCGGCAACCCGAGGGGGCCGGGCCGGCCCCGTGCACACCAAAGGGCACTGGACCTCCGGTGCCCCGGGGCCCGTGGAGTAGACTCTCTTAACACCCCTTCATATAATAATATTATGATTTTATATACGTGGATTTTCGTTAATAACAAGTACCGAGCATGCTAAGAGCGCCGAACATTTGACACCTGCTAATGTATATCAGGGTCACTTTTCAATCCCCCATTATGATCCATCTCGATCAACTGAACAAAACTGGTATTCGCATCGCGATTGTCAATTCGAATTTTCTTTTGGCTGCTTGGTAGTCCCATGCTGCTGGCTTCCTTTGTTGATCCGAACACAGAGGGGAATAGGCGACCGAGCAAGGATCGCAAAGCGGGTAAGCATAGACAGAAAATGCCTACATCGATTTCTATCACGGACCAGTAGCCGCCAGCAGCCATGTCCCCTGTTGCGAAATCGTTAGATAACCTGGTGGGTGGAAATAAGGGAACCTAGGGATATTACATGTTGCATTTGTTGTTGTTGCGAAGATCTTGAGCATTGTAGCGCGGTAGATGCCGACACCTGTGATTCTTATTCGATTAGTGTCAGTAGTTGAATGGTCCGACGCCGAAGAAAGGAAGGAAAATGGAACCAGGAACTCACAAGAACCCCACAGAGAACATGAATGTGACTTGGAGTTTTGTACTGACTGATGCCTGGAGCTTCATCACTTTGGGTATAGGGAGGGCAATAACCCAAGCATCAAGTACGATATTCAATCCGGCGGCAGTAACCACTAGGGCGTTCGTCTTGACGCAAGAACCGTGGTGCTCTCCATCCCAACTCGTCCAGTTATAGCTAATAGGCGTGCATTGAAACGCGAAGGCAAATATGAAAGTTATGGCCCAGCAAACGGAGATGATGCAGGATGCTTTAATAACGCGGCGCATTCGATCACTCGGGAAGATGCGAAGATAGAAGAGGAGGAAACAGATCTTGATGAGGGCGACACATGTGGCATATAGAATTTCTTGGATATAGAAAAGCTAATGGATTCAGTCAGAAGGTTGTCGATCCGCGTGTCGGTTGGAAACTTGTATACGTAGAGAATTCGAGTGATGTTTTTGAACTCAAGGGTCCAAATATCCTTTCCTAGCCCTGCTTTTCCAACTGAACTCGATTGTTAGTAATGTCAATTTGTCAATGTGAGAGTCGGGGCAACTTACGCAATATAGAACCGGAATTGACGGGCACCGCACAACACTAGGAGAGTTAGTTTTGAGGGCTTTAAACCTCAGAGAAGGAGCACGCAATCTTACCGCGAGGAAAATAGTTGCCCAGTCATCCAAACCCATCTCTAATTTCGTGATTACAAGGCGTGTATATAATCTCAATGCGACGAAGAACAAGAAGCATAGACCAACTGCTGGAACCAGTATGCTGACAGAAGTGCGGTCTCGAACTGGAGCTCCGCATGTAGTATCTGTGACATTGAGCGTAGCTGCAAAATTGTGTTAAATCATGGGCGACTCGCATCTTCATCTATAATTTATTAGCCACTCACTGAGACCCTCCTTGACAGTGCAATTCGCCGAAACGCAGACGTTCATCTCCTCCTTAAGCTCAACATTCGTACATATACATGTTTGATTGGCAAGGGTACAGGATGACTGAGGGACAAGCTCAAGCATGCATTCTTTCTGTAGGCAATGTCAGTATAATGTTATGCGAAAGAACATCTCAATAACTTACAGCGCATGCTGGTAAAGACTGGGCTCCGGCCGATGCCAAGTCAGTCAATAAAAATATTACGCAGGCTGAGAATAGAACCCCAAGTCGA
The DNA here is from genome assembly GCF_003184925.1 of Aspergillus vadensis CBS 113365. Lineage (NCBI taxonomy): Eukaryota > Fungi > Ascomycota > Eurotiomycetes > Eurotiales > Aspergillaceae > Aspergillus > Aspergillus vadensis. The sequence goes on along the minus strand of NW_020292041.1, from coordinate 1,367,158 downwards.
AGAATTCGCATTCTGCTGCAATACTGCACAGCTGATGCTGAGTTCAAATGCAATCAAGCATGTGGTAGGAAGGCTGAGATGATTAGCGGCGAAAAGGAAATTTGTGAGTGATGATGCATGAGCTACTATGGGCCTGTTCGCTTGTTGGAGGGTCTAGTAATCGAGCTAAGCTTAGGTCTGCCCCTTAAATGAATGGAATTTTGGGGCGCTTGCCACGACCAAAGCTAACTAGTACAATGTGAGTTAAGTGAGCCATGAAGCATCGAGGCATTCACCAGCCATTGATCCAGAGATGCCGCCGGATTTGACTCCCGCGGGCCGTCAGAGGTTAGAGTTCTCTAGTGAGCTATCACTTATTAAAGAATATGGCCAAGGGTGATTCAAAAGCTGAGAAAGGATGATCATTTTGTCTGAGCTAGCGGTAGAAAAGAAGATGATAGAACAATCTGGTTCATTGCTCTGTTTCCAAGGCTCTGTTGCCTCCTTAATTGCGGGACAAAACGGACATATAATTAATCAAAATGTGTAAACCAATATCTACAACACGTTCAGAGTACAAGATTGAACAATTTTTGTCCGCAGTTAGCTTCCGTTCAATTAGCTATTATTTTTAGTACAGTAAAATATTCGCAAATTGCTGAGATTCCCCATTTATGCGCCGATCAGGCACCTCTTAAGCACCAACATTATTGACATTGGCCTCGCAGATCAGGCTTAGTATCTCCCTGTTCCCACAACTCAGCGAAGGCTAAGGAACCCTGAAGAAGTTCCGTAGTGCGAAGGGAGTTTCCGCACTGCTGGGCTCGTTGGTCTTGACAAATTCAACTGACAGAGGATTCGATCGGGTATTAATTTATGGCGAGAAGATCATAGAGGGTGTTCTGTCACCCTGTGTGCCCCTGACGGGTGCGGCCCGTTGCTAACCAGTGTTTGCTTATCAAGTACGTAAGTCTCTTTGAAGGATTCGCGCTAAGTGGAGGTTCTCTCATGTGGAGACACTGTCACACGCTTTCTGCCACTTGGATATCAGACAATGCTGTTTTAGTTTCAACATGCACGGTGGCTAGTCTTAACTGGTCACTAGTTCACAGACCAGCGGGAGAACAAGGCCGTCTTCATTGGCCTTGGTGTACAAACTAAGTACACTATCTTGGGGCCAGGAAAACCGGTTCAATGAGTCTAGGTGCCTTTACCTTTTAGGCAATTCCAGCCCGGTATCATTTTCATACGACCCACTCACCGGGGGGGGGGGGAGCAAGGCCGAAACTTAGCGGCAATGCGAGGTATTTGAGGAGCAAGATGGCAATCTGGAGGTGTTCTTAGTTATGTTTAGCAATAATCAGTCCTCTTCATTGATTTTCTAACACAGGACTCGATATCTTGCACAGAATTAGTCATAAGACTGGGTTCAGCAAAATGGTCGTTTATAGATCACCAGTTACCCCAATTCATGATGCGACAAATTTGTCCATTCCACAATTCATGACAGAATACAACCCGGACGATGTAGATGCATCTAAAGCCGTTCATACCGATACCTTCTCCAATGAAGCTCTCACGTATGGCGGTCTTCGCTATCAAGCTGCTCGTGCTGCCTGGGGCTTACAGAAGAGGCTAGGCCTACAACCTGGAAACACCTTACTTGCACTTGTTAACAATTCCGTAAGGAATCCATATGCGTCTACCAAGTATTCGGTCTGACTGGAATCGCAGAATGCCTTTGTTCTCCTCGCGCATGCCACATGGTGGACAGGCGCTATTTTCGCGTAAGTAGATGTCAGGTTGCATAATTGGGAACTAGGGTTAAGATTCCGATAGGCCTTTGAATACAGCGGCAACCCACCAAGATATATCACATGTTCTCCAGATCGTGAAACCTACACATGTAGTCACCATCGAGGAGAAGCTTAGCACTGTTCAGGACGCTTTGGCATCTCTGTCATTGACTGACATCAAGGTTTTGACTGTGCGTTGCAAGGTGGAAAATCTGCCGCAGTTTCCAGAAGATGTCACAGGCCAAGGAGATTCACAAACCCTTCCGCCATATGATCTCCAAGGGAAGAATTCCAAGGATGTCCCCAGTACTATCTGCTTTTCCTCTGGAACCACTGGAAAAATGAAGGGTGTGCAACTCTCCCACTACAACCTTGTCATGAACAGCATCATGATGCGTGCCTCTATGCCTGTCAGAGTTAATTCAACTGTTCGCGAAGTCTTTTTCGCACCATGTAAATCTCCCTCCTTCATAATCTTGATTTCCAGGTCTACTAATGCGTTCAAATCTTAGACTGTCACGTTTATGGTCTGACAATAGCGGTTTTGGCTGGCATGTGGGTCGGAGCCCATTATTGCGGCCTCGCGGCTTTCGACTTGGAATCCTTCTGTCGCAAGTCGAGTGAGATAAAGGTTACAGACCTTCATATTGTGCCCCCAGTAGCACTTGGCCTTGCCGCCTCGCCCATCGCTCAGAAGTATGACTTAACCTCCTTGCAGCGAATTGTCATTTCTGCTGCCCCACTGAAGGTAAAACCTTGAGCTTGATTTTTTAGACTGTGTGTGATACTCACTGTATGATTTTGCTAGAAATCGGTGCAGCAACTTCTCAAAAAGCGTTTTCCACACACCAGTATTTGTCAAGGTAGGTGTTGATACTTCTTGTTTCGATAATAGTCGGTTAACATCAAGATCAAGGTTATGGACTCACAGAATGCTCCGGGGGAGTGATTCATGAAATCGATGAAGATGAGAAGGCCTTCGGGTGTGTTGGCAAGTTATTTGCAGGAATGTAGGTTCTGTTGATTGACTCTCTCTAAGCAGCTATTCCTTTTGCTGATGCAATAACAGGGAAGCTCGTCTTGTCGACCCAAAGACAAACAAGGATGTCCCTCTCGGTGAGGAAGGTGAACTCTGGCTCCGCGGTCCAGTTGTTATGATGTATGAAACTCTGTCAACCGTTCAAACTTGCAAGCACAGACGTGTTTAACCTTTCTACAGGGGCTACGTCAATGACAGTGAAGCAACAAAGCGCACTTTCTCCGATGACGGATGGATCAAATCAGGAGATATCTTGAAGCTGGACGAGAACCAGAACTTCTGGGTTACTGACCGTCTCAAAGAGGTAAGATTGTCTCGTATTATCCCACAATGAAGATTTGGAGCTAAACCATAGCATTTAGATGATCAAATACAAAGGGTGGGTTATAAATTCTTTTTTGAAGTATCCAGCCCCTGGCTAACCACGATATTTCTAGGTTCCAAATTGCACCTTCAGAGCTTGAAGACATGCTTTTGCGTCATCCTAATGTGACCGACGCTGCGGTCTGTGCAGTTTACGACGATGCACAAGTGACGGAAGTTCCCCTCGCATATGTGAGTCTCTCACCAGAGACGGCGGAGCTGCCAAGCTCTGAGAAACAGAAAGTCCTTGATGAAATCCGCTCCTGGATGGACGGCCAATTGGCAGGGTATAAGAAGCTCAGAGGAGGTGTTTTCCATCTTCAGACCTTGCCCAAAACACCGACTGGCAAGATTCTTAGGAGACTCTTGCCGGCCAAGTTGAACGAGGCAAGGGAGGCTAAGCTTTAGTTGCTTCATTCAGAGGTGCCTGTATCATGCTTCTACTTGAAGCGGCTTTTACTACCTTTTTGCTATCCGTTTATTTGACACTCATGGGTGGTTGATTCTTGACTCGTTGAACGATCCCTATGGAACGGTAATAGTTGTTTGGATGGAAGCAATTGCAAAAAGGAAAGTGCATGATTGAAAGCGAAATCGCTAATTAGTATGCTTCATAGGGTGGAACCATAAAATTTGAATATCTCATACTTGTTTATCTTTCACCTTAATTCCTGACCATTTATGCGTCTGGTTGATCCAGCAGATTTGGAAGACAGAGCCCAGAGCCAGATTCTCGTATCTTGTTTCTAATATCAGCTTACTCATTTCGATTATTCTCTCTTCTTGAATATCATTGAACCTACCAATCAGCCAGCCAACTACAGAGCTTTAAGCCTGCAAATCTAGTGACACACGGGGAATCGAATCCCTGGCACTTTGATTACTTGACCTTATTCGGACCCAAAGGTGCAGGTGCAATTGAGAAAGTGCGTATCGCTAATTGTTCTAAGCTCCTTTGCGTATTTCGAGCAAGTTCCATATAGATTGTTACTCTGCTATATAACAAATCTGATATAGTACCCCCTTTCTGTATCCGAGCTCCTCGTCCGTAATTCTTCAGATAATAGAACCAAGCCATGGTAAATCTTCACTTTCTCGATATCTTCAGAGTTCAATGTTAAGCTTAGTAAAACAGAAATGAGTATCTATACCAGCCTCTCTGCACGTATTCCAGAATACATAATAGCAAGGTAAGACCCTCCTGGTTACTATAAAGGTAGATATATGCTCCGTAGAACTGTCTTTTATAGACTGTTTCCAATATACAGACCCGTATATCTAGCTATATAATCTGGTTTAAACTCACTGGAACAGTACTAGGCATTTGGCAAATTGGTCTAATGAAAACGGCTGAAGGATATTATGCTGATCATATGCACAATCACTTTACCGCGTTTCTGATCAAGAATTTATGTTAATGAGACACGATCTCCTACAAGAACACGTAAAAATATGGTGGAGATAGTGGGCAGAGATGCCATTGTATCTGTCTTCTGTGGCTTGCAACTTTTTTCTATGGGTGTGATCTATAGTCGTTTGATGTGCAGTGAGCTAGTAGATCTAGATATACTACTCTTTAGTCAGAATTCTCGCTCCGCTTCAGAGGAAGGGTTTTGCATAGCTATCATAGAAGTACCGTATGGATGTATCCCGCAGTGGAATGATGAGCTGAAAATTCTTGTTCTCGATCAGGTAGTTCATAAGATGTCGAATTGGAGTAGTAGGAGTCTCGTTCTACTAACAGAATATTCCCCGATTAGATATGCTAGTATACAGCAATTCTGTGCTCTCATTTTTGACCACGAGTATCTTATGACATTGTACTTCCAAGCAAGCAACATCCATTCATTTATAATCGAGTCACTACCCTGACTTAGTATAAATCGGCGTTTTCATAAAATGAGTGTCTGATTCTCAAATCCATGAAATGCACCACCTTCATCATGCTAGACTAGATTTCAAGGGGATATTCCAGTAAGTACTGTTAGAATAGTTGATTTACTAAACCTATACTCAGGAATTACTATGTACGTATATTAGCTCAGATTGACTGAGATGTTGCACGTCCATCCCTTCCTGCCCAAGCCTACCGAAGAATAAGTATTGCTTGGCCAGTGACCAGATCTTTCGCTTATGAAAATCAACTATCAGATCCGAGACCGGGCACCTTCGCAACTAATTCCTAATATTTGTTAGTAAGGTTCTACTACTCAGGGGGTGGCATGAGAGTGCCATAACATTGGTGCCTGCTGGGCAAGTAAAAGTATGCCAAGGAAGGGAAACTCAGACCCGAGAGCTCCGAGTATTTATATATATGTTTGGCTAATTGAGTCAGGCTCGGCATTGCTAGGCGAGAATGGACGGGGCGAGGCGACTTCTATTCGTTGGGTGTCCAGCCGTTAGAGAGAAGGATTACTAGTAAATAGTTGGCATGGATTAGTGTCCGTGTCCCTACTATTGGGTGGATGGAGCGTTTTTCAGTTCCCCTATCGATTATCTTGTAGCATGTAAGGGTCTAGGGAAGTAGACTAGATGTTCTCATGCTGGTATTTCCAGTGAAAGATCATGACTGACTGGACTCAAGAGTCAAAATCCGGAATCAGACCAGAATGTAGGATACTCGCACGAGAGTTCTAGCATTAGTCAATGTCAAGATGTTCGTACTACCCAAGTCACTACCGCAGCATGTATCTTCGTCGCCGATTACGTGCTACTTTAACGATATTTCACGCTGTGTTTCCGGCAGATAGTCAAACAACCATCAGAATTGCGCAATACTCGATGGTGGCTCACCGAAATGCAGCCTGTCTTGGCTAGACGCCGGCCAGCACGGAATCAATAAAGGCATGATGGCTCGATTTGAGGAATGTCAGTTCCAGTTTTCAACGGGACATAAAACCTGATCTGGTGACCCTCATGGAAATTCTTATTTTGCCCTTGCCTAGAGAAAACGGGATTGACGCGGATGATCCCTAACACCAAGCGATACACGTCATATTCGGTAGCAGTAGCGGATATATCTATCAACTTGTCCGAAGGGGCATGAGGTAGGTAGATAGAAAGGATACTAGGGAGTCAAATAGGATTTCAGGGAGGGAGAGAAGGTGGAGACCTATTAGTACTGATAGCGAGAAAATCAGGAAATAGTGTGGATTGTACGCAGCAGACTCGGTGAGAAAGGGGACACGGGAATTGCAAACAGGACCTAAATGAGGTTGTGAAGGACCGGCAGGGATGGAGTTCACGGCTTAGGCTTTAAGGCACTGGAGGATCTGGCCGTTTGGGCGCCTTATCAATGGGGCAGGGAACGGTTGCCAATAACCAACAAGCCGATCACGTTGACCAACCATTGGTCCATCCCGCTGGAACGGGGTTATGCGGGAGTGGGCCTCCAATTGGGGGGAATTGATAAGTGCGGGAATGTTGTTTACTCGGTAGTTGGGATCTCTTGTGGATGCTATTGAAGACTACTACGTACTACTTTTGACCACCGGTAGTATTGTCTCTCTCCCCCTTCAGACAGGGTGCTTCCGGAGGTTCCTGAGGGTTTCTCAAACCAAAACAATCATTTCCCCCCCATGCTTTGTTGATCAATCATCCGCCAATACAAACCAGCCGAATGGGTCAGATGCCACAAAGGAGGTTGTTATCTATCCAGCAGGTTATCTCGAGGTGTCTTATCGAGCGACCGTCTATCTCCGGAGTACGGAGTAAAATGCACTCTAATCTCTAGTTCCCTCGGATCGGCTTAGAGACCTCCATTAGTGGAATTCCCAGATCGCGGACCCCACCGGGGCACCAAAATCAATAGTACTAGCCTCGCCGCAATCAAGGACACTCCAGTGTGAATAGTCGCGTCTGCAAGGTCGTCGAACCTTCGAACCTTCTAAGGGAAATTGGTCCTGGTTCCTCACTCGGAAAGAAAAGGAAAAAGCAAAACCTCATCTCTTCGAGGTTACAGATCAACTTCGGGATTAGCTTTCAGATGCAAGCCACAGTTCCCAATTTGGGTTGACCCGTTCCGAGTTCTATTTCCACGGTCTCATATACAGTATTTACTTTGTCGGGTCAATCCAAATGTCTGTCGCTGCAATTGTTGAGCGAGGGAATTGGGAGAAACCTATCCAGCCAGCCATGTTCCGTGCAGGGCGGTAGTCTGCATTCCGAGTTCCCCGAAGGCGCCTGTGGATGGTGATTTGTTCCGCGTCCACCGTGCTGTGCAAGGGATTTCTCCTAGAAGAGTGCGCAAGCACGTCACATGCGAACCAGTGTCAATAGTCGCCCATGTGCCAAGGGGGCCTTTCCAGTCATTGAAATTGTCTGAACCTTTGACCTGGTCTGTACCATTTCTACTGGATCATTAAGGTGATTCAGTCAGAATGCTTCAGCACCGGATGTGGTATGCCGGACTATCAGACGCAGGGTGTTTCATCCACGGGACCATCGGGGTATGGGTTTGGGAATGACCTAGGTCACTTTTACTTCGAGTCTGGTCGAGAAGGGAAGGATCCGATAAATGACCGGGGTTTCTCACCCTTTGGACGACGGGAAAGGCCATTTTCACTGTTGATTTTACGTATCAGTTACTCAGATCTGTAAGTCGCCATTGGCTCAAATAATGTTCTCATGGGGGTACTATGAACGACTCGGTGACTTGGGCTCGAACAGAGTTCCAGTGCCTTGGACTTGGCTTCGGGGAGGATCATCAGTGGCTGAGAGTTCTAGAAAGAGGTTTCTTTGTGTGAAAGTCGGTACTAAGTAGACAGTTTGGACAGACAGACCCCATATCTGGACTAGTGGTTCAGTAAACATTTTTGGGTGAGGCAGAACAAGAGTCCACACTTCTACTACCTCCTGTAGTGTACTGCTATCTATCTACTCTGTATCTATCTACTCCATAGAAAAGGGTAAAAAAGAGAGGAAGATTTGACTTTCCCCAAATTTGCTCGAACGGGGGAGAGGCTCCACCCAAAGGCGGTGACGAGGATCCGCGTCATTTCTTCCGCGGTGAGCCAAACTGCTTCTTCTTCCTTTAGTTCCTTCTTCTTCCCTTTCCACTAGAACCATCTTGCTGCCTGCTATTTGGGGGAAAAAAAGGACACTACTGCTGCTACTACTGCCGGTTGACGGAATGTAAGATACTTCCTGCTTACTTGCTGAAGAAACTATTATTCTTTCCCCGAGAGTTTGTTCTCTCTCTTTCTCTGTTCTCCTCCCTGCTTGGTTTCCCTCTGCCTATACCCTATCAATTGCCGGGAATGCTGCGATCCTCACTGCCCACACCCCCAACCCAAAGCTACTAGTACCGCTGCTCACCACGCACTAGTTCCAGCCTCCGTTCCCCGATCATCCTTACCAACCACGATAACACCTCGATTTTAACCTGTCTTGTCTAAGCCTTCTGGAGAGGTTCTCAGCTCCCCTGCCCTTTCCATTCACCCCCTCCCCCACGGCCCTGCAACTAATTCCCAGCCTGTAAGATGCCCTTGCCCCGGAACGTGGCTGATGTTCCCTGATCTTCTCGATTGTCCCGGTTTTCTGAGTTTCTATTGCCAGTGACGCCAGATCCGCCTCTGCCCTTTTCCTATTTCCGCCTTCCTCGGTGAAACAACCACCCAACCCGTAACCTTCAGCCTAACAACGCTTCTTCCTTCTCGGCTCCTTTCGACCCTGTCCTCCTTCCTGCAGCTCCGACCAATGTCCTCCCCATGTCAAGGCCTCCATCTGCGACTGAGAATACCTGGTCAGGACCCCTGGTGACACCTGCCGCGTCTGCCCAACATGATTGCTCCGACGGGCCTGAACTCCTTCACGACAAGCAGCAGCGCCACCACGACGCTCGGAGCCAGCTCATCCACGACGATGTCGTTCAGCAAGTTCCCTCCCCATCCCGCGCTGAATCCCCCACGGCTCGTCAATGGGCCACGCCTGTGTCGACCTTTACTCTAAAAAGGCCTACTACCGTCCCCGTGGAACGGCTCTCCCGCCCAGACCGATCGCATAGCCCTCAGCTGTCCGAGAGAGATAGCATTTTTGCAACCCATTACCTCCCTTCTGATACCGAATCCGCCGTCACACCGCAAATTGCGCCCGTGCAAGATGTGCACAATGAACCGCCCGCTAGCCTGATACCTCCCCTCGAAGATGTTTCTTCCACTCCTTCTCCGATTTCCCCTCACAAGGTCCTCCCTCCCCGTCCTACTCACGTCGGCCCTTCCCACATGGAAGTTGACGTTCGCAGGAAGCATTCATTAGGCTCTCCCTCGTTGCTTCCATCGGCAGTCCCGCATTCTACCCCCCTCCTGCCGGTGGACTCTGATGCGACCTTGGGGAAGCGTTCCCAGTTGCCAAGACGGGGTTCGCATACATCAGTGTGGGAGAGCCTGCAACATCTTCGCAAATTTACGCCGGACGATGCTGCGACGAAGTCTGCCATTGTGGAGGATCCATCGCCTCATCGCAGTCTTCTTTCCGCTTCTCTAAACGATGCTTCCTTGGCGACGTCCCATGCCGCAACACGCTCTCCTACTAAAAAATCTCCGGCTACCAACATCGAAGTCATTTCTCAGCCATGGTCCGGGCAACAAATTCAGGACGGCGCACGTGTGATGAAACCCGAGCGAAGCTCGAGTCGGGGCCGCCGGGCCAGAGTAGAGCAGTCTATCGAAGCAAATCTGGCCAATGCGGAGCCGACCTCTCATGTGCGCAGCCGCAAGTCAAGCCACTACTTGGGCCTGTTTAAAGAGAACACCACATCACCAGATCGTAAACGCAAGGAAGAGCGCGCGGGTCGACTCGATGAGCTGCCAGAACCACACAACAAGCAGCAATTGACGGCTCATTCAGAACCTCGCTACTCCGGCGAACGCCGTGACTCGAATTTGCATATCCCGCCCGTGTCTGAGGATACGGGGTTGACAGGTTCCAAGAGCCTTACACATCTTTCTATTGCTGACGCCCCCCTATTCACGCCAGGCGCCGAAAGCGAAACTGGACCGCAGATGTCAACGGACAATGTGGTTAAATCCCAGCCTAGGGCCTTACCTCGCAGTTTGCTCGAGGAGATTCGCAACTTCCATCTTACTCCCGGGGGAGGTCATGGCACCTCGTTTTCACGGAGCATCCCAACCCAATATGCGGAGAGAAACCGAGATTACTTCTCCAAGGCACCCGAATTGCATGACCATGTCGAGTCACGTCTTTCTCCATCGGACGCGAGCAGAGAGCAGCGCCGTGGTTCGGGGCAGTTCGAGGAAGAGGAAGATGAGCAAATTTCGTCTGCTGTCTATTTCCCACACGAGCGCGTCACTCTCTCTGAGGAAGTCGATCAGGTTCAACCTTTTACAGATGGCCAAGATAGCGTGGAACCCGTTGATATCTCGACAGCGCAGAGTAGTCACGTTTTGGTGCCAAAGAGACAAGTCGTTCCTGAGGAGCAAGAAGCTAATCATGTGGACATATCCCTTCGATCTAAGAAAGATAGTAGAATCCTACACGGCGACCTGCAAGGCAGGCAGGATGCTCCCATAGACAAACTTAATGAAGAGTCTCTTCGTTCCATACCTGAGCGCCCTGCTGAATATTCAACAGAGTCCGAACCCGCGTCTGCCGACGAGAGCGGCATGTCTGTTCGTGATGAAGAATCCAGCGTGACGGATGAGGCTGAGGTGACGCCGACGGCCACCCCGACTCAGCGCTCTCGTCTGACCCGTCCGCGTCACAAGCATGAACCGGCTGGTCCGCTTGGGGCTGTGGAGTTGAAGCCTTATCGCCATCAGGTTGGGGGTCATACAACCGTTTTTCGGTTTTCCCGTCGCGCTGTTTGCAAGCAACTCAACAACCGGGAGAACGAATTTTATGAGCGCATCGAGCGCAGGCATCCTGAGATGCTGATGTTTCTGCCTAGGTACGTATGGCGGTGAAGCAGCTTGCCTGCAAGGCTGGTTCAATCAGATTTTGTCTAACTTGTCCTCCAGATACATTGGCGTTCTGAATGTCACCTTTTCGAAAACTCCCAAGCGATCGAAGACCCCAGCGAGCCACACGGAACGCCCTGATAGTAGCAATGCGATCCATTCTACTAACAATGCGGACAATGATGGAGTGGCCGCCGCAGATGCGCGCAGCCCTACTAAGAATGACGCCGAACCGCAGCGCATCTTCAGCCAGAAGCAGGTGACCGGCATAATTCCCCAAGTCATTCTCGAGAACAATCGTCATATAATCCCAGCCGATCTTTTCTCCCGCGGCCAGCGCCCAAAGACTGCTGACGGTTCCTTATCAGCTAATGGGCGCTTCCCTGGGGATTTCGGGCAGTTGCGAGACGAAGAGGCTCAGAGCTGCCTTCTGGATGGGTCACAGACCCTGAAGAAAAAGCAATGGGGTGCCACCACTGTGAACAGGAAGCTGCAAGAGCAAGTTCTGCGTGAAGTCTTCAGTCCACCTGCCGTGCACCATCACCGTCGCCATGCTCGAGGCCATCTCAATTTACCGAGGACATCATCAGATGGCATTGAAATCCGGCGGAGGGCCAATTTATCAGAAGACCATACGGCCAGCAGTCGCAGGACTATACCTGAAGAACCTGACTCCACACAGTCCGGGGCAATCGATATCAATAGGCAGACAAGTGACGGACCGGGTCTGTCATCTTCAGCATCGACGGCACTGGATGCGGGCCACAATCGTCTCGAGAAAGTGCGGACCGAAGAGTCCCCCCAACGTTCCAGCTCGTTATCCAGGACTCGGCAGGTGAGGCGGCGCCGATCTGGGAGCGGGTTGCAAAGACGGGGAAGCATGACTTCTGGGCAGCCGGGAGGCGATCTGCTGTTTTTTGATGATGAAGGTTACGGGGGTGATAAAGAGGACGGGATTTTCTCAATGGAGGGCGATAATCCGGTCCCTCCACCATCCCATCCTGCCACGAATTCTTCAATACCAGTAGCCCCCAAAGTTCCAGGAGCGGACTCTGTGCAGCTTGATAGCCGCATGGGTAGCAATGTCCTCTCCCGGTCTCCCGTCCGACCCAGCACCAATAATGTCGATGATGCGCAACTTCCTTCTAATCCCAAAGAGGCCCAGACCAGGAAAGATGATCGAGTGCAATTCTTTCTTTTGCTGGAAGATCTTACTGCGGGCATGAACAAACCATGTGTCTTGGACCTCAAAATGGGGACTCGCCAATATGGAATTGAGGCCAATGAGAAGAAACGCAAGTCACAGAGACGCAAGTGCCAGTCAACGACGTCCCAGCAATTAGGCGTTCGTCTTTGCGGCATGCAATCGTGGAATGTTAAAAAGCGAGAGTACTCCTTTGAAGACAAGTACTTTGGACGAGACTTGAAATCGGGGCGAGAATTCCAGGATGCTCTTACTCGCTTTCTCTACGATGGTGCAAGTTACAGAAGTGTGGCGAAAAAGATACCCGCCATTCTCGAAAAGCTGGCCAAATTGGAAAACATGATTCGGAAGCTCAAGCGCTATCGCTTGTATGCCAGCAGTCTTCTGATCCTTTACGATGGAGACCCCCATAATCTTGACAAGACATCTCAAAACAATGGCCCCTCCGGGTCGGCCAATATGCGAGACACTCTACAACGCCAAGTTTCAGATGATGGGTACTCGGACGTGCAGTTGAAGATAGTTGATTTCGCTAATTGCGTTACGGGCGAGGATGAAATATCGCCGGATGCTCCCTGCCCTCCACAGCACCCAGATGATATTGATCGTGGCTATCTTCGGGGTCTACGAACCCTTAGGATGTACTTCCAGCGCATCTTGAAACAGATCACCGAAGATGATTACGTTGAAAGAGGCGAAGGGGAAGCGATTGCGCTTGGCTCCCAGCACGCCAGCCGCGATGATTCGTCTCAGCGCTATTGGGACGAGAATGTACTGGAGACTGACCCTGGCGAGGTTAGCTTCTAGATCCGGGTTCCATCAACCTCTGGCGGTTGGAACTCGGTGCGCCTTTGTATTCTGTTTTATCCCTGCCTTCACTCCTTTTCGATCCTCGGGCTTTCGAGCCAGAGTGACCGGGGTTGCTTTGTCCCTAATGTCCGCATGGCAAGTTCTTCTTGTATTGACGGCATGTGGCATCAAACTTGCATACCAAATAAACACAGCTGGCTTTGGCCCTTCCCATCTCGTGGGGCTATCGCTATACCCACGCTGAATAATGTTAACCGATTACGATGACGGGGGTAGATGGGTGACATTACAACTTGTTTTTCGGCAACATACATTACGATATTGACGAACGATCATGGCATGATGCTCACCACAGACACCTTACTATCCATGCCGGGCGCATAATAGAAGGTCTCTGCTTGGGGGCCACTACATTCTCATGGCGTGTATGAAACTGATTTTCTTTTTTTTTTGATTTGGCCTGGCCCCCGCAAAGGTGCGCCGGTATTGTTTCCTTTACGCTTTTTATTCTTTCTCGGACATGTGTTACTGATTATACCTCCTGGGGACTGGTCCGATACCCGGGGACTTTTTAATCCGTGCTTTTCCCAGCTTCTTTCCACAGAGTGTTGTTCGGTAGTTGTGTTTGTGTGTACATACCTATAGGCGCTGAGCTTAGACCGGGGACAGGAGAATCGAATATTTATAATGGTTATTAAGATGTCAGCCGTAGACTGTAAAGTGACAAACCAGCATAAGGATGCTACACTGGATGTGTGCTGCCCAAGGCCTTCAGGCATCAGGCCACGTGATAGCGGCGATAAGCGGTGTGGTTATCGCCTCACGCCTTATTATCTAATCGCAGCTTGGCTCATCGCCTCGTCAGTCACTCAGTCAGCAGCCCATCTCCGCATTCCCTTCTCCTCACCAATCTCAGGGGTTTGCTGGTTCCCAGTTTCGATGTCTGGGAGGTCCTATTGGATGTGTTGAAGGCCTATGGTTCTTCTTTCTCTCCCTTATACTCGCGTTGATTCATCTTTCTGGTTTGCTGTCTTCTGATTTCCGTTTGCGGAGCACTAGTTTGCGGAGAACTCACAGACAGGCCCATCTTGCCAGGCACGCTGTTATCTTTCCCCTGGTCGGACCCAAAACACATTACCCAGGCAGCTATTGCCCGCTTCATGCCCTCGAAGGATTTATAATCTGTGAAAAGTCGTCCTCATCCAGATCGCGCTATCACTATTCATAAGGGAGACACTATGACGCCATCCCGTGATAAGCAAGACCCAGCTATCGACAAGCGGGATTTTGATGCTCATCGCCCGTTACTAGATGATGCAGATGCTGAGGCGGATGAGCAGCAGCGAGGACACATACAGTCACGGGCAGGGTCATGTTTATCGGCCACCAACAATGACGATGGCCTCCTGAATGATGTTGTCGACGAGATCTTAGAAAGGGATAGAAAGAAGATGGCCAAGGAAGTGGTGCGGGTTAGCAGTTTTGCTTGGGGAGTTATCAGCTGGTAAGATCTCTTGTGCATGTAGGATGCGCTGATTACATCCTCGTTGGATAACTGGCTAATCGCAATTGTGGTCATCAGTCTTGGAGCTGGTAGCATTACCGCATTCTCGCTATACGGACCCCTGTTGCTCACTCGCCTCCACTATACTCAACTCCGGGTCAATGCTGTCGCGATCGCCGCAGAGGTCTCGATGTACCTACCTGTTCCGCTTTTCGGATATCTTTGTGATCGGTACAGCCCATCTCCGCTGGCTTTATTCTCTGGTTTCGTGTTTGGTGCTGGCTACCTTCTGGCTGCACTGGCCTTCAAGAGTGGACCGCCTCCTGATGCAGGTGGCGAGGGCTGGCCGTTTTGGGTGATGATCGTGGCTTTCATTGCCATTGGCGTTGCTACAAGTTGTATGTATTTGGCTGCGGTCGCAACATGTGCCAAGAATTTTGGCAGGGGTAAGCATAAGGGCATTATGCTTGCTGTTCCTATCGCGGGGTTTGGCCTTAGTGGCATGTGGCAGAGCCAGGTGGGAACGTACTTCCTGTGTGACCGACTTGAGGATGGTGCTCGTGGCGATGTCAATGTGTACAAATACTTCTTATTCCTCGCGATCCTGTTGTTCTGCATTGGTGTAATTGGCACCTTTGCCCTCAGGATCGTGGATGAGAACGAAGACAAGTACATCGACGAGGCAGTAGAGGAACTGGAGCGCAGTGGCCTTCTCGAGGAGAGCGAGTTCTTCCGGCCCAGAAACGAAGTTAGAGCCGCTTATGGAACGTTTTCGCAGGCCGACGACGGCACTGGATCCGATGGGGACCAAACTCTGACACTTCCAGAAGAGGAACGAGAAGCAGCAAGACTTGAGAAGGAAAGGGAGGAAGAAGAGCGCCGGAAGAAGAACTGGCTGCTGAACTACGAGACGAGGATCTTTCTTCAGGACAAGTCAATGTGGTGGCTTGCGATTGGCTTCTTCCTGGTCACTGGACCAGGCGAGGCATATATCAATAACGTATGTTGCGTCCAATATACTTTGTCGTCTCAAGCTGACTGGGTCGCTCTCTAGCTGGGCACAATTGTCCAATCTTTGACTCCTGTATCAAACATCACAAACGCCTCATCACCTGCAGGCCTACCATCAACCCATGTCAGCACCATCGCGCTGACCTCCACCATTGCCCGACTTCTCACTGGCTCGCTCTCCGATCTTTTCGCCCCGCCAGCGACCCATCTCTTCCCCGGTCCTTTAGAAAGTAGTCGCCCTGCCTCCATCACATCGGCGACCAACCGCACCACCTTCACCCGCCTTGCATTCCTCCTCCCTTCCGCCTTCCTCCTCTCCATCGGCTACCTCCTTCTCTCCTCCCCTATCCCCCTCCAATACCCCGGCTTCACCCACCTCACCACAGCCCTGATCGGTCTCGGCTACGGCAGCGCCTTCTCCCTCGTTCCCATTATCATCTCCGTCGTCTGGGGTGTTGAGAACTTCGCCACCAACTGGGGTATCGTTGCCATGGTTCCAGCCGCTGGAGCAGCCGTCTGGGGATTGGCGTACTCGCAAGGATACCAGGACGCCATGGACGATGGAAATGGCACGAATGACGGCCAATGTCATGGCTGGAGGTGCTTTGGGTTCTGGGCCGTGGGATGTACGGTAAGCGTCTGGATAGCCATTGGGGCTTGGTTGATTGCGTGGAGGTATTGGAGACGGCGAGGAGTCGTTGTTTAAATGTTATAGAAACCGTCTTTCCCTCGAATAACCACGGTTTTGGGTATATTTGAAGCTGTGCTTGTGTTTCGCGTTATATTAGCCACTCGCTGCATTTTCTTGCTTCCTTTGTTTTTCCTACCTCATTTGGGGCGGGGCAACTTACCCCCTCAAGGGTAGTAGTATCGATTTTCACATCCGCTGATTGATAGTCCATGCTGCTGCTATTGCTATTTTAGCGGGTGAAGGGGTCTCGGATCATTCGTTTTACCACACTATACCTTACTTACACGCGTCTATCGGGCTACTAGAATGTCGTTTCATCATCCATCTATCTATCTATACTATATATGCATTGCAGAGCATGCATGGCTTTGAGCTGAACCAATTGAATTGTTGTAACACATGCAACGTGCACTTTATTACGTCAAAGATCGCTTCATTTGTTAAAGCTTGTACTAAACTCAATGTGAGTATACTGGCTGAAGGATTGTTATACAATAGGTTATTACACTTGATAGCAGGTAATCCAATAGTATTGAAGCTGTGTATGTATGATGCAATAATGTATCTCTAACCCTTAACCCCACCCTGGGAATAGAAAATAGCAACAACAACAACACCCTTAAGATTTTCAGAGACAAGACTAGATGTAGTGTATAGTATGGATGGATTATATAGTGATAGTAGTACCTTGTAATATGAGACCTTCAACCATTGCCCTGACGATGATCTCGATGTAGCAGAGACAAAAGGAGAGGGTATAGAAAAGAAAGGTCCCTTAATATTATCCTAAATGTCACAGATATGGGTTCGCTCGATGCTCCGCTTGATACAATTAGCGCAGCATTTGGCTCTCACCATGTCGTACGTGGCTGCAGGTTTTGGTCAGTTTTGGGTTGCAATGCGAGAAAGCAGGGATTGTAGTAAGTACGTACGTTCGAGACAATATATAACCGTTTTGCAAGACTGTTCTTGGTGGTGTTTTGTCTGCCATGCAGGTTTAATGATGCTGATGTAACACGGTAGGGTGGTGTGGACACTGTTGACGTGGAATGGATGTGTGAAATAGTAGAGCTTGTCCTCCATGATCTCCCATATTGACTGTTGGATGGTCGTTCGTACTTGATTATCGATAGATATAGTCTCTCGATAGTGTATGTGGAAAGATGCATAGGATAGGAGTAGCATATACGGGTGAACGATGTGGGTTGTAGTGTAGATGGAATGGAAGGGTGAAGCTGAGAGTAAATCAAGGGTTGTTCTCCTCAGATGTCTCCAAAGTTTCTTCTCGTGGCTGATTGTACGGCAAAGCAGGGTTGTAGACATTTTACCCAGACTATACCTCGCAATTCTTGTTTGTGCCTTGCGTATAGCTTTTTCTCGTTCATTAGGGGTTTTTGGTGGATTCAGGTCGATGCATCTGGTCTGATAGGACAGAGAGGAGGCTTAGACCAGTGTTAGAGATGGGGCAGCTTTGAAGTAATGCTCATAGGTGGTGTGGGCTTCATTGGGTCAGTCGAATACGAGGACGGTATATCGTCCATGGGTTGATCAATACTCTCCAGATCGTCTCCACATCAATTGGGAGTTCAATCCGGCGGGTTGCATAGTTGTTGTCCGCACAAGACCTCCGGAAAACGGACAGCAACTTATTGAATGTCGGTCTCTGCTTCGAGTCATTAACGGACATCAGACGCAGCATATCCAATCAATACCCTCGGGGGTCTGCCAATGTTCTGGAAACATCATCTTTTGCTCTTTGTAATGCCATTGCCTTTGATCTTGGCTTTCTGGGGCATCACGTCTGTAGATTTCGATCATTTCACGACTGTCTTTCGGATCTCTTCTGACGTAATTCTGCGACGTTTTCCATCACTGACATCAGACACACTAGGAGAGGTATGGAGAATCCCTGTAGAAGCCTCGCCATGGCTGGTTGTCTTCGTTGTCTTGAATTGGATTGCACGGATCATCTCATCCATCCATCCAACGAGCGTATACACCGCATGGGCATTGACCACGTACAGACAGATTGGCTGTAGCTGGTCATGCTTTCTATGCATATTGCTTGGGTCATCCGTTGAGTCTTCTGAGCCAGGCCAATTGATAGCAAGTGAACCCGTAAAATCTTGAAAGAACAGCATTACAGAAGTGATGTTCAGTGAGTACATGTGGTACATCGGGCAGTTCTCTTCAGGATCCTCTTTATCCACGAGCATCGTCCTCGTTCACCGCATCACTCATGGTTGTGGATGGGGTGCTCCAAGTGACAGGAATGTATCGCCAGTGTCCGTTTTCGAGCACGGCCTCTCTCGCATCAAGGCAAACTGTCGAACGAGTGGTGATGCAGTCACATTTGTGTGAGTTGTTCATACCGTGTGCAGTCCATTGTGACTGCAGTGGTCTTTCGATGGAATAGACGCCCGATGATCCGATTCGATTCGGACATCTCCGTATACTACTCGCTTTGTGGTGCAGCTCAGATATATCCAGCCATCTATCAGCTTTGAGACAGAAGCGTTAGCAAGGATGGCCTCAAAATAGGACAACGTAATGAAGGGCGTACTAACTCCACTCGATATACTTCCCAGTTCCCCAGCGCATCCCACGTTCGGCACCATTCGACAAGAGGCACAATAAACCTGGTGCTGGTGAGTATATCCCTCCTATCCAGCGGTGTGTGACTCTCTGCCCCTCACCACCATCATCATGATATGATAGGGTAATGTCCTTTGTATGTGACCGTATAGACACATTAGGACCGAGTTCCACTACCAGGCGCATGGGGACGTTATTAAATCGTCTCTCATAATTGACCGAATGGTTACATTCGATGCAGGTTCTCTGGCGCTGATGGTCAAATACCTGAGACAGCACTTCTCCATACTCACGCCGTTCCGATCAGTCTCGAGCACAGGCGGTGCCAGAGTGGTCAAGCGGGTGCCATTCACAGTGGTTCTGCTATCCCTGGATGGCCCACAATCACAGCGTCCATAGAGTAACCCCATCACGTGTGGCAAATGGAACCGCGACCAGAATCCATAAGAGAGGGATTACCACTTGACTTCATCAGCAGTTGATCCCGAGTTTATCCCGTTGCATGCAGAGCCAAATCGCTGTATTCTTTATACGACATCTGACAGCCCCGTCGTGTGACACTCTCCATCCTATTGTTAACAGGATAAATCCACGTTCCTGAGCATATGGTCTTCGGGTTCGTCAATATAGACTGAAACAGAGAAAGTAGTTGGTCTTTGTTCTCTCTAATGGGATTGTGAGAGGACATGGATGCAACTGAGTAGGAAGGTGAGGAGGCATTCTCAGAGGTCCATTGAGTAGGGTGACTCAGATTGTAGACTGGATGACGCTGAAGGAATGAAGACGGTAGAAATGATCGAGAATGGACGAATAGAGGCCATGAAAAGTGAGAGACACTATATATTGAGTATACTGAATATGTATAAAAGGATATAGAGATTAATATAGATGAAAGTGATGAGAGAAGGGAACTGTGCAGATAGGAAGACGGTAGGAAAAGGATGAAGAGGAAGAGAAGGGAGGGAGAGAGGGAGGGAAATAAGTAGTCGGAGGAGGGGAATGCTGACAACATGTGACATGGAGGTATCTCGAGTACAAGATGCAGAGTGGTCCAGGATGGGGTGAAACGCGGGAAGTAGGAAGAGAGACGGATTGGCTAGACCTCCCGTATCCAGAGGGTTATGAGGACTTGAGTTGTACAACCACCCAGGGATTCTCATTCGACATTAGGTATCCATACAGATAGATAGAAAGTACAGTCCAGGCAGCAGCTGAAGTAGGTAGTAGTACAGCAAACATTGCTGGTACATAAAATGACAAGGTTATCAATTTGAAACTTTTTTCCCAGAAGTCAAACATGGAGAGCAGTGGTGTCAGACCACCTTAACGCTTCACCCATTCGCTGTCCTCTTCCAGCCACGCTTCAAAGTTCTTCAGGCCAGGATGCGTCTTCTTTAGACCTTGAATATCAGCCCCATAGCCGTGATCGTAGAACCAGTTGAACATAATCCGCAGATCAGCGACCATCCACATCAATAAGTAACAAACCACCCGGTATGTGGTTGGCACCGTCTCCCCCGTCTTTGCCTTGAACTTCTTCTGCATTTGTTCAAATGTCAGGTCATCTCCGGCGAGAGAGATACACTGATTCTTGTGGTTTTGTGGCTCGAGGAGAGCCTTGGCTGCAAACACCCCGATATCGCTGACCGCAACACACTGCAGCGGTTTGCCCTGCAGGTAGGCATCCCAGGCCGTGGCAATCACCTTGCCTATGAAGCTGGGGACAAGATTTTCGAAAAAGAACACCGGACGGAGGACAGTCCAGGTCATGGAGCCATCCTTGGTTTGCTCAAACAGATGGTGTTCGATGTGATGTTTGCTGATGAAATGGGGGATATTGGTTGGGTTATCGGTGGAGGCATCACCACCGCGATCGACGGAGCTGTAGACGAAGTGTTTGACATCTTGCTTGATGGATTCATCGATCAAGGCTTTCCCTTGGATTTCTTCTTTATCTACATTTTGGCCTTTTGCCATAGGATTCTATCTTTCGTCAATTAATTCTGCCGCATGGGTTGGAAGTAACATGGTTGGGTACTACCTGAACACTAAAGACACCAGCAATGGGCCGAGTGGCGAGTTTCTTCGCATTTTCGAAGATCTCGGATGGATGATCAAGGTCGCCCTGAACTAGCTTAATTTTGGGAGACTTTCTGGCAAGCTTCTGCGATGTTCCTGACTGCGGGTTGCGGGTCACGGCGAGGATCTCAACGTCTGCATCCCGCGCCAGCAGAGCATTGATGACCGCACCACCTTGATTGCCAGTGGCTCCAGTGATGAGTAGAGCTGTAGCCATAGTTGATAGGATGAATCGGAGTAATTATTCACAGCATTCAGTCGTCCAGGAGTAGGATACTAGACAATAGCTGAAGACAGCATTCTATGGCGATACGCATAAGGCCGGTCGATCTCCCGAATCTGTCATGTTGAGGTCATTGGGTGGCCGCACCCGGAAATGCCTTGCGCACCTGACTAATAAGGCCACCAATAATTACTAAGTAGAAAAGTCTGAACAATTGGCTGGTTGCAATGATCTGAGTCATGATAGGGTCACTCGGTTTCTTTCCCCTTCTTCTTCTTCTTCTTCTTCAACCCATTCTTGGGTCCGACTCGGAACTACTACAAAAGCCAGTCCAATCCGGCAATAAGGGCCAGTTACGCAAGGCTGCAGGAAAAACCGTAACATTACCATACAGCCCCACCTGCAAAACAGAAAGAAAAAAAGAAAAGAAAATGAGAAAATGAGAAAAAAAGAAGGTTGAGGGATATAATCATAACCAGCAGCAATGATGCTAATGCCCAGACATTCAAACGCATCGAAATTTCAAGGCAAAAGTTGTACAGGGCTAGTCTAGAACCCACTAGTAAAGTAAGTACCTCAGCAGATCGACATGGAGAAGCCGCCAGCGTCCGAGGTTATAACGTAATACCCCGCAAGAGGAGAGGAGATGTTGTGATCCATCTAGACCCCCTTTCTTACCCCATCGACCCGTGACCTGCCCGCATTACGCTAACGAGGGAGGAGCTTCCCTCATGGCAAAAAACTCAACTAATTAATTAAATTCTTGAAGGCGGTCATATGAACCTAAAAGGTTTGATTTTCCCCGTGGCCGAGAAAAGTCTCTCTGACTGGTTGATTTAAGTTGACCGGGTGGCTAAACCCGGTTGGGGATGACAAAGAGAAATGGGGAGGAGATCACGACACTCGCCTGAAATGGGTTGCAGCTCCACCAGCCCAGGCTTCTCTCCACCGCAACTGCTGCAATTTGTTTCCACTTTGACCACTTCACCTTTCCCAAGAAATGTGAGTGAGTAAGTAAAAGTAAGTATCACGAATGACTGATTCCGGACCCATCCATCCAACCACCGCAGATGCCATTACGTACGGGAAATTCCCCCAGTCCTCCTTTCCCCCACAACATTACGTACCGCTCAACATCACGGTGTTAGTTGCTCGTTGTGCAACAAGCAAGGAGTTTCAGGGACAGAGGGACTGCCTGTCTAGCTGCTTGGTCTTGGTTGGGGATCG
The DNA here is from genome assembly GCF_003184925.1 of Aspergillus vadensis CBS 113365. Classification (NCBI taxonomy): domain Eukaryota; kingdom Fungi; phylum Ascomycota; class Eurotiomycetes; order Eurotiales; family Aspergillaceae; genus Aspergillus; species Aspergillus vadensis. The sequence goes on along the minus strand of NW_020292041.1, from coordinate 1,344,721 downwards.
GACGAGAGGAAACGATACTATACTGATGTCTTGCTAATCATGCATTCTCAAGGTCTTCTGCTTGGACAGACGACTATTGCTTCTCTATTAAGGAAATGAAATATGTCTTCACTATATACATGCAGTGAGATCATTTGCAAACTTTTATTTCACATGCTCGCTGTCTCCAGTGGCCTCTCGTGGGCAATTTAAACAGATGCTCTGGGGTCCGGGGTATTTTCGGGTCGCTGACAAGGGGAAGGACTCCATAAACGGTGCAAACTTTTCCTGAACTAAACGGCGTCTCCAGTCTCCGGGACGCTCAATCTCCTCGCCCATATCACTGCGGTCGGATTGATACTCCTGGCTGTTCCTCCGACTCTGTGGGTAGACGCCTCTCCGACTGGGCTTGTAGGGCAAAGGTAAGGGTGACTTGGCCTTCTGCTGCTGCAAGCGTTTGCGAGACCGTTGTAGCTTATCCAGCCCTCGCGCAATCTCATCCTTGTTTCCCTTGAGAGCGTCACTGAATTGGAAGCCGAAGATTGGGTTCACGTGCTCAGGATCGTCCTCAGGATAGGCGTAGTGGTAACTGTAGTCCCGCTGATGTCTATCCTCGCGCCGGATCTCCGCTTCAGTGCGAGGCCGCTGAGGAAGCAAGTGGATGAGGTTGCATACATAGAGGGGGAAGTCGTTGGGCGAGAGGCGGAAAAATAAGCGCCCGGTATCGTTGGGATCAATGCGCGACTGGTCCCGTTGTCGAAGGGTATCACGGGCATGGTGGAAGCTGATGGGGTTGGGAGTGGCAACCTTCTGATTCGGCTGTGCAGATGCCAGGGTCCCCGCCGAATACTCGAAGAATTGTCTGGGGTTCCTCTCCCCTTCGTAAATGACCAGCTGCATGCCCTTCAATTTTAACCGATCCAATTCTAGGAGTCCGCCATCCCAGAAGGTGTCCCTCCAGGTTTGCTCAGCATAGCGGAAATGGACATCCACAGAGATCGTAGACAAGCCATGGAACGCGAGGCTGATCAAAGAAAGCGTTTCGTTCCATTCGGCCAGATGTGTCTCTACGCTCTGCACCAATGGAATCCGGATCTTGAGATGGGCTATGGAGGCCACCTGCCATGCTTTCAAGGAATAGGTGAAGTTGGCAAAGCTGCCAAGCTCTTGGGTGAAAAAGGTGGCTCGACTATAGGGAAAGTGTCTTGCCTCTTCGTATACCTGACGACAGGTGCGAAGGAAGCCGAGACTAAGCGCTGGATTCCTCTCCAGGGATTTGGGGCAAGGATAATGCCCGGAAGCTATGAGTGGACCATGGCCGACGTAGATGTCACGACTGACTGTTTGGCCTTGTTTTGTTTGACATCCCAGATGTGAACAGAAGCCGTCCCAGCTATTACGATTCGTCTGGTCCGCCATGAACTGTCGCCGGGCTTTGTACCAGCATTTGTCGACCGGGCACCAGACAGGAATGGACCTGCGTTGGATTTCACAGACATCGTTATCGTCGAACACCGCCTTATAGATTAGGATCCGGATCTCCGCCGGTAATGATAAGAGGTGTCGCTTGGGGCTTAAGACAGTCAGCAACAACATGATAAGAAGAGTTGTTGGGAGAAAGTCCCAGGGGAATAGCAATGAGCATACCGATTTGGTTCCATGGCTCATCCACAGTATGTTGAAAGTCACGACGAGAAAGGTACGAAGGTTACTATACCCTCTGGGCAGATAAGTAGGGACGGGAAGGTGTTTTGAGATAGTAATGATAGTATAGTATAGTATAGAATATACTACAAGCTAAAGCTACCCAGGCCAGGGGCAGAGCATTAAATAGATTGGAAAGAATACGACAAACCAGCGGTCAACGAGAAAGAAGCCATTTGGCACAGTGAATGCCCTGAACGAGTTGCAGGAACCAGGCATTATTTATACAATTTCTGACATAATGAATTGATCTTTTGGGGAAGTAAGAAGAGCAGAAAATGACGCGATGATCCCATTGTTGCAGCAACTCGGAACTGGAACTCCAAAGGCGGTGGGTATTTTTGGTATCCACCCCCGCTTCCATACTGGTACTAGTGTGTACTGAAATACTAAAAGTAGCCCAATTCATTCCATCCCTCCGGGAGTGAGCCATATTTAGTTGATCGTCCCAACGCCAATCTAACACCAATCACGCTGACCCTAAATGCACACTAACCCCGTAGCTCGCACACCACAAGTCGCACTATCGCTCGAACTACCATGCGTGGTCGCTATCTCAGCCTCTCTCTCAAACAGGGGTCAACGGTTAGCTTGCTGCTCAGCCTCGTCGCTGGTAGAGAGGGTGTAGTGAACAGCCACAATGGCCTCCCTCAATGTCGAGATAAGGACCATGGACCATGAGGTATAAAGGCGTCATCTAGAATGTCTGGCGGATGGAATCAATAGACTTTTCCTTCTAAGCTTTCAACTTACCTTATATATTTGCTAGAGATTTTTGTTCTTTGCGCTGCTTGTGTTCTACGTACTTGAACCGCAACCACTGAGCAAGCGCTTCCCCTTTAGTTGTCTATTGCATATCCAGCCTGCCCTTGCTGCCCATCCAGCACACCACATAATGACACGCCATCTCTCCGACATTCTCGGAATCTACCCAGAAAGCCAGTCCTGCGTTGGCTGGGCGCCCTCACAGGGCCGTCACTGCCGCAACCCCACAAACGCCAGAAACCGCCGACATGCAGTTTCCCTTCTCGACCAAGGGACCCGCTTGCTCAAAGCCGGTCAGTCTATTGATCATATACTTGAGGAGTTGGCTCCTCTCGTCCTCTGCCGACATTATCATCAGAACCAAGCCGCCGGCCTAAGTAATACTTGGGTCTCTCGGGTCGATGAATACATCGCTAAACATCGATCTTCTCCTAGGATCTCGCCGAGTAGATCGATGCCTCGGCGGTCACCGTCACCAAGGATGCGTGATGAAACAAGAATCATAGAGAATAGACTTGCGGAACTCGAAAGGAAGATGCAGGATGCAATTCGTAAGGCAGAGCGAGCGGAGTGGGAGAAAGAGCAGGCGAAGAGAGACGCAGAGCGCACTAGACGGGACACTGAAGACATGGTTAGACGAAGTGCGGCTATGGGATATGCCCGAGGACAGGAAGAAGCGAGAAGAAGAGCCTCTCCACCTCCTACTGTTGAGACTGAGACTACTACGGTGGAACAAAATGAGGCGTACGGGTTCCAGAGAAGCTCGGTGTCGAGTGGCTTGCTGTCTTCACGAAGGCAGGATGCCCTTGGAGGGAGTGTCGAGACAACCTTGCAGGTCAACACTTCTACCAGCACGAACGTGCAACTACACAGAAGCACAGTCGTTAGCACAACCAGGGTCCAGAGGACAAGCGATGGCTCAGCTACTCCTGCTCAAGCTGAACGACGTGCTGCTACCCCGAGCTCTGTGTCCAGAATAGTCGAGATCGGTGATACTAGCGATGCGCTAGCTACTCCATCTCCTGCCCAGCGAAGCAGCACCAATGTTACCTCCGGCTCCAACACCACGAGCTCGAGCACAATAAGAGCAATTAGCCTTCCCAGCGCAGAAACCGAGTCTGCCAATACCACAACTACACTCAACAGTGAAGAGCGTCCTTCATCCACAACCACTCAAGGACCCGAATCCACCAATCCCACAGGAACCTCAGAAACTTCCACTCCAAACCCTCAACTCCCGAGCCCTCCTCCCTCAAACAACGAAGAACCTCACTCTACTCCCACAGGCACCCCAGAATCCACAACTACCCAGGAACCTACACCCCAGTCTACCTCTATTGCCTCTACCTCTACCTCTACCACCCCCACTCCCTCCACTCCACCCACAATCTCAGAACATGGCATCACCCGCCACCCCATCGAAGGCGACTGCTGCATCTGCCTCTGCCCTCTACAGAGATATCCTACCCAATACAGCCATAACCCTGAGGACGACACCTCTGTCGTCTGGTGCCAGAAGCAATGCGGAAATAACTTCCACCGCGAGTGTATGGATCGGTGGATAGCTTCGGCGCTTGATGGTGATCGGCAGACGAGTTGTCCGATGTGTCGGGGGAAGTGGTGATAGCTCTTTCCTTTCCCTTAAGTCGTCGATTTGGTTGTTTGTGAGTTGTTGGGGTCGGAGTTTGGGATATATTCCTGTTGGTTATTGCATGAGTTACGATTCATGGTGTTATGATGTGATTTGAGGTGATGTGATATCCTTGGTAATCTTTCGCTTTGATTGCTGGTGTTGGTGTTGGTGGGTAATACAATACCTTAATGACTTCTAGCTCATTTATACTATTTGTTATGATACTTAAAGGTTGCATTCTATTTTTATGCAGTGTGCGTGGTATTGTGGGGTCTAAGCTCGTAGACTATACTACATAGAGACTGTATTCCTTTAGTTTACTTGTTCATTCATGACTACTGTTTACTTGCGTAGTGTGTCTATTAGTCTACGGAATATAATGGAGTAGAATAGGAGTTTGAACTTGATTGATTGAATATCCATTTGCAATAGCCATAACCAAAACTGACATTTGATAACAATTAGACTGTCAGATATTATTGAACCTTCTGAATCATTAACTCGAGGTGAAACACCAAATCACATTCTCAGGCTGTCACTCAGCCTGTCACTGATATCATCGCCATCACTTTCGCATTAAAAACCGAAAGACAACCGATTAGCAGTGAAACAGAACGCATGCATCCATGGGTATTTTTGTGTGTGTATATATATAGTATAAATCAGACCAACAACAAGACCGAAATATGATTTTGGTAAGTGCTGATATCATCGAACCCCCATATAACTGCCACTGAGGGGTATCACCATCGCTCATCGCGCACAGGATTCATACCGGATACGGCGCCCCAGTATTGTCTTGAATAGCTCCTGTTATAGCTTTCAGGATATTGCGACGGTGGGGACTGAAGGACCGTATTTAAAACATCGTGGCGCGGCAACCTGTACTCCCGGCGGAAAGGGATGCCGGACGTGTCCACCGGATTACACTGCGAATATTCTGCCCGATGGGTCTTGCGCGGTGCGGATGGTGGAGAATAGCGTTGGGGGATGATCAGATGAGAAGGTGTGCAAGGAAGCAGCGTTGAATACCATTGCTGGTTGGGCGGAGTTGTGGCACCATTCGATCGGTAAATAGGTGCAGCCTCGCCCTGAATCCCTGCGTTGGTCAATCGGGGGGTTGCCTTGAGATAGCCTGGCTGTTGACTAGGTGGTGGGCTTTTCAAGTCGGATACACGCAATGGGGCTTCCTTTGGTCGTGGGGCCCGATGCGGTGAGCTGAAAGGAGAGCCAAGGGGACGGGGAGATTGCACCTGGTCAGACTCTGTGTCCGAATCATTCGCATACCATGATTGGTTCGCAACAGGAATATCCCCGTAGGTCCCTGACTCTGGACTGCGAATAGGGATGGAAGGCGGGCGACGAGCACGAAGTTGTTCATTTGATTTCTTCAGGAAATCTTCATACCCTTCCAGGGTTTCCATCATGCTGATCGGTGGATGGAGCTCTGAATCACTACTAGCCAGATCCCTCATCTTCAGAGTTTGGCTGGCAGACATCGGTTTCGGTGCCGGGGTAGGGGTCCCCAGTCGTGGCGGTTGATTCACATGCACGAAGTTGTCACAACCATCGGGTGGTGTATTCTTCTCATTCAGACACATCTCCATATAGCTGTGCACAATTGGGACACCTGCATTTTGGCCCTCCAAAACAACATATTCGGAATCGGAGCAGTCTGAACAGTTGGTGTCCACCTTGGCAAGTTTGTCCTCACATGGTCGACACTGGTAAAAGGGACCTTTCGGCAGAAGGTCATGGACAGTGGTGACCTTGTGGTCCGGAGGGTTCTTGGTGCCCTCGCGCATTGCATTCATCATGTCAACGCAGATATCGAGGCTGAAGTTTGCAATATGGCCACAGTCAGGGTTGTTGTGGAAGGTGTACTGGCACATAATGTTTGCTTTGGGTCTTAGGCAGATTTGGCCTTTATAGGATGCGTTGGAAGATTTGGAGCAGTTGTGAACATTGCACACGCCTGGATTCCAGAGAGGCTTATATGTCTGCGATACGGAGGAGAGGACAAAGTAGGAGAGCAATACCATTGCGTTCTCGTTGAGATTCCGATCATAAGCCATAACGCTGTCGGGATTTGGAGATAGTCGGTACGGCATGTTTCCCTCTTGATGGTTCACACTGATGGGACAAATCGGATATCAATCATCCTCCAATTCTGCATCCAAGTCCGTCAGATATTTGACTCCGGAATCTAACAGCCACCATGCGGCCAGTTCATGAAAGAACCGAAGCACTGGGTTTTCAAGTGGCATTGTGGCGCGCTCTGTTACATCCGCCTTTGTCCACATCGCAGTTTCACTAGCGAACACAACGTCCTTGTCCTCATCCCAGAACCGGATCACCAATCGCCCATCCACCCCTTTGTAGGTCATCCCGAACTCGACTTTGTTTGCCGTTCGGTCTAGGACACGGTAAATTCCGCAGATAACATCGCCCTTGTTGAAATCCAGCGAATCAATATGTGACGTATGGAACGTTGGGCGTTTTGCGGCTGGACTGATCAGCCACAACATATAGCACTGAGGGAAGTGAGCGAAAGCTGTCATGTTGCGACGCAAGAGAATGGTCAGGATTTCAGCGTCTTTCTGGCGGGGAAGCAGCTGGCGAGGCACCCGGCGGTTAGCTCGATCGTGGAGAGCATAGTATTCTGGTGTGTAAACTTCGGAGGGAATCGTGGAGATGGTGGAAGAAACCGATTTGGAGAGTGTACCGCAATGCGTCTCATGATGGATTCGGTTTTTGAGACAACGGTGGAGGAAAGTCAAATATGTGATGGTGCTGAGGGAAGCAGCGAGCACAAAGGATGAAACAGAGAGGAAGGAGGGCATTTTAATTAAATGGCGGGCGCCTAAGGCTCCTTCCGTGCGACCAGCGGCAGATTATTATGGGAAAAATACTAAGTAATTTGAAGTTACGGAAGCATGCGTCTGACATCTTTTTTGCGACCTTCAAGCGCATCGTCAATCTTTTTAAAGAAGTTGGAGCTTTCCTACGAACCTTATTCTGTGCTGATGACGATCAACCCGAATACGAGATCCGTTGCCATCTGAACCACTTGCAGTCCCATCATTGGCGCAACTGCTGGTCCCATGCGGATGTGGCCCATCCAAGCCGTGGCAGCTCTTTCATAGTAGTACTTTAGGTGATTCAGTCAAATTTGTCCCCAGTGATGTATGTACCAGTTTCTATGAGAGCACCATGCAAGGTCTAGGTGTCGAAATATCATTCAGTTGGGATAATATAATTGGGATAATTAAAAAGTATGTATTCAGTATATCCTCTCTTCCCATCCAACTAAGACTCTGTACCCTTATGCCAACACAGTCCAAGATTCATTAAATCAACGCAATCCGTCAGCGCCCAGATCCACCAAAGCACAAGCGGGTATCCTTGACGGACGGACAAAAGGCACACAAAGATAAGGAGAACGTGCGTATCGATCGTTGCAGCGACGTAGTCAGCCCGAAAAATCGTATCCTTTTCATCCTTCCATCCTTCTTCCTCCAATACTCTCGTATCACAGCATCATCGGTCGGATCAGTCACAGGTTCAAGCTTCGACCTCATATGACTGTTTGGCTGCTTTTCGTGCCATGCATTTTCGGTAGATGAAGAGTGCGATGATTCCCACAGCAACGATGAAGACGATGCAGAAGACCAGGACCACACCCGGGTTCTCGCCGGCCCAGTTGCTTCGCTTAATCACTTGGTGCCGTGCTTCAAGGGCGAGGAGGTCGATAGCGGCCATGATCTACTTCCTATTAGCCTACCACAGAGAATCAATCCCCTCAAAGCATGTGCAACTCACGAACAACGGCCGCGCGGCTTCGGTGAACGAGGACTGATCAAGATGGATTGAGGATGCCCACGACCTGCGAGAACAACGGCACGGAAAGCAGAGATGATAAGACACGAGGAGGATAAAGAGAAGGGAAGAGTTGGACGGGCGGATGAACAACCCTGGTTACTGGTAGGACTGGCTGCATCGGGAGCAGCGGAAGGTCATGACAGCAAGGATCGCAATGACGTGAAGGAGGGCACATGCATGCAACGCTGGATGGGCTGGTCCACGAAGCTTATTTCTGACAGGAGGGTAACTTGGTAAGCCGAACTCGGGACGCTCAAGGGTCAATCAACACACAACAGCTCGAGGTGAAGCCATTCGTGGCAGTCAATGGGCGCGGCAGCACTCCGGACAGGGAGGTGTGTAATCTGCCCACCGCCAGTTACACAGAAGCCATTGCAATCGTCCACGCTCATTCCCAACGCTTCCTCCCCAATATGCATGCCATATAACGCGTATCGCGATGCCTGACCATAAGGAACAGTCATGAAATCAATTGTGATCAAGGTTTGGCGATCCGCTCGTCCCGCTGGCGTCACCACTCTTTCAGGGCCATGGTTCTCTACCACCATTCGGCCTCCCGATTCGTGCCCGGCTGCAGTGGATGCAGGGTAAATGAGTCGTGGACAGGAGAATCGAGGATTCATCCATAAGCGAGAGCTCCAGCTTTGTTGATAGAAATTCTAGAGAACAGGCCCCTTCTCGTGTTCGTCGGAGGAACATCCTTGACGTCATACATCTGGTCCGCCCTCCTTATCTAATCGGCCTCTTCCCAGCATTGCCGATGCAACGAGACATGGAATTATTACTCGCTTGACTTGGGAGAGCCAAAGAATCCTTTCGGAATCAATGTCCTTGGACGCCAGAAGATGTATGCTGTAGAAAGATCCAGGGTCCAGCCATTAGGGCTGAAATAAACGGTCCCACTTGGGTCCAGTTCTCGTATGCGGCCTATCATGGTTGGTTAACGGGCCCGCAAAAGAGGATCAGCAGTTCGAGATAATACTAACTGAGAGCTTGCGACCACCTCAGGAATTGCCCAATCGGGTACTTGTCCTTCAGCCATAGAGATCCCGGTTTATATGTCCAGTTCATTCTGCCACATGCGAGTATGCGCAGAGGTACTTTAAAGTGCTTCGTCAATATCCCTTCGGTCATGTGAAGCTCGCAAAACCAAGTAAGTTTAGAGCTTACGGCAGAAGCGTGAGCGTGAGATCAACCTAGAGGTTGGATTCCTTCTAATATGTTGTGTTAGGATGCTTACTTCCCATTGGGTAACTAAGCATCAAAAATCTGCACCTACACGCAGACGATAAAACATAAACGTTTCTCAATTATCACAACTAATATCCAAGGGTATGGTAATAGACTCATAGTGGTATCACATGAAACACGCAAAAAACAGGCATAGGCAACAGCATAATCAACCCCTATTACTTCTTCGAGCCAGGCTGATGCACATCCGTGCGTCCACTATTATGCCATGTAGCCAACAAGGCACCACAACTTCCACAGTAATGGCACTGGTCCTTCAGCGACGACACCATATATGGAATACATCCTAGACACAGGCAGCAGCAGAGCACTGCGGCCCAAGCACTATGGACACATTATTAGTTCGATCCATTATTGTGAAAAACCGGGCACATACTGAGTTGAACTGCCCGTTTCGGCCTCCACGCGAGTCATTTTCCGCTCTCCGCAGGCCGGACAATCGACAGGTGCTGGCGTTTTCTGCAGTGCATACAGTGGAGTCGGCGTATTATAGCCGCTCGGGTGTTGAGAGCCTGCGTAAAAGGTCTGCTGGGGCTGATGTGGTTGGATCTCAGGCGTCTTTTCGGTTGGAGGTTGCGCACATTCAGGCAGCTCTCTGGAGGGAAGCTCGTGGGTTTCGGTTTGTTGTTCCGGGGAGGCAGGAACTGCTGCTGCTGCTGGTAAAGTTAGTGGAGTACATGATGCACTTCCTTTTTAGGGTGAACGCACGTGGGTTTGCGTTCTCGGCCATTGTGATAGGTACGGTTGAGAAGTTATGTCGAAATAAACTGTTTCAATAAAAAGTCTTGCGCTGGAGTGTAGGCTTGAAAGGAACAAATTATCTTAGATATTTGTATCCCCGGGCGCATTCTTATATACTAGTTGTACTAATTAGATTGGAGGCTCAAAGCCTCGTCCGAGCCAACGCGTAGAATTATTTGTGGGACGCATCGCGAGCCACTTGGATACGAAAAATTATATTTGCTCGTGCTCCGGTGACCTCTGGGATGAGACACACATCGATCAATCGTTTGTGGGAGGGAGATCCAAGCGATTGGCAGGGGGAATGAAGTGGCCGTTAGGCTCCTACGACGAGGCTGAGATTGAGCCTAATTACTAGGCAAACATTGGTCTGGGGAAAAGGCTCTCACGCGAGTGGTTCAGGTAGGGGCGGGGAACTCTGGGCATTCCTTCGTGGCTAGGATTTCAGGGCAGTGCCTTCTTGATCTGCAAGTGTACAGGGTAGCCTTGTGAGTTGTGGCAGGGAAAGGCTAAAAATACGAGGGGCGCTGCCACGGCCAAGATTGTACCAAACTGAGTCCCAAGAATGACGGGCGCTCATCCTTCCACTTAGTTTGAACTTCTGAAACTTGGCGAGGTCATGAGTTGGTCTACTGGAATGCTTTGACGTAGTTTCCTCGGATTTCCCCTGTGATGTCTTTTATGTTGCGCAAAGTTGGATAACCTCATCATTGGTATGATTCTCGGTTCTGCTTTCCTTGTGTCGGTGTTTGCTTCGACATCATCCACATATCTGATTTGGGGGCCATTTGCTGGGGTTTAGACAAAAGAAAGCTCCACCCACAACGTAGCAGTGAGAGAGACAGCACAAGCTAGGATAGTTCCTGCCATTACTCATCGGAAGTTAACTCCTTGCGATCGACACTTGCCTTCCCCTTTGATCTCTCTCTCTCTCCTTCATGAACACCTCAACCATGCTCTGCGTCTCACTCCTCCAGCTGAATGAAACCAAGATGAAGTCCTCGGAACTTCTCACCACTGTATATACAGCTTGACGGATAAGCAGCTTTTAACACCGTTGCTGGGGTCCAGCGAATTGACTCCGATGAGACGCGTTTCCATGCCCTAAGGCGACGCTTTACCCGTCGCTTGACGATGCTTTGGCGAAACTCACTCGGATTGACCTGCCGGGGTATGTAGAATTTCCTTGTCTACTCAAGCATGCGAGTTGTCCTTTCGACTGGCGAGGAATCCTGTACTGACTGCGACCGTGATCCCCATACAGCCAGGCCACAGAAGATGTCATGGCATCCGGCCAGCAGCCGGAGCAATCTTCCGTCCCCGGGTGCATCCATGTCCAGAGCTACGGTTGTCTGAACCATGTACGTTTCAGAACATGCCAGGACTTATCTTCCCGACTCGGTCAGATGTTCGTCACTGGCCGGTCGGGGTCCTGCGTGGTTAGATGGGTCTTCCGGCTCTCTTCTACAGTAACTTCTGCGCATTGCGCGTCTGGTTGGCTGTTGGGACTTCTTAGGGATACTTGGAAGACTGTCCGAGCACATCCATTGTGTTCTTTGCCTCGGACTCTTGGTCCTTTTTTGGTCTTTACTGGACACCCTAGGTAGGCATTCAGTCTTGACCATTCTGAGCTGTCTCTGCACACTCTGGTTTTCCTGAACTAACAGTGGAATTAGGTGGTATGAGGGTTTCACAAGGTTTAGGTATTTCTCAGATCATGGTGTGGAAGATATAGGATTCAATTGAATCCGTTTAGCCACCTCTGTAATCTAGGTATTCCTAGGTCTCTATAATTGACACTGGTGGTTGCGAAATAAGCGTTGACGTTTCTACTTGGCTCATGTTTGAGCTGCTAAATTACAGCCCTGATATATGTTGCCTGTTTTTATTCTCCCTAGGCACGTTTTTCTTCCTATACTTCGATGTCTCAAATGATACAGGAGAGCTTGCGCAATCTGCCTGCATGACGGCATAGCTCTAGGTGAGGAAACTAATTGCCAACATGTTGTCAGGTTGCTCTCTCCGGTCGGCTGCTTCTTACAATTGGACCCCAAAGCTAACTAAAACATGCTGTATGGCACATCTATCTGTACTCTCCAGTCCTAGATTGCCCTTATGTGGTGCACGCTGTTTGGAATGCTGATGATCGCTTAAGCAATTCTAGTCCCATGCAAGCCGCTTGCAACGATTTTACTGAAAGCTCCAAGCCTGATTTCTGTACGCGTTGCAACCTGAATGAGAACTGAAAAGACAGCGTAAATCTTCTTGGAGCTAACCTGAGTTCACCGATGCATGGAGGCTATTAGCGGGTAATACTTGGGGTTTAAGTTGAGATCTTGGCCCAAGCACCCACAAATTTCATCCCATGCGAGCTATGTTCTGCAGCCACAATGACTGCTGTTGCCGTCTATTTTCATGATAGCATGATAGATATTAACAGCATCACATTACCGTCAACATTAGCGATGGATCGGGAAGTGGGCGGGACTATCAACGGACCTGCCGATCATCAACTCGTGATATCTCATAGTGTCGGCTTCAACAGCGACCGACCGAGCGCCAGAACAACTCGGGGGTCCTTCCCTCGGGGCAAGGGTTTCGGAGGATGTCCCAAGCTCGGAGGAGACATGTGTAAAGGTGATGCGACTAGCAGTGTTCAGGGTCCACCAGCAATTGTGTTGATCGGACCGCCTCCGAACCCCCCACGGTATCCCCCACGTCCTCGGACTTCACAGCGACCCATTTCCCCTCCATAAATGGTGTCGGTCCACACGACAAAGATTACAGCTCAGGAAGCTAAAGCGCATAATTGAAATTGAAGATGTCTAAACCAGCCATTGGCTTTGTCGGCCTCGGAGCCATGGGCTTCGGCATGGCCACCCATCTTGTTCATGAAGGATACCCTGTTTACGGCTTCGATGTCTTTCCAGCCTCGGTGCAGCGGTTTCAAGCTGCGGGGGGCACACCCGCCTCCTCGCTGCGTGAATCAGCGGAAGGGAAGCCTTTCTACGTGTGCATGGTAGCATCGGCGCCGCAGGCGCAAACCGTCCTCTTCGGAGATGAGGGCGTTGTACAATGTATGTACCTCCCTAGCCATTGATTCCCTCAAGCTAACATGATAGACCTCCCCCAAAATGCAACCCTCCTCCTTTGCTCTACCGTCGCCGCCTCATATGCACAATCTGTCGCGGCAGAACTTGCCTCTCGAGGTCGATCAGATATCCACTTTGTTGATGCGCCAGTCTCAGGAGGTGCGAAGCGCGCCGCGGATGGCACCCTCTCCATCATGGCGGGCGGTGCCGACTCTGCGCTAAAAATTGCGCGTGATGTGCTGCAGACTATGTCTGCCCCAAGCAAGCTCTACCTTGTCCCTGGAGGAGTGGGAGCCGGCAGTAACATGAAGATGGTACATCAGGTGCTGGCTGCCATCCACATCTTGGGTGCCAGCGAGGCTATGGGATTCGCGGCGCATCTGGGCCTGGACGCAGTGAATACAGCAGAGCGGATTAAGAGCTCAGAAGCGTGGACCTGGATGCACGAGAACCGTTTTCCTAGGATGGTGGAGGAAGATTGGAATCCCGGGGCGAGTGCTCTGACAATCATCTTGAAGGATGCTGTAGGTTGCGCCTACCCCTGCTTTTACCACACGTACTGACATTATCAGGGCATTATTACTACTTCAGCCCGTCAGAATAACTTTCCAGTCCCGCTCTGTGCGACTGCAGAGCAGATCTACCTCTCCGCTCTTGTACAAGGTTACGGCCCCAAGGACGACTCCGCTATGATCCGCCAGTACTACTCGCATCCACTCAAAGACCTCGATACTTCTTCGGCAAGCGGAGATCCAGAAACCGCTTTACAGCTTGTGCTTGACCTCATGCAATGTGTAAACCTTGTCGCGGCTGCGGAAGCCATCGCTTTCGCACGGTCACTAGGTGTCGATATGGCGCAATTCTTCGAACTCGTCAGCGACGCAGCCGGTGGAAGCAAGGTATTCGTCACGAGAGGACTGGAGATGATTGAAGGTAAAATCGGCGCACAGGCGCCAGCTGGCTCAGAAGCTTTGGATGCGGTGGTGAGTCGGTTAGAGAAGGTGGTGCAGAAGGCGCGGGACATGCACTGCCCGCTCCATCTCGGCAATGCAGCACTGAACGTATTATTGATGTCCAAGGGCCAAGGGTATGGGTCGGAGGCCAGCACCAGCGTAATCCGTGTTTATCCGTAGACTTAGCCGCCGAAATAACCAGGATTTAATATCATCAGGAATGATCTCATATGGGTCGGAGCAACTCCGGCTGTAAATAGTGGAGTCAACATGAACCATTCCGTTGCGACAGAACTATAAGACTACCCTTCACACATACTCACACAACTAATCTACTTCTTCAATACCCCCATCTCATCACTTACATCCCCTCCCTCTCAACCAACACACCACCACCACCACCACCATGCCCCTCCCCAACAACCGCGCCCTCCCCATCCTCGACCACGCCTATCAGCACCACTACGGCGTCCCCGCCATGTGCTGCTACAACCTAGAAGGCATCCTCGCAACAGTCCGCGCCGCCGAAAAGCACCGCTCCCCAGCCATGATCCTCCTCTTCCCCTGGGCGCTGCAATACGCCGGGTCCATCCTCGTGCACGCCGCCGCCGAAGCGGCCCGCAACGCCAGCGTCCCCATAACAGTGCACCTCGACCACGCACAAACACCGGAAATAGTCCGCCAAGCAGCAGACATCACCCCGGGGTTCGACAGCATCATGATCGACATGTCACACTACGAGAAAGCAGAGAACCTCTCGTTAACGCGCGAACTCGTGGCCTACTGCCACGAGCGGGGCATCGCAACAGAAGCCGAACCCGGGCGGATTGAGGGCGGGGAAGACGGCGTCTCGGACACTGCGGACCTGGAGGGGGTGTTGACGACCCCCGAGGAGGCGGAGGAGTTCGTCAACACGGGGATTGATTGGCTAGCTCCGGCTTTTGGGAATGTGCATGGGAGTTATGGACCCCGTGGGATAAGGTTGGAGTATGATCGGTTGGAGAGGATTAGGGAGAG
Source organism: Aspergillus vadensis CBS 113365 (assembly GCF_003184925.1). Classification (NCBI taxonomy): domain Eukaryota; kingdom Fungi; phylum Ascomycota; class Eurotiomycetes; order Eurotiales; family Aspergillaceae; genus Aspergillus; species Aspergillus vadensis. Next base: position 1,329,704 of record NW_020292041.1, on the reverse strand, counting down.
GGTCGGGGAGAGGGTGAGGTTGGTGTTGCATGGGGCGGATCCGTTTGATAAGGGGATTTTTGATCGCTGTGTTGGGGCGGGCGTTAGTAAGGTGAATATTAATAAGGTGTTGAATGGGGAGTGGGTGGGTGTTATGGAGAGGAGGGCTGGGGAGAAGGGGGTGGGCGTGACGGGGTTGGTGGAGGAGGCTACGGCTAGGATGGAGGAGGCGGTTGGGAGGTGTATTGAGGTTTTGGGGTCGGGGGGAAGGTATTAATTGTTCTTTCAATTACTAGTAGTTGGCTTTGGGAGTTTGAGGTTGGGGGTTGTGTGAGGGGGTTTTGGTTTTTATATTACTATACTATATCTCATGTGGTTGTTGATCTATCTTAGTATATATAGATTATGTGAGATTGTATTGATTGATTGTTGGTAGTAGGGTTTGAAGTACTGCTAGTATCAATTACTAGATTTTGTCTTTACTATGAATTATAATCTTGAGATGTGAGGACACAATTCATTACTACTGTTATAGTATACTCAATCATGATGATGCCGGGTACTAGCGGCGATATATATAAGTTGAACTGGCGGATACCAGGTCTAGACCAGTGTACTCTAGACCACTTGATATCGTGTGATTCTAAACATTTACAGAATTGTAGTCCATGAATTGAATGATTTGGATTGCGGTGCCACATTGAATCGAATGAAATAACGGTGTATCCCTCCAGTATATATATCATATATGAAAACCGAATTGACACAGCCTGATAATTATCATCAGTACCCTACACATTCCTACGCTAGATCATCCATAGTATATACTCAATTGATCACTGGCTGACCGCCATGGCTATAAATCACATTCACAATTTACACCTATTGAAACACATCCGACATGAAAGACCTCGGGGATGGAGGGAATAAAGCTCAGACACGAATTAACCAAAAAGAAATGGGATAGGAAAGAAGGAAAAATACCCAGCCACACAAGACGTAATGCACAAAGAGAAAGCAATTCTTTTTAGATCTCGTGTCACTTCTCTAATGAGCAGTCATCATCTTCTTGATCTCCGCAATGGCCCGTGCGGGGTTCAGGCCCTTGGGGCAGGTCCGCGAGCAGTTGAGAATGGTGTGGCAACGGTACACGCTCATGCTGTTGTCGAGAGCGGCCTTACGCTCGGCGGTCTTCTCGTCACGGGAATCGGCCAACCAACGGTAGGACTGGAGGAGGATGGCGGGTCCAAGGTACTCCTCGCTGTTCCACCAGTACGAGGGGCAGGAGGTAGAGCAGCAAGCGCACAGAATGCACTCGTACAGACCATCCAGCTTCTTACGCTCCTCGGGGCTCTGACGGTTCTCGAGACCCTATACACTTATCAGTGAAAAGCTCACAACGCAGCACACGCTGTCAATACTTACATCCGCGGTCGGGGTGTCGCGCTGCAGGTAAGGCTTGATCGACTTGTACTGCTTGTAGAAGTAGGTCAAATCGGGGACCAAATCCTTGACGACGTAGGTGTGAGGGAGAGGGTAGATGCGAGACTCCTTGGCGGTATCGGTGGGGATACGGCCTATACAGCAAAAGGTCAGCGCCACCGAGCCGGGACATCGCTTCAAGCACTCCAGGACAACATACACAGGCAAGCCAGGGTGTTGACACCGTCAATGTTCATCGCGCAACTTCCACAGATACCCTCTCTGCAACTTCTCCGGAAAGTCAGGGTGGGGTCCATCTCGTTCTTGATGCGGATCAGGGCGTCCAGCATCATGGGACCGGTCTTGTTCAGATCCAGGGAGTAAGACTGCATCTTGGGCTTCTCGGTGGGCTGATCGGGGTTCCAGCGGTAGACATGGAAAGTCTTGACCCGGGGCTGCTCCGAGGGGTTGGGGTCCTGCACATTCGAAGTCTTAGATTCGGGAATGGTCTTGCTGCTCGCGTGGCCGCTTGCGCTCACCTGGGAAAGGGCGTCAACGGTCGCATAGGAGCGAGTGAAGGCGGCTGGGCGGAACAGCGGCTTCGAGGAAGCGAACAGGCGCGAGGTCGTGCGAAGGGCAGCCATTGTGGGCGGTCGAGAAAGAGATCACGGTCGATCGGGGGGGCGAGGGATCTACCAGATGGCGAAAAATAGGATATGCGCGAGTAGGAGAGGTCAAGGAGACCGAAAGAATGTCGATTGCGGTGGAGAGAGAGGAGAGAGGCCTGGAAGAAGAGCAGCCAGCCAGCGGCAACGACAAACGAGGTCCAAGGGAGGCACGAGGAAGTGAAGTCGATCGGTTCTGGCGATGTTTTGTCGCCTTTGGCAGCTCAAGGTAACCTCGGGTCTGGCGGCCGGCAAATGGCTGACTCAGCTATTGCTGGCCAATCACGCAAAGCCTAATTGCAAGCGTCGGGGATACACGGCGAGGCACTGGATTGAATATAATTCCACTCAGTGACCTTCAATCGGAAGCCAAGTGAAGCCAAATTGTGTTCAATCCGAGTAAGTAGCTTGATGAGAGCAGGCATAGCGTCCCTTACTGATATCTAACCCCACTGTCCTCTTCTACGTCCGTGTAACTCGAGTATGCTCGGCCAACAGGCAATATCCCAAAGGGGAAACGGAGCCGAAATCATTTGCCGTTCCGAAACATTGATGCCTAAGGCTGTAAGGCAGGCAATTTGAAGCCATGAGTATCAGGCGTCAAGGCATCAACAGTCTAAGGCGCTAAGGCAGAGATTATAGGTGTCAAGGCCACAAGGCCTCAAGGCCATAAGGCAGTAGGGCAATAAGAGGCCACAATATCAGGCATCAAAACTATTCCCAATTGGGCATCTCCACCATTCTAATCTCATTCTCGTCTTGGTGGAATTCCACTCACGCTTGCTTCCTTCGTGTGCGGTAGTGGAATTATGCATCACCCGCACTTTATCACATTGCAGTAGCCTGCATCGGTGGCCCATCAACATGCAGAAAAATGCCGGTGGCGGCCTGGGAATGACGAATCTATATTACTCCTGCATGAATTCTCTCCCGTCATGCGGATATCCATCCCCGACTGCGGCTTGCCGGTTGACTTTCGACATCTCAACTCCCCTCAAGGCATTGATGGAAAATTGCGCTTCATTCAAGCATATTACGGAATGAACTTGTCTATTATGACCCAAAGTAAAGGACCAACGCCGAGAGAGCTCGACGTTTGAAGTGAACGGTGGCCTTCGTAAGGCTAGAACCAACACGTCTCTTCCGGGTGGTTCCGAATACCCCTTGGTCATTTACTCAGACAATATATCACCAACCTACTTTCTGCAATAATATCATGCGAGCTCATGATTGCTCCCACCCTCAACTCGTGATGCTGTCCAAGAGCGGGGTTTGGCTGCCACTTCGAGGACTAGCCAATCCATTGGGCGCAGCACTTGCAAGCGGCAGGTATCGTATTCAATATCAAGGAAGTCATCAGAGGTAAACACGACAGCCTCGGGGAAGATGCTGGTTTCGGTTAAGCATAATCTTGAGTGACAAGAAGTCAATAATTAACCCCTATCGAGCGCCCGGTACCCAAGCGTCTGATCGTAGCTGGCCTAGCTCGATAGCTCCAACTGGGGTGATGTTACGGTCCCCGTCGAAGGGCGAGTGGTACCGCGATGTGGCTCACCAGGTTCTAGACAGGCTAGACAGACCACATAGATGGGGTTTAATTAGACTATCACCCCGTATTGTCTGATTCAGTATCTTCTTTTGGCGTGGAATAAGCTCCTTCTACGGCTTCGAAGCTTGATGAGCCAAGACGCCGGAATCCAAGCTTAACAGCAAAATGTCTCAGTATAGTGTGCAGATGGACCGGAAATGTGATTGATAGGGGCAACGTTACCCCATTCCCCCTGATTTGTGATACGAATGAGTGGTAATTGATGCCTACGGAGTCCGACAATTTTCCACCTTATCGTAACCACTCAGCCGTCCAAACTAGATGACAAAATCAACAGTCAGTCAACTAGGTCGATGCTAAAATTGGATGGCTAAAATTCTGCACTGGACTCGAGAATCGAGGAGTAATAGCAGCTCGGCCGTCGACTTGATGGGTGGTCACTGGTGTATTGCTATCACCGAAACCCGAAGACGGTTCCACTGTGGACCACTTGGCTGGCGTTCCTGGCGCCTTACCAAGAACGCCTAATTCGTTTTTTTCTTATTTCGCGCAGCTTTTCCAGCTGCTCTCATTTGACCAGAAGACCGACTAAGATAGAAAGAGGCGTGGGGAGGTATTGAAGCCATTAATAATTGAAACAAAATCGGTGTCAGTGGAAGTCAACGAAGTAAAACTCTTCAAAGCCGCTGGAATGGTGATGCAGAATCGCCCCCTCGGTTCCCCTCTTGTTCTTCATCAGTGATGAACAGCCCTAACTGTCAAGCACGTCCAGCCTTCCATCCGCAACATCCTCAAACTACTAGCTACACCCTGATGGTCGAATTCGGTATTTTCCCGACTATCATTGCCACAAGGACACTGCCAAGACGGAGGAATTGCTTCTTTACAGAATTTCAGTCGCGAGGCCCACCAGCCCGAGTGGATGGACTACTTTAGACTACCGAGACTAAGTGCGCCGGCGCGGGCATCATGAAACGCCGTAAATCCCCCGATTCATTCCCAAGGTCCACCTATGACCTTCAACAGCCAGGTAGCACAGTGGACCACCCAGCTCACTGTCCACGAACAGGGGCCATCACCGCGATGGACAAACCATGTGGCTACTACTCCTCTCTCCCCTTCCAATCTTGGTTGCCATCGATGCCTATCACTCCATCCATGGTCCGATATGATGGATCTCCTTCGACTACCTGCTCGGTCAGTACCGACTTTAGCGCCGGTGGAGTGACCGAGAAGAATCAACGGTTTGGCTAGATAGCCCTTGGCTACTAATCAAAGATGCACTTGGCCGTTTCACACTGATCATCCGTCCTATTTACCCAGAATGGGTCTGAGCCAAAGGTGAACCTCTATCAGATTCTTGTCAGATGCTTCCGTCAACCTGACGAGTCAGTCTTCCCTATAAAAAGCCCCAATCCCATCCAGGTTGACATCTTCTCTGTATCAAACCATTCCTTCCTTTCCTTTCCTTTCCTCTGCATACCTCTCTCTTCACTTTAGTCTTTCTTTCCCCTTCTTAGCTGGTTCTAAACACTTCACCATGAAGTACTCCACTATCTTCAGCGCTGCTGCCGCTGTTTTCGCTGGTTCCGCCGCTGCCGTCGGCGTGTCCGGCTCTGCTGAGGGTTTCGCCGAGGGCGTTACCGGTGGTGGCAGTGCCACCCCCGTCTACCCCGACACTATCGATGAGCTGGTCTCCTACCTCGGAGATGATGAGGCCCGCGTCATTGTCCTGACCAAGACCTTCGACTTCACCGACAGCGAAGGTACCACCACTGGCACTGGTTGCGCTCCCTGGGGTACCGCTTCCGCTTGCCAGGTTGCCATTGACCAGGACGATTGGTGCGAGAACTACGAGCCCGATGCTCCCTCTGTCAGCGTTGAATAGTATGTCCTTGCCGGCTGTCATCCGCTTTTGATCTCGTACCTAACTTTTAAAAGCTACAACGCTGGTACCCTCGGTATCACCGTCACCTCCAACAAGTCCCTCATCGGTGAGGGCTCCTCTGGTGCCATTAAGGGCAAGGGTCTCCGCATTGTCAGCGGTGCTGAGAACATCATCATCCAGTAGGTTATACTTGCTTTCATTATGAAATTGCTCTAATAAAATCAGGAACATCGCCGTTACCGACATCAACCCCAAGTACGTCTGGGGTGGTGATGCTATTACTCTTGATGACTGCGACCTGGTCTGGATCGATCACGTTACTGTAAGCCTTCACTTCTTCACTTCTACTAAATCAAGAGCATCAAGTTAACAATTGATAGACCGCCCGCATTGGTCGCCAGCACTACGTCCTCGGAACCAGCGCCGACAACCGCGTCTCTCTCACCAACAACTACATTGACGGTGTCTCTGACTACTCCGCCACCTGCGATGGCTACCACTACTGGGCCATCTACCTCGACGGTGACGCCGACTTGGTCACCCTGAAGGGCAACTACATCTACCACACCTCCGGCCGTTCCCCCAAGGTCCAGGACAACACTCTCCTCCACGCTGTAAGTTCTATATCTGCCGGTCACTTTCGACTTAACTAATCATTACCACAGGTCAACAACTACTGGTACGACATCTCCGGCCACGCCTTCGAGATCGGTGAGGGTGGCTACGTCTTGGCTGAGGGCAACGTTTTCCAGAACGTCGACACTGTTCTTGAGACCTATGAGGGCGAGGCCTTCACTGTCCCCTCCACCACCGCCGGTGAAGTCTGCTCCACCTACCTTGGCCGTGACTGTGTCATCAACGGCTTCGGCTCCTCCGGCACTTTCTCCGAGGACAGCACCTCTTTCCTCTCTGACTTCGAGGGCAAGAACATTGCCTCTGCTTCGGCTTACACCTCTGTTGCCTCTAGCGTTGTTGCTAACGCCGGTCAGGGCAACCTGTAAATGAGTTAACTCATTTACACTATATAGCAGTGGATGTAATCAGGGGACGCGGTGTTGTTCATAAGTTACCTTTCGTGTATCTACTTCTATAATTACTCATGGGGAGTTGTTCACGACCCTAATGTGGTTGATAACCGACCAACACAATGACATTATTCTCTGTCAATTGCTCAAGTACATTTAGCGACGAGTATACAATACAAAAATCTGATAAGATGGCTGTCGGTAATTAAACTTTCCACCCGTTATCCCAAAATAGGAACAAAGGCCTAATCTGGATAGCCGAGCCGGATATACTTCACCCCAAACAGGCCTTCATCCGTAGATGCATCATCCTGCGATCGAATGTTCTTTGCATCAAAACCGATTCAGGATCTACCCTTTTCTTTAAGAAGACACGAAGTAGCCAAGCGACTTCTCATACATCAATGTATCACGATAACAATGCACCGTACGGTATGTGCACATACAAGCTGCTATAACGATCATGTTTGAACTTGTTCTACAATCTAATAAATCCGTTTGACGAGCAAGGAGGACTTCTCGCTATGAGTTGTGAGATTTGCTCGAATGATCATGATCAATATGCGATACAACCTACTACTGAACTCATTTGTGACCTCATCCTTGCCGCACAGGATGACATAGACGAAACTTGTACATATATACGCGAAGTAGAGAACGAACTTGATAATAACAAACCAGACCAATTTCACTACATTTTCTGATGTCACTATACCTCAACACTTGGAGAGTGTGTCAAGTCTAGATGTTGTAGACGTAAGGATGTGTTTACACCACATGTCCATGTATCCCTATAGGGCTGTGCATTACCCCCATCCCGTGGAACCACTACTAGTAGTTACCGATCAAACTCAGCTATTGGCCCAAAGAGGTAGCGTCGATAAGGTAGACGTGATATATAGAACATAGAAGGAGTCATAAACCTTAATTTGAAGGGAAGTATAAGAGCCCCCCGTTCCTTCCAAGCTGAATTCTTTTACTCTTTCCCTCCTCTAACTACCTACTCCTTCATTTACTACGCTTGAAGTTCATTTAAAGAACACACTTCTAGCTACTCTACTTGCTCTTGCTTTTGCTCTTGCAAGCTGCTATCCATCTATTCTTCTCTTCCCTCTAACCAAACCAACCATCCTCTTTTTACAACCAACAACAGTCGAAATGGACAAAATTGTGTCTTTTTCCAACTGGCTCAAGGTCGTCAAAACCAAGAACCAGCCAACCGCCTCTATGTGGATCTCTAAGTCTAATAGCAACGACAATGAGCCGCCGAAAAAGAAGCAGAAGGTGTCCCATCATTCTCCTTTTGCTATTGATGGTGTTGTCGAGGAGCCTACTACCCAAGACGATGAACAGAGCATCCGTGTTATTGAAGGAGAAGCCGTCGAGTTTATGGGGGTTGATGATTATGAATTCGGTGCTCCGTTGAAGAGAGTGCCCACGCCTCATCCTAGAAAGAATAAGGATCAGTATGATGATGATGATGATGATGAGTATGACGAAGTTGAAGAGGGGCAGTGATTGAATGATGTAACTTGCCTCCGTTGAGGTATCTCTACGATGTATTGCTCTTGGTTAATTTGCTATATTGGGGTTTGAAGCGATGTTGTTTGTCTTTTGATACCATCTCTAGTATGCCAATGTTTGTTAGCGAGATGCTTTGAATGTCTCTTTTGAGTTGGATTTAGTCTTTGAACTAGGTTACATGTGTTGGCCTAATGAATCAGTGTGATTCCCCGTTCTATCTTTCTTGTGTGTAGTAACTGGTCGGGAAAGTAGATGATGGATGTCGTGAAGCTGAAGTTCCTTCCCGTTTATTTCATCCATCCCACCGACTTATATCTTGCACAACGAGTAGCCTTCTCCTCTACATGTTTACCGGTATGTGAATATTGTTCAATACATGCATTCAATCGTTTCCTAATGTCACATCACAACCTGCTATACATCATTTCACAAACAGCGAGCTTACACCTCCTAAAGCAGAAGCTCCAACCATAACTCGCCATAGCATGTGAAACCCACCTACAAGCATCTCCTTCTGATCCCTACCCTGCTGCGACAAGGAGGCTTCGTCTTCTTGGAAATCAAAGTGACTTCTCTCTGCGCCTTCCACCCTCACTATTCGATGCAAAACGATCGCCCCGCCAACAGGAACAGCAATACACATCCCCCACGTCCGCAGAAGAGAGTACATGAGGATGCTTGATGCTGGATAGTGCTCACTATCTCTACTTGGCTGGTGTATATGGTGCACACCTCGATGGTACCCGGAAATAAGCAAGGAGTGGCCTATTCCTGCGCCAAGCAAGATGAAAACCCATATTTGAGGTGGAGTGCTGACGTCTAGGATAATGAAGAAGCTTGTCGCAAGGACGCTGCACAACCATCCGATCCGGACCATCCAAGGGAAGGTGTTCGGGCCTCGCAACAGTCTCACCTTTTCTGTCAGAATGAGTGCTAACAATGCCGGACTGATGATCGTGAGGAGACTGAGCCCTTCGATTGCAGACGATAATTCTTGGATCTGTCTTAGATACAAGGCACAGTTGAGGAGATGGCAGAATAACTATCGCAAGTCAGTGATTTTCGTCCGTTTCCACAAGTTGATAACTTACCAAGAACCCGTGCAGCAAGCTACCTAGGTACAACATGGTCCTTGCGATGCTGCTGAATATTTTTGATGAGAAAAGCGGGTGTACTGACCACAGACTCTCGTACAGGACTAGGACGATGATCGAGGCTGCCCCAGCACCAAGAACTACCAAAACGTGCCAGTTACTCCATTCGTATAATATCCCGCCCCAATTGACGCCTATGAGAAGACAGCCCATTCCCATAAAGGTCAACACAGCACCCTGCCAGTCAAGCTCGCACGCCTTGCACTTTGCGATACGCTTGTAGGTCCGCAACTCAACTGCGAACGGAATGACCAGAAGTCCCAGTGCGCAGAAGCCGAAACTGGCATAAAAGGTCCAGACGGCGTGATCGACAAGCAACCCACCGAAGATGAGGCCAACAATGGCCCCGATCACTCGAGTCTGAAAGGCATACCCAGTAAATCGGGCCTGGTGAGGATATGGGATGACTTCTTCTAGCATCAAAAAGGAGGTCGCAATTACTCCTCCACAGCCTACGCCTTGGACAAACCGCCCTGGAACCAGACAAGCTAAGCTCATCGAACCACTACAGACCCCTGTTCCGACTGTGGCCAGCACAGCGGCCCCAAGGGCAATAGGCCCTGATCCGAAAATTGCTGCGAGCATGGCAGAGAATGGCTGGCTTGCCGCACTAGCCAGGAGATATGATGCTTCAATCCATAGTATGCTTTCAAGTGGCTGTTCAGAAGTGGCTGATAAGTTCTGCTCTATCCATATCAGGTGATCAGTCGTTTAGATGAGGACGGACATATGAACACACATACTGCTATCAGGGGAAGCACTACGGTCGCGTTGAAAGCATCCATTGTCATCAATAAAGAGACGCAGGTCAGGACCAGCCATTCTTTAACACCGGGTTTCCATTCCGCGGCCAGATTCGCCGCGGCATTGTGGCGCAGATGCTCTGCGCTGGCAACCTCGACCAGGTTCTGAGAGCTTGCAAAATTGCAAAGCTGCGGCTCCAGGCCATCCTTCGCACGCCTGAATTCAATATATTCAACTCCCATAGGGGATAGTACCGCAGGTCTTCCGCGGGCACGCTGTACAGTTTCCACGACACGTGGAGGAATACGCTGGTCAAATAGGACTTCGCACTAGGCTAACATCGTTCTGGAAGGGGTCTGCTACAGCACTTGAAAAGGACAGATGATGAGAGTACGAAATGCAAGGGGCAGGGCACAGACCGCGTGGTAGAGGCACATGTTCCTGGGGAGATACAGGCACCTAAGCTGAACATGGGGATGAGGGCTGGTTACTGGGCAGCTGTGACGATTGGCTCAGCACAGCTATGATACACGAGCTGCCTTATTGGTGGTCCTCACATTCCTCCGTCTTGGAAACTCAGGGTCAAACTCTGGCTACTGGGGCAAAGGGGCTGCCGCGCAATGACTGGTATGTGGGCTCTGGCCTCGGTGACTTAATCCCAGAGCAGTGATGTAAAGAGTTGTAGAAGAGTTGCTCCATGCCATCCCGGAGGACACCATTCACATGAAAGCATGTAACCAATCTCTCTACAGACGAGCAGGAAGCACATAGCCTCCGATATCTGCAATAAACTTCATTGCTTTCGCCATGAAATCCGCAACATCTTGACCTAGCCATGATGGGAGCAATGCCATCCTTGTCGACTCCATCTCTCTGAGAAATCTTCCAGCAACCTAACACATAAGTCCTTTAGTGCGACTGTATATCACAATCACTCCTGCGATTCAGTGTACTCACCAGCATACAAGAGCCCCTTCGGTCCGTATCCATCCCGACCTGCTCAATAACCTCCGCTACCCGTTCAGGAGAGTTCGCCTCAAGCCCAGCATCCTGCCAGCTCTGAGACAAACCAGCCGTCATTCTAGTCGGGGTCATAAACGGCGCAACGGCATTAACCCGAATGCCATACTTCTGCGCTGTCACTTGCGATGCCCGAAGCAACCCCACAACACCGTGCTTAGAAGCCACATAAGCCGTGACACCCGTTCCTCCAAAATACCCCGACGTAGAAGCCACCAGCACAATTGACCCGTTCTTCTTCTCCTTTTCTTTCATGTGATACATTGCCAATCGCAGCGCTTCACACCATCATCAACACCATTAGCACAACACTCCCCAAAGGACAAAAGCAGAAAACAAGAAAGATAAACATACTACTCAAACTCCCCAACAAATTAACCCCCACCACCCTCCTCGCCTCCAACCCCTCCCTCAACTCCCCCGTCTCCTCATCAACATCCTCCAAATCCAAAACAGCCGTAGACTCCATCATCCCCGCATTCGCAACCACCACATCCACACCCCCATATTCCCGTGCAATCGTCCTAAACAGACGTGTCATCTGTCCCCAGTCCAGTATATCAGCGGGAAGGAAGACTGCCCTTTCCGGATGCGGGAATGTACCCTGGATCAGGGATTCAGTGGTCTCTTGGTGAGTGGGCAGATCCGTGAGGATGATGGTGCTGGTCGGGTGGAGGGCGTTGAAGTGTCGCGATGTGGCGAGGCCGATGCCTCCGGCGGCGCCGGTTATGAGGATTGTTGGGTTGGTTGTGGTCATTATGTATATATACTAGTTGGGTTTGGGGGTGTGGTTGAATGGGGTGGGTGAGTATGTGGATTGGTTGTATAGTAAGTTAAGTACTAAATGGTGTGATGGGGCAGGAGAGGGGGTTTGAGGAGATGCGGGGTTGTCGGTTATTGCGACTGTAGGTAGTAAGTAAGGAGTATTTAATGGTTGCTAATATGATGGAGATAGGGGATATGTTCGAAATATAGATATGGTCTCTGATTAAGTAGAATTATTCATTGTTTTGCTTTGATAGGATAGATACTATGGTGCACAGGTTCTTGGTCTGCGCTACTTTGTATACAACATCAATTAGGACTAATGCCATCGCATACTCCTGACAACATGGCAACAACATCAAACTATCTATCGGGTATATACATCAATTAATCAATCAATCACTCACTCACTCATGCCTCATCAATCAATCAACCAATTAATCCATCTTATCGCGCGACGGCGGTCTCGAAAGCCGCGACACCTCCGCCGACGACTTGACACTATGCGCCGTACTTATAGCATGAAACGAGAAGTCCAACTCGCCTACTAGGGCTTTGACGTCCCTAAACCAAATAAATAACACTCATTAGCAAATCTCTTTCCAGGTTCATGAATGAAGTGGAAGGAAGGAAACCACTCACCTCATCAATCTCTCCACATCACCCACAATGCAACGTGTCGAGATCTGCAGGACGGAAAACGTAGCGAACCCTGGCTCTGCGATGTGTCTCAGGCTGAGAATATCCTTGTCAAGCGCCTCCAGACGCTTGGAAAAACTGTATGGACGGGGTGTTTTCAGATACGGAGGTAGCGGTTGACGATTTGTTATGCTTGCGGATAGGAGACAGAGCACGGTGGTGATTTCGTGGGTTGTGACGCGGGCGCTGGCGACTAGTCTTTTGAAGTCGTGGACCCAGGCGGAGTCGGATTCGTCGTCGCCGTCGAGTTGCAGGAGGGTGTCGGAGGCGTAGCCTAGGAGACTGAGGTAGCTTACGATGCTGGTGGTAGTTAGTATTGGGTATATCAAGATGGGTAGTAGAGGGTGAGGGACACGCACTTTTCGATGCAAGTTATGATACTGTTATATCGTTTTTTTGGAAATCGACCGCCGATGGCGACTTCCCAGTTCAGGAAGCCGGCATACGTTCGGAGGTTGTTCAACATTAGCATTTGCTTTGAGAACACCTTGTTACGCGCCTTCAGAAGCCGGCGGCCTGATGATGTCTTCAGTGCTAGATCACCCTCGTCGCCGCGCATGCGCGCATTTACGGTCTCGTGGATAACGGAGTAGTAATTGGCTAGGAGGTACAAAGAGGCTCCTAGACTTTGGCGTAGGACGGAGTGTTCCGAGATCGGATAGGGGAAGAATGTCCATATGAAGGCCACAGCTATACCGGCACTCACGGTCGCCAGTCGGTACGGGCCCAGGAGGTAGATTGGGTAGTACTGCTGTCCATTGGAACTGGCCACCGCTTCTCCAATCTTACGCACCTCGAGCTCGTAGCCCACGATCATCGATGTAGAGATGATGGTGATGATTCCAATGATACGGAAGCGGAAGATCTTGATCGGCACGTAGAAGACGCACGTCAGGAATATGAACAGGAATACGATTATTCCAGGGGTCTTCTGCCCCGGGATATACCATGCCAAAAGACTGAGCACCATGGCCAGGACTGTACCGAGGAGACGAAGAACGAAGCCGAATATGCTTTGCCCGGATGTGGGTGACATGCTGAGATTGACCATGATCATGGCCCAAACGAATCGCTGCTTGACGAAGAAATCCTGCGTGTCGTGAAGGAAGGCAACCACTGCGACTGTCATCGTAGCACATGCAACTCGAAATCCATATGCCGACTCAGGAGAGCGTAATGCTGTAGGTATGAGGCGAATCTTGTCACCGATTTTCTCCAACGTATTCTCCGGCGGCAGGTGTTCCGGATCCTTTCGGTGCTTATAAGCCTCGCCCAGCTGAAGGATGTTGTTCTGTGAGTTGATGTCACCACCCAAGTTGTCATCCTCATGTGAGTCCTCCGCCTTGAAAGCGCTGATGAACCATTTCAGCAAACGCTTGGAGCCAGGAATTACGAGGCGCTTCCGTGCGAGCTTCCCACTTGCAACCTTCTCGTCTGCAAACTGGATGAAATCATGGACAACGTGGCCAGTTGATTCGAGCAGCTGCTCCACCTGTGATATAGTCAGCATCAGTAGATATCAAGCATGAGACCAAGCTTACATAGAGAATCAAGTACAGCTGCCGTCGGCTCCTGTCTCGGCCGACTCCAAACTTGTCATCAGGAATATCGTCCACATCCAAATGTACAGATGACGGGTGCTCAAAAAAGTCAGGTGGCAGGATTATCCCCTTCTCTTCGCTCCAAGTTCGCAGAGCAACTCGCTTGGCGTACTTGAAGTTGTGAAGCTTTTTCTCGTAATACTCGCCAAAACCTTTCTCGCCCGGTTTCGGACTAGCCGTTGCCTCCACATCTTCCGACTCTTTGCCCGCCTTCGAGGCTTTCGGCGGCTTTGTTAGCTCAAGTTGAAGAGACACATGATGCAGACCCTCGTCAATTGTGTGGATCATTGAGCTGAAAGGATCATGGACTGCTCTCATGATCTCGTTCCACTCCAGTCTAACCCTCTGGCGTACCTGGTCGGGAATTTCTGCTCCAGTCGTATCGATGGGCTGGTTCCATTTATTGTAGTCAGATAGGCGCTGGAATATGTCCACAACGAAACTTAACCCAACTACGGGTATCATAATCTGGCGTAGGTGTCGGAAGATGGCTTGGAGATCATCTGGCCCAAGCTTCCCAATTGCAACTTCGCGCTTGGCGAATGTCAAATCCCCATGGATTTTTGCATGAAGGTCTGTAACTTTCTGACAGGCTGTACGGATAGCCTGAGCCTCCGGGCTATACACCTTACCCTTATCGGTGACCTTCTCTACGGTCGAATCGTACGTCTCTGCCCTCCCGAACATGTCGTCCTTTTCCAACGTTTCGAAGTACGCCGTGTGTGCATTGAGGGCAGCACGCAGACCGCCGATGTAACCGGCCATCTGCTTGAAGACGATGCCTCGGGTACTTTTTGGAAGTATGAACAATGAGACACCCGTTGCCACTCCCAACCCGGTCAGGCATGCTTCGAGCAATTTCTTGACGAGCGCAATCGCAGCAGCCATGGTCCCAAGCCTAGAAGCATAAACAAAAGTAACATTGGCAACAATCGAATAAATAATCACGGGAAACTGGAACTGCTGAAATTTGGCTCGAAAGGTGTGAACCAGGTAGATCTCAAAGAATAACCAAACGCCACTGACGGCTGCTGCAGACGAGTTGTATGCTGTGCTTCCGTCGGCAGCGGCAGTGGCAGACTCAGAATGCTCCCGTGCCTTGACACAAGAGTACATCATAAGTAGAGCAACAGCTGATGCAACACAGACAGCTAATACGTCGAGGACCATCATCTGAATGAACTTGGCCCGAGGCATGATTGAGAATCCCAAGACGGAAATGATGGCCACTAGATACCCGACAGTATTGAAAAGCGATGCCACAGCATCCGCTTGATATCTTTTTTTGTTAGTCTGGCACAAGTAGCAGAGAATTGTGGGTGAACTTACATAGCTACACAAATTGTTGGTGCAAGGGCACCCCTGCGAAATTAATCAATATAAGTTCAGCAGTTGACAGACACAGAACATACTTCATCATAAGAAGCAGAGTCGGCATATCCAGTTCCAAGCTCTTCCAACCCCGTTTCAGCTTGCTGAAGAGCTTCCATTCGCGGTTCCGTTGGCCATCATCCTCGCCGGGTAAAACCCGCGAGGAGGAATGGTCCGAATCGACCTGAGCTGCCATCGTGAAGTGTATGTACACCTACCCACGATGAAGCTCCTTTCGCTCGATCTCACCCCTGAATGTCAGATAGGACTGATCCAAGAATCCGGGGCACGAGCCGGCCCCTCATCCACGGCCTCACTTCCCCAGACCACGTGATGCGATCGGCGACGCCAGATGCAACTCGGCTAAACTCTCGCAGAGTGCAGGTTGAACGCCTATTGGACTGGGCGAGGAAGAAGAAAGCAGGCAGTTGCGTAAGCTGGAGTATCTCCGGCAAAGACTTGTGTGGCCGCGGGGGATTTTCGCTTCGCTTCTTGCTTCGGAAAAGGAAGAAACGAGTCGAGAGAGGGAGAAGTTTAAACTTCGCAACAGTCGAAGTAGTGGCGATCGGCGGCCGACTTTCCCAAGTGGATCCTTGGGCCGTCTGCCAAGAGCACAACCAGATTTTGCACCGAGTCGATGATTTGTTGCTTCTGTTTACCGATAAGCTAGTCTAGGTGTGCTCGTGTTGAATGGGTCGCTTTACCAGCAGAGGTAGTAGTGAAGATAAGAATGACCAGCTTCGGATTTGCAAAGTGAGATACCAAGACTCGGATCTCGGTAACTTGACGGGCTCCAGACTGAACGGAGATGCCGCGTGGTGCCTGGAATTGGCTGGAATGGTTGGAACTGCCCGGATGCTTGGTGGATGGACCCACTGCCATGCAGGAATCGACATCATCGGTCTGGAAGTAGTCGACCTATTGAGGACTAGATCAACGGTCATGTCTGGTTTGGATAGACAGATAAATGGGGGAAAGAACCGGCATACTCAACTGGATTATGGCGCAGAAGATGAGAGAGGGGATGCTTGGTTTCCTTGAGCAATGAAGACCAGGAGATCTGTGGGAAGTAAAATTCGTGGCAGTCAAGGCAAGTGACCTAAATGTCAACTTCTGCTCCAATTCAGGCTCGATGATCAATCGCAATGATAAATCTTTATCCACAGTCGCTCTTTTATGTTAGCCTCCCAATAGTCGAGCGGTCGCTCATGCCGACTGTCTATCTCCACAATCTTCATTGGCATTGTGGGTACGAATCCCTTCGAGGGATTTGTTTTTGCGAAACCCTTTCTTTTTGCTCCTCTCTGCCAGTTGCAACTCTCCTTCATGCTTATCGCGCGTACAGGATGTCAAATTCTTGTTGTTATAACCTATTTGACAGAGAGATTGCAATGATATTTCATATACCACGTCCATTGACAACTATTTACATACAGTACGACCATCTAGTCTACTACGAAATCTAGTACTCAGGCCACTCAGGATCAACCTGCTCTTTCCAAGCACGAAATCCTCCCCGGATATCAACCACGACCCTCTTCCCTCCTTGATCCAATCCCAGCTCCTTCAGCTTCTTAACAGCAATCTGGGAGTCATTGCCCAGTCGACACACCACATACACGGGGTCAGTAGACTGCGATGACGCTACGTCCGCCGGCACCCATGGAGGTAATGCAGGCACACCATCGGCCGACGAGTCCCCGTTACTCATAGCGCTCGACGAGGAAGCAAGAATCGTGGATATCGGAATATTGATGCTATTGTCCAGACTACAGATGTCATACTGGACCTTCTCCCTGACATCGATGATAGTCGGCTCCTTTTCCTCCTTGTCATGATGCCTCGTACGATACTCGCGCGGTGTGATGCGCTCCTCGGGTGACAGCAAATTTTCTGGATCTGCGGTACCGCAGAAAAAGATGTAGTCGGTAGAGCCAGAGCGGACAGTATCCACCGTGACGCTGGCCTCAGCGGAGCACACCGCGCAATTTGGCCGACGAGAGCGAAGTTTGATCGTGCGGAAGAGAGGTGTAGAATATGCGGAGAAGATGTGCAAGGATGGCGGCGGGGGTGTAGTTGTTTCGTCCGCTGTGATGACCTTGATTGCTTCTAGGGCCTGCAAAACGCCCATTGTTCCCACCACGGGGCCCACGATACCCCCATCCGCGCAGCTTGTAACAGTATTCGCCGGAGGCGGTTTCGGAAACACGCAGCGGTAGCAAGGACCTCCGGTCTTGTCGCCTGCAGGTCGGGGAGGGTTGTTCAATACCATGAGTTGGCCTTCCGTGCGCAGAGCAGAGGCCGACACCAGTGGTTTACCCAGGAGCACCGCAGTATCCGAGATGAGATATCGAGTCGCGGGATTATCCGTGCAATCGAGAATCAGGTCGTAGTTGCTGAAGATCTCTGGGGCAGCTTCAGGCGCAAGATGTTCCCTGTGAGCGATGTATTTGGAGTGAGGGTTCAGCCTAGGATAAGCAGCCCATGGTCAGTATACTCCACACATAGTAACTGATTCCCAGATATCAACTCACTCCTTCAAGTACTCAATAGCACTATCCACCTTCAGCTTCCCAATATTCCTAGTCCGATGTAAGACCTGACGGTGAAGGTTCGACGACTCCACAGCATCTCCATCCACAAGTCCGAGCGTACCAACGCCAGCTCCAGCAAGATACAAAGCTGCCGGACATCCCAGTCCACCAGCGCCTACAATCAACACCTTCGCCGACCGGAGTTTCAGCTGCCCTGAGTTGCGAAAGCACTGGTCAGTAATCCTAAATCCCCGGATCCAGGGGAGGGGCACAGTTCACGAACCTTGTATTCCTAGCTGTGGCACAATCATCTGTCTTCCATAGCGTCGATACTCTTCGTCTAGAAGGGGCCATCTCCTCTCAGATCCCCCTTCAGTGTCCGCTGCATTTGGGCTGTTGTGGCTCGCGGCAGCCTGTTCTGCAACTTCGAGCTCACGCTTCAGGTCGGCAAGTTTGGCTTCAGTAGCAGCAATCTGCGTGCGCAAAGATGCGCACGTCTGTTCGAGTCCGTTCATGGACAGAGACTGTCTAGGTATCTCGAAGCCGCAATCCCTGTCTGAGGTATGCTCCGGCATGCCTGACGGAGGCGCACCCCGCTCGGAAGACTTTCTCCATCCATCTTATCAGCCTATCTGAGGCTAAACCATTTCTGGTTATCACATTGACACCTGGATTGTCAGGCCAATATCTGCCGCCTTGACACTGAACTGCGTCTTCCACCTTGACATTTCCAAAGTCTCTCTTTATTAAAACTATGTATATAATAATAAACTACATACCCCAAAGCCAAGTTAAGGTAATATACTGCGCATACATCAAGACTACGACCCATTCTACCTAGCTATCCACCTTCAGAGATCGCTTGAGCTTATTACGGACCAGTGTCTGTTGCTCGAATGCATATGCCATCCCTATCAGCTCTTTTTCACTTCCATTTTTGACCCAGGAAGCTGATGCCAAAAGGGATATCAGG
The DNA here is from genome assembly GCF_003184925.1 of Aspergillus vadensis CBS 113365. Lineage (NCBI taxonomy): Eukaryota > Fungi > Ascomycota > Eurotiomycetes > Eurotiales > Aspergillaceae > Aspergillus > Aspergillus vadensis. The sequence goes on along the minus strand of NW_020292041.1, from coordinate 1,310,791 downwards.
GGCACGCTGAATTAGATCACCGCGAGTGTTGTATTCCACCGGTGTCCCGTCTGGATATGCTCCCAGAGGAACAGTGATACCTGGGGTACCAACAACAGCTGGGATATCGAAGCCCACAAGAGTGGGCAGAATGACAGCGTCGAGTTTGTCACGGGACAGCGCTCCTATGATTCCTCCTTCACCTCCATAATAGAGGGTTTGCTGATACAAGGACCAAAAACTTGGAGATGTGTTGTTCATGCCCAAAGCAATCGTCTGATCCCACAACCCCGTGTCGCGCGACGGGTAATCTTCCAATGCGCTATGCTGGGTGAAGCTCCTAATGTCTTCAAGGCTATAGAGGCTGTTTGGGTTCTGCTCCAGATTCCTCAGATAGCTCTTGATGTTCGTCGAAAAGTCAGCCGCTACAACCATGGCCGGTTTCAGGCTGCCATAAAAGTCATTGTACGCTGTGAAGTTCGCATTGTCCACGACTATGGCACCTGCAGCGCTTATTACGGCGACTGCTTTTTCGAATGCCGAAACTATCGGAGCACCTGCGGGGCCTAGGTAATCGATGACGTTTCGAGGGATACCAATACGCTTGCCCTGTAGACCCGACAGCTTGCAAGCTGCCAAGTAGTCGGGCAAATTTGCTGCAAATGGCGAAACCAAGGTATAATTATCCTTTTCATCTGGACCAGCAATTGCTTGCAACAACATAGCTGCGTCTTTAACTGTCCGAGCCAAGGGTCCAATGGTGTCCTGGCGCTCGCTAAGAGGGATGACCATGTAGCGTGAAGTAAGTCCAACAGTTGGCTTGATCCCGACGATGTTGTTCCTTTCGCTTGGAAGCAGTATACTCCCACTAGTCTAATTTATCATAGTCAGCACCTATTCCATGCATAAGAAAGTACCTTCCGACGTACCTCAGTTCCCAGAGCAAACGTACTGAGCCCCAGATCAATCGCAACAGCACTACCACTCGAACTTCCATTCGGGTCCTGGTCAGGATAGTATGCCCCGAATGTATATCCGCGTCGCGCATTCCAACCATTTGACGAGTTCATCGAACGAAAATTGGCCCATTCCGACATGCTAGTCTTGCCCAGGATGACCAGACCATTTTCCCTGAGCTTCGCCGCCACAGTTGAATCGGCAGGAACCTTAGCTCCAACAAGCGCCCAAGAGCCAGCTAGCATATCGTCAGTCAATGCGATGAATCCGATCAGAATAAAGGGATAATACCTGCTGTTTGCATATTATCTTTCGTGCCGATCATGTCTTTGAGCAAGACTGGCAGGCCATGCAGCGGACTACAATAGTCAGTCAGCCAGCCACCCAATACCATTACAGATACAGCGATTTACCCTCGGATATGCCTCTGATTCCTCTCAAGATCGAGCTGCTTCGCTATACTCAGCGCATAGGGGTTCAACTCGAGGATTGTACCAAATCGCCCATCAATCTCACTGATTCGAGCAGTATACGCCTGTAAATGTCAGCATCACGCCGGCAAAATGATAGGGCAGAAGTCACCAACCTTGACCAAATCGACACTATCAAAGCACCCTTTTTTAAGACCCTCTTGAAGCTGCTCTGCTGTTGCTTCAACTAGTCGTGGGATCCGACACTCCTTTGCTCCATGTGAAGCCGCGTCCGCCAGCATGAGACAATGTACCATGAATATGGTCGTAAAGACCCAGTAACTCCAGTCAAGCAACATTGCTGAGGGTTGGCCAATGTATTCTGATCTCAGGATAATGTACCAGGAAGTCAATTGTCGAAGACTTTACCGAAGAGTAAGTAAGTATTCTGACCACTCCCTCGCTGACCTTAAGTATCACCAGCTGGTCTATCCTTCACCGCAACTCGACACCACGACGAGGTACTATCGAAAGCCTCACAACCGAAAATCAACTGAAACAGAGGCGAAGTAATAAATGGATAAGGAAGGTATAATTGACCGTCAACTCAGCCTCAAAGCTGAGTTAACTAACCATCATAGATAGTAGTATGGCAGGTGTAACTCTATTTTAGCTTATTTCTGCCAACTTTGTTTAACATCTGCACTACTCAGTTAGTATATCGACTTGCTCACTTCTCAGAACCTAATTTGTGTATCATATCAACTGCTGAACTCCCGTCAATTCAACTACACCCCTTAATCTGTCAAATATAACCACCCAATGAAAATTAGAAAAATAAGGAAACAGACAAAAATGAGCCAACGACATCAATAACCTCCCCATGTCTCAGCCCAACACGAGCACATCTAAGAATAGCACCATTCCATCATCAATCCCGGAAGTATTCAGGGTAAAACGGAAAAAAGAAAAAAGAAGAAATGGGGTAAAAAAGAAAGCAATTTGAAGCAGCGGCAAGGCTTATTCACAAACTCAATCGATTGCCTGTCAATAGCGGTGGTGTGGTACTGTAGTATTGGAGACATTGGCATTAGGACTAGATACTATTTACTTGGTCTTGATGCTAATTCTTCCGGTTCGGTTGGAGAATGGAGTTGGTCTATTTAGTGGAGTTTGACGGTGTCTGAGACTTTATTGAGCAGAAGTCTCTTTATTGAGTTGGTGGTTGTGGTCAATAAAATTGTTCTCCAGTTGATATCGCTTTGGTATCGATAGTTTGTTTGTGTTGTAGTCTACAGGTTTGGATCCTGGTGAGACGCAGTGACTTGCAATTTCTGATTGCCCTTTATACGGGGGGCTAGTCCTGATGAATAGGCCTAGCCTGTCCAACACTGAGTAGTATTCTTGTGTAGTACTTACTACACCAGGAGGTGGCTGGGTCTACCGTGGCTGGAAGTAGAATCTTCTCAGTTGTACCAGAACAATTTCATTGGGCGGAGGGATGAAAAAAGGAAACATGCATAGTATCACACAACGTCAGTCCAGCCGGTGTTAGAATCATCTCGAGATCCTAGTGAAAACAAAGCCCGAATCTATGAAGACCAATTTATAAGCCCCCATCTAACATCTAGATCTATGCTGATTCGCCCAACTTTAAAACCATCCAGTCATACCCAGAGACGGGTTACATATATCATTCATACAAGGACTGATCTAGCCCAGCTAGACCTTGTCCTGCTCATGGCGAACACGCTCAGTCTCCTCATCTACGTCCTCGATGTGGGAAGAGCCGCGCTTGTGCATGGTATGTTCCACCGCAGCACGACGGTCCGCCTCGTTGACAGCGCCGAAGAGGATGTCCATGTCCTCGAGACTGCGGCCCTTGGTCTCCTTGGCGAAAACGATGACGAAGACACACATGGCAACACAGAAGATACCAAACATGAGGAAAGTCCGCCAGCCGATGTTGTGGACGGCTTTGGGGGTGATTTCAGTGACCACGAAACTCCAGAGCCACTGGGATGTGGCTGCCAGACCGACACCGTATGAACGTAGCCGTGTCGGGAAGATCTGTCAGGCTTGTTAGTTATCTTGTGTCGAGGAGTTCAGTGACGGTTTTCTTACCTCGCTCACATACACCCAGGGGGTAGGACCCCAGGAAGCTGAATAGCCGATCACGTAGAGATAAATCATGACTACCATGGCGATAGAAGCCTGGGAGACACCACCGGCGCTTGTGTCGGGAGGGTGCGTGGCCAATACAGCGCCAATGATGAACATCATGCTCGCCATCCAAATGGATCCGCCGACCAGACTGAGCTTCCGACCCCAACGGTCGATACCGACGAACAGGAAGATAGCCGTCGCGACAACCTTCACAGTTCCGTAGACTCCAGTAGCGAAAAGAGACGAGTTAGTCGCGCTAAGTCCGACAGTCTGGAAGATCTCAGGAGCGTAGTATCCGATTGAATTGGTGCCCGTAAATTGTTGTGAAAGCATGAGAGTGAAGGCGAATCCGAAGCGTTTGAGGTTACTCGGCTGGATGAACTCCTTGTATGTCAGCCCCTCGGTAGCTGCTACCTCTTCATCGATGGCTGCTCGGATCTCAGCAAACTCTTTCTGGATCACTTCGCTATCAGGAGACTCGTTTCTGATGTATGCGAGAGACTGAAGAGCTTCTTCGTGTCGTCCTTTACCAGCCAGCCAGCGAGGAGACTCTTTGAGGAAGAAAAGGCCGAGGAGCATAAGACCGCCAGGAATCAGCTGGATAGCGACGGGGACACGCCATTGCTTCGTGCTTGAGGGAATGTGCAGGGAGACACCGTAATCCAGCCAATAGGCGAAGGTGCTTCCAATGACCAGAAACTCCTGGAACATCCCAGCAACTCGGCCTCGAATGCTTGGGGGGCAGTTCTCGCTCACGAACACAGGCGTGATACTGGACATGCCACCAATTCCCAAGCCAGCTATGACACGGCCACCATATATCTGTCCAATGTGATGCTTCGAAGCAACTTGAACAGCGGCTCCGATAAGAAAAACGACGGTGAATATCATCAGTGCATAGCGTCGGCCAATGCGCTCGTTAAGGGGGGCAGCGAAGATGGCGCCGAAGAAGCAGCCCGCGGTCAGCAAGGACACGACATTGGATGAGATTTCGGAGCTCTTGGAGGAAGCAAAGCCAGAAGAGCCAGTCGGTATTCCAAAATCTTCCTTAAAGCTGGTCAGTGAAAGAACACTTCCCATAACACCCGTATCATAGCCTAGTAGTCATCAAGCGTTAGTTCACAGAGCGTATCTGATTCCCGAGTGTATGCATACCGAAGAGAAGTGACCCCGAGTAGGCCACTGCTGTGAGGAGGTAAACGCGATAGTTCTTGAGGAGACTCATTGTGGGAGGATTGTCCAAAGACTGGTAGGCAATTGACAATTGATCCTAGCAGCACAGGGCATTCCCAGGGAAAGAAAGAGAACCAAGGGAGAGGCCGAAAGTCTCACTTCCCGGAGATCATACGAATATTTAACATAGTCGTCTCCATCTTACTAAACTGTGTAGGGACAGATCCCGAAGGCTGAAGAGCATGCTAGAGAGTATTCAGTCGAGCCGAGCAGAAACCCGATAGGCCCTGGCGAGGGAACAACCCCGAACATCAGCGACCATGATACCCGCACACCCGCAGAGACAAACCCCATCTCTCCCCGCACATTAAGCTGGATCCAGCAATTCCGGGGGAAGGGAGTGAGTTGGTGGCCCACGGTGGATACATCCGGAGAAATTGTGCGGAGATGCTAGGCGGGTTTTTCCGTCCACTGAGGAGCGTTGCTGCACTACGCTAGAGACCGACTTGACTGCGACTGGTAGATTCAGCGGTAGCTCTGCTTGTTGGGGTAGTAGTAGTCTCTGATTATCATGCCATGAGTGATGGCAAAAATTTGCTCTATGACGTGCGGACTTAATCTGATCCATGATGACGAGGTTGCAGCATTCACAAGGATGCATCCATGTTGTTGGACGGAGCCAGAGAAGAAGCTGAAATATCCCGAATGACCGATGCCGATCCCGTGAGTCAAAGCATCGAGCATCTTATCATTGCTTCCTCATTGGGTTGAGACTCGATATAGCGTGGGAATAATGTAGCGAGCAGCCGCGCAGATGCCTTTGAAGTGAGAGGGAGTCGGACTCGATGGCCTGAGTCTGGCGTTACTAGCGCATGTGCCTTGGGACTCACCGCTGCAGTTCTTCCGGCATAGTGCCCCAGGTTAGTAAATTGATGGCTGATACTAGTGCAACTGCAGCTAGCTGCTATAACCTGATGTGTGTATTAGTGTTGAACACCCTCTGTGAGTGGATAATGGTGATCTTATTGAACATAGCAAACTGCGCGGAAGAAGCGAATCATACACGCGACCGCCTCTTTTCTGCAAGGAGGCGCTCACTTATCAGTCAGTTCCAGGATTCAGTTCGTTGTGCCAAGCAAAAGCGCGTCGAGTGGCGTTTCTTCAAATATCGGATAGCAAGTCAAGCTTCGGCCTGTTTATTCAGAACCCATAGTGCTTTATACCACAGAGCAGACGTGATCATTCATACAAATAAGCCTCGAAAAAGATTCAACATGCTCGGCATCCAGCATTAGGCATGAACCTGGCGAGAATGGGCCCGTATCGGGACACTGTGGCTTGAGCGCACTTGTCGGGTCTAGGCCAGTCTCACGCTTCGCCTTGCTGATGTTTTCTCACCTGCCCACGCACATTATAAGATACTCTCTTATGAAAGAGATGTCGCCCGCCTTGCTCTTGCCTCGTTCTCGGAGACATGCCGTCGGATGTGCGATTTGCCGGTTAGCTACTTTCCCGGACCACAGGCTGCTTTATGGTATACTTGAATGGACTTGATCTCGTCCGTTTGCCCGGTATGGGGAAGAGTAACTGCGCTATAAGCACAGATCAGTGGAAATTTTCATCTCAGCCCTGCGATAAGATGCATCATTCTTACCGTGAATTTGCTCGAGACATCGATCAACAGCGCGGGAAAGGGTTCGATTGTATCTATCCAGATAGTCCAGGAGGTTTTCTTGGGAGAAGAAATAGGAAGATAAGAGAAGGAAGAAACACACACAAAGCAAACGTCTTAAAAAGTGATACAGTTGTTCCTATTTCCAAACAAAAAGAAAAAATTAGTAGTGTAGCTATTCAAATTATGATACATGCAAATTCAAGATAGTGGTCCCCAAGAGGCCAATAAATTCTCGAATACCATCCGCACGCACCCAATCATCTAGCATTGGACCATAAAATAACTGACTTTCATCGACTTCAATTCACAAACGCACGTGGCCCATTACTATAAGATAAATGTCAAGACACATGTACTTTCTGTCCTGTGACAAAAAGAAACTATAATGCATCGTCCTTATCTCAGACCGTCAAGGCTTACGCCTATCTAGAAGATGACTAAACTGTCAAAGTGCAGCTCAGAAGCTTGAGCAATATTTGCGAGATGAATCAAAATCTGTCCAACTCCTGCAGTTCTTGCGTGCCACTTCAAGCTTCATCTAACTTCTCACACTGGAAGCTATGAAGAGTAAAAGGTTGGGGTAGTGTGCATTATCCCTGCCCTGCACCACAGCATCATTATGTTACACAAGACATGGTTATAGATAGCAGTGTCCTGGCCAAACTATGCAAGCCTACGTAGAGCAAGCATTATTTTGGCATTGTTACTATGTATCCTGATTCCATTGATGTTAGGTCCAGGTTGATACTAAGCAAGGGCCCCTATCTTAAGGGTAGTCGAATAAGGGCATGTTGAGGATATCGCTTGAAATGCATGTCTCTTTTCTCCTGATCTGCACTTCAAAGGGGTTAGTACTGGAGCTTCATTCTACTAGTCCTCCCACAAAATTGACTGATCCCTGCGGTAGATACGCCAGGTTCGCATGTTGACTGTCATGATGTTCAATGGCTCAATGCTCTTCGGATCCTTCGAAAAGTTATTCAAGTTTGTTGTCTAGGTATAGCATAGATAGTGAATCAAGTAGTCTTGAAATGAGGCAGGGCTTATAAATAGACATTCGTCTCACCGCACTTCCATCTGCAGCTTCGCAAAGTTTCCCTGTAGAAAGGAGCAAGATGATCACCTGACCATTCTGCGCGAAAGCCAAGATTACATAAGATCAAGGCACCAGATGACCCGCTATTAGAAGCAGCCAATAATATCAGCCGAAAGATGGACCCCTGAGCGCTGCGGCATGTGGGGAATCCATTGGCTGAAATGATCTGCCCGATAATTGGGCCTAGGGAGCAAACAACAAATCAAGCGCCCAGGCACAGTTTTGCAGGTCTGCCTTGCAACCATGATTCAGAGTCTCTCATACTCTGTACAGAGGTGCTAACTTATCTGACGATGAACAAGAAGTGGTCCGGGTCCGCTTGATCAGCACGACGGGGCTGGGTGATGCCCTAGTGAAGAATGACCTTTGGGGCATGTGCTCTATTGGGGCTCATGACTGGCTGTCACTCACCGTGAGGGCTCCATCATCCGGACAGGTCCATCGGCTGAATCTTGCGCTCCTATATCTGACTCCGACCTGATACGATAGATTCAATTATGCAACATAATGTCTTTGTTCTGCGCTGCACTTACTGAATGTGGTTTTTTCTTCTTGCCCCATGCCCTGAGCCTAGTACTTCTCAAAAGGAGACATACCACTAGACGATTGGAATGTGTCTAGCTGTGTAACAAGTAGCCACTGTAACCGTAGGCGGGCTTGAAAATGTGGACTTGAGAGTGCTGATCCCCGTGTGACAGGGCTTGGTAGATAGATACCAATCAAGCTTCAGACCATGGATGTGCATAACTGGGGCTATCCCACCCTTGCTTCCTGGCCGTTGGCGGCTAGCGGTCCCTACTCACCACCGGTGATCACGGCATGTGCTGGATCCCTATGCGCCCAGTGGGCTGAAGATTCACCACTAGAGGTGATCCATCCCTTCAACCGTCCAGTCACTGTTGTCGACAAACCACTTTGAATCCCCGCTGGACCTGGGATCTCACACACTCGTTTTTGATACCCGGAACTCGGGGTTGATAGCACTAGTAGCAACCGGAGAGTTCCCATTGTGAACCGCCACTTACCGTACCCACTGGCTTTGGGATATATATTTTGTAAATCCTTTCGAAATGGGTGGTTCGACGATATGTTTCTCAGCTGCGTTCCGCTGTGCCAGATTAGCCATGGCGATTTGGTACACCATGCTGATATTGAGTCTACTTGAACCAGCTGCCCGCGCTGCAAATCTGACTTCTCACGTGGATTTATTGTAAGTGATACATCGAGGCCCAGTCATGCATCAGCACACCTGCTGGATTCTAAAAGTCGCGAGCCTAACCATGAACAAGCTTGGGATCCCAAAGTGGCGGCAATGATTTCCCCGGGGTTGCTCGTCCGTTTGGGGTGGTGAAGCTAGGACCCGATTTATATGTCTCCGGAACAGACTCATATTCCGGGTATTTGCCCAATGGCAATTTCTCGGGGTTCAGTATGATGCATGAGCAGGGCACAGGAGGCGCGCCTAAGTATGGCACTGTCTCCCAGTTGCCTTTGATTGGGAACATCAGCAATCCGCTGTCCAACATAACTATCGGCCGTTCAGGTGCAGATGAGGCATCAGTGGGCTACTATAAGGCGAAGACCGCCGAAGGAACAGTCGTGGAGCTGAGCGCAACCGCTCATGCAGGAATCTATCAATATACTTTTCCGAGTGGCTCGGATGGTAATGTCTTGGTTGACGTTTCGCATGTCCTACCGTCGTATCGGGGAATGGGACTCAGCCAGGGATACAAAGGTGGTAATATCACTATCTTTCCCGACGGGCATTATGAGGGCCATGGTGTGTACGACAACGGCTGGAACCGTTCTCCCGATTGGTCTATCTACTTTTGTAAGCTTTTGTCAAAGTCCAAGCCATTTCACAGCAGAATTAGCTGACTTTACCCAGGTGGCCATTTCGATGCCTCGCCCATCAGCAACCAGACCTATGTTGGAACCGATGCGGGCGGAAGCGTCGAGCAAAGTAGCGGTTTCGCATCGTCTTCTTCAGGTTCAACGCGAGTTGGGGGTCTCTTTACCTTCAAAGACTCTGTAGTTACATCTCGTGTGGGCATCTCGTGGATCTCCACGGAGAAGGCCTGTAAGAATGTTGAAGACGAGATACCGGAAGACAAGGAATTCCAGTCGGTCGTGGACGACGCTCAGTCCGAGTGGGAAACGACAGTTTTGTCGAAAGTCGCCACAACCAACACGAATGACACGACGCTCACGCTATTATATACTTCTCTCTATTTCATGCACCTGCTTCCCACCAACCAAACCGGAGAAAACCCCCAATGGACATCCCAGGAACCTTACTATGAGGACATCTTCACTTACTGGGTAAGTATTTCGGACATACAACTAGAATGAACCTGTATCGCTCATTCGGTTCGCAGGATCTTTTCCGCTGCTCTACCGCTCTCATGCAGGTGTTGCAACCCACCGCATATGAGGAGCAGATCCGGTCGCTTATTGATATCTGGCGATTCGAGGGCTATATGCCGGATGCGCGGTCCTCTAACTACAATGGTCGTACACAGGGCGGCTCGAATGCGGACAATATTCTGGCCGATGCCTATGTCAAGGGCGTGCGCGGTGCGATAAATTGGGAAGATGGTTACAAGGCCATGGTGAAAGACGCAGAAGTGACGCCTCCCAACGATCCAGTCGATCCCCAAGCTCCCGATTCCTCGACAAAAGAAGGCAGAGGCGCATTGCCAGACTGGCTAAGTTTGGGCTACATCACCCCCAGATTTACCCGTGCTGTCACGCGAGCAGTGGAATATTCATGCAATGACTTTGGGTTATATCAGGTAGCATCGGGTCTTGGGAAGACTGCCGATGCGGAGAAATACCTGAACCGTTCCAGAAACTGGAGAAACCATTGGAATGCCAACCAGACATCGCTAGGATTCTCTGGATTTGTCGTTCCTCGCAATGAGTCTGGTTTCATCGAGACTGATCCACTGAATGACAGTGGCTATTGGGGAGACCCTTACTACGAAGCCAGTTCGTGGGCCTATTCTTGGGCGAGTATCCATGACATGAAAACGTTGATTGATAGAATGGGCGGGAATCAAACCGTTCTCGACCGGCTTAACACCATGTTTACTGAAGGAGCCAGCGGTTCCAGCGGTATTATCTTTGATCCCACAAACGAACCGTAAGTCCGTTCCTTGCCTGACTTGGTCTTCTTGCGGGGGACATAGCTGACCAGAATTCTTGATTCAGGATGTTCAACGTCCCTTATCTTTACCACTATATCGACCGGCAAGATTTGTCTGTCTTCCGATCGCGTGATATTGCCAAATCCTATTATGGTACTGGCGTATCCGGCCTCCCCGGCAACAGTGATGCTGGAGCTATGCAGACTTGGATATTGTGGAATATGATCGGGCTATACCCTGTGACAGGGCAGTCGACATTTTTGATCCACTCTCCATGGTTTGACTCGCTGGTCATTGACCTTGGGGGTGGTAAGAAACTGAATGTCACTTCGAGTGGCGGTGATGGAAACGGAGGCGGTAATATCTATGTGCAAAGTCTTCGCTTGAACGGAAAAGACTGGAAGAAGAACTGGTTAACATGGGACGACATCTTTGCCCAAGGAGGGACACTAGACTTCGAGCTGGGAGCGACCGCAAGTGACTGGTTCACGGGGGAGCTACCACCAAGCCCGGCTTCCTAGAGAAAAGTCGCGCATGCACAGGTTTCCGCTTCAGCCTGTATGTATTCCACTTAATGATACCGATGAACATATCCGCCAGTATCCGGGAAGGCTCCACCTTAGACATGCTCTTAGCCATAGCAGCTCAGGGGACATTTACTGAGATGAGGATATTCGAGGCTCCATAATCAAGGGGGAGGTGTTGTAGTGTCTGTGCATCCCCGTAAAACCTGAAACCGCTGGAGATGTACTCCATAGGTCATTAGACGTCGAAACAGGCTTTTCTGGCCCTCAGTCAGTAGGCAATAACAGTAAACCCATGTTGACGATCGCGTTGATCGTTATTTCGATGACTGTGTTCTCAAAAGGTAGCGGGACAAGACGGAAGAGGTACGAGCCATTTGTGCTCGTGAAAGTGGGTTGGGCACGACTGAGGTGGATGAGTGCCATAAGGTACTGCGAGTACCAGGGATCAAGGCCAGGACTATTTGCATCAACAGTTGAACTGAAGGCATACAGTCTATCTACGTTCCTGCCAAAAGGGGGAAGCTGGGACTTATTCCCCGGCAATACAGTATGCATACAATAGTGGGCCCCACAGGAACGTTCTCCTTACGCCAACTTGCCACCAACGGGGAAGTATCCGGTGTATCGTCTAGCGTAATATCTGTGTATCTTCCCTATGGCCTTGCAAGTTGCGACATGCGAAACCAAACAACGATCGCCCAACCTCCACCAGATGGGCCGTCACTTCTCCTTAGACCTTGTTGATCACGGCACACAGTTGGATTTTCCCGCCGTGTACCTGAGTGGCAAACCCCTCTTGTTTAGGAGTCTGCGCCATCTCAAGAACGGGTTCCACGTGGTGGACTGGCTAACCAGCCTATCCAGGGACTAAATGGTATCATCACCCGGAAGAAACATTTCAAAGCAGCTCGCTCGGTTGACCTCCCCTCATTCCCCTGACTACATTGACGAATTGAGGCTGGTTACCAAGATCCTCAACTCCGACCTGCTTCTTGCATGTGCGGCACTCGACAAATTATGTTCACTCCCTGCGTTCGGAATCCGATTCTACTCTAAGTAGTGCACTATGCGTTCGCGTCATCACCAGCCACCGTGTCCCTGACTCCATGCAGCCATACATCACCACAGAATACGTATGAAGCCCACACGACATGTCTCCATCTCGCGTTTATCGGCAAGATTCAAAAATGAAATGCGTTTCCAGAAAACATTACAGCGGGAGGGCAAACTCAAATTCCTATAGAATCGAGCCACTAGTAAAGTTAATCAACTTCACGATCGGTGGTACGGATGCATGTACAGTTGCAGTATCATCTGCGCCCCCAAGATGCAATTGCCAATTTGAAAAGAAACTTCTACTAAAGTGGTCGTGCTCGGATGAGCTGCGTGCTACAGCCTACTGCAGCTTCTGTGAGGTAAAGGCCACAGTTCTTGCGCAATTGTATACTACCAGGTAAGACATACTATTCCCACCATGTGTTGTATGCGGGGCACTCAAAGACACTTTGAGAAATCCTTAGCGAATAAATTTCGATGGCTAAAAATGAAAGTATTGTCGGATTCAGGTGCATCTCACTAGCGGTAAGATTGCATATCCCCGGCGTCGAATTCATGTTTGCACTTGGCTGGCCACCGACTCGCCTGCATGCATGCATGCAAATATGCATGGCCGTTGCGACCTTAACCAAGATAGACTGCAAATAGTCGTACTTCATGGGAAAAAGCAATTGCACGCAGAAAAAAAGCAATATAATTTCTTACCTCTGAATTTACTCCCCTTTACTACTGCTCCATGAGAGGTACGGATTGACAGAGACCCGACATGGTCTCAGACATGACGTGCTCACAATTCGACATCGTTAGTGAGAGCGAGTACCAATAGTGTGTGTACTATTACTGAGTATAGAAGGCTAACAACAATGCATGGGTTACAGTAAGTAAACACTACTAGTAAGATGAGGCTGCAGATCCTTATGGCAGTGGCGATAAATGTCCCGGTGGCTTTATGCTCCTTCAACGCCAATCAGCGGATCAGGGTGGCTGCCGATTGGGCGGACAACGTTCACGGCTCGTGTGGCTCACTGCCTTGCCGGTGATATTCATTCGACGGGCATCGGGAAATAGCGACAGTTAGTCGAGCTACGGCATGGCAATTCCAATAGCAAAATCTTAACTGCTTAGCTGCAGGCCCACAAAACAACAGTGGAGCCCACATGATCCTACTGTATACGCCTGATCGTCGCCATGCGGTTTGCATGGCTTGAAGGGACAATCGAACGTTGACCAAGCTCGTAGCTGTCTCCACAACCCAGCAACGCTGCATCCATCACGCATACGCCCTTGCTATCCTTACAAGTGCTATTACATCCTAGCACATAGAGTTGACCCGCCAGCTAGTTGCTATACGTCCCAGCTGCTAAGGGTCTCAAAAGGATAGGAATTAATGATGATCACTTGAGCGACGATGGGATATAAGAGCCAGCTTTCTTCGTCTCGAGTATTCCTCTTTCTTCTCATCAGCAGCACATCATTCGTTCTTTACCAAAGCCCACTACTGTCATTCTTTACCAAAACCCACAAGAACATACCAAAGTCTATTCTTTCCCTTCCAATCTCCTTTATCAAATACCATCAAGCACAATGAAGGCCTCCTTTATCACTCTTATTGCTGCTCTGGCCACCTCGGCCCTCGCCGCCCCTACCGGTGGTGTTCCTGGAGTCTCCGAGGTCACCAAGACTGTGAACATTGGTTCCGTCTCCAGCAACGTGATCTCCACTCCCAGTGCCAGTGCTAGTGCTGGGGCTACCGGCCACATTGTTCAGGATGCTGGCAATGGTGTCAACCAGGTCCTGACTGTTACTGGCGCTGACGCCAAGAAGCTCCTCGTCCAACTCAGCCCCGAGGTTGCCAAGCTCCTGTCCGGCCTGGGTCTGCCTGGCCTTGGATCCTCTGTGGGTTCCATTATCAAGACCGCTGCGTCCGTGACCGACCTTCTCAAAGATGTCGGCAATGTCGTCGACGGCCTTCTCACTGTTGTCGATAAGGACGGTAGGGCTCTTCTGATCCAGCTCGACCCCGTGGTCACTGGTCTTCTCAGCGGCCTTGGACTCCCGGAGCTTGGTGTCCCCGTCGGCTCCATTGTCGGCACCCTTGGCGAGAACCTCAAGCGCTCGGGCGATGAAGGGATCGTTCAGGACCTTGCTCCCAAGGTCAAGGATGTCCTCGAAGTCACCGGCCCCGACTCCAAGCGCCTGCTCGTCCAACTCAGCCCCTCCGTCGCCTCCCTCCTCTCCAATCTTAACCTCCCCAGCGTTGGAACCCCCGTTGGTGAGATCATCAAGACTGCCGGCAGCGTCGGCGACCTTCTCAAGGACATCTCTACTCCCGTTGAGCAGCTCCTGACCGTCGTCGGCCAGGACGGCTCTTTCCTGCTCATTCAGCTGTCTTCTGACGTCGCCTCTCTCCTCACTGGCCTTGGCCTCCCCTCCCTTGGCACTTCTGTCGGCAGCGTTGTCGCGACTCTCGGTCAGAACCTGTAGATTGTGAGTGCTCTTAGTTGTGTTGTTACCCGACGAAGGAGCCAGTGCTAATTGTTGGACTTTCAGGTGCGCGGTCACGGTGGTCTGCAGTGATGTCCTTCACATCAGGTTTGCATATACTCTTTTTCTGGGGAGTCGGCCTGGTTTGAATGCCGGCAATGAATAGCAACGAGAACCTCATTGTATATTACTACTCATTTTCGCCCTGTATTGTCGAATGCTGTTGCGGGGCGGGCAGACATGGCTATATATTTAATCATAGAGCTTCATGAATCGGTGAAAACAATTTGTCTTCCTGTGCTTGGTCTCTTAGCGTCTTAATTCACGATCGTAATAGCCACTGGTCCGGACTGGAGAGAGGAGGATTCAGTTGTAACCGCAGAGTGTGGCCGGCGACATTCCGAAGAGGCAACTGAGTCCGGTCGGCAAGCATGGGGCTTACTAGCGCCAAGTCCACCACTCGGCAGGGTTAGCATCCTCCCCATTTCCTTTCAATAACCACAAGGCTACACCTGTACTATATAGCATTGGGCCTAATGGCCCCAGCAATCACACGGGCTGGCTTAATATATCTCTTTGAAAGCCAAATGGAAATCATCTAGAGTATATTGCGATTTAGCATGCACGGCAGACCCTGATTAAGAGCTTATGCTCCGATTGAAAGTCTCCGCCCAATCCCCTGATCAGTGCTATGGGCCACCGGCCTAGTCTTGACCTCGGGCGTTTCAGATTGAAGCTCCACCCTCCGTTAAAGTAGGGGAAGGGGAAATTCTCAACGATCCCTATGGAAGCTCGAGATTTTCTGTCTAGCAAGTGGTAAAGGATTTCTGCATATTGATTGCACAATAAACGCTGAGTCGTCTGCTATCAGTAAGGTTCATCAAAGGACTCTTGCATCTTCCGCTTACGATGCTCTCTCAAGGCTTGCCCGATGGTCCGATCAGGAGTCAACTGTCCAGTATGGATGCCTCCTTAAGCCTTTCAATCTATTTGAGTCCATGGGCGGGGCCAATGCTCCATTCAAATTATCTAAAACAAACACCCTAAGCATGGAGCAAGTCTCAACCGGGAGATAGCGCATCGATCCCGCTCTTTCGATGTTTTGAATTGTGCCACTACTTCCACATCCAGCAAAATTGCTTGGAGATTCCAGTAATAGTATCGATAGCTTCGTCTAGTTCACTCTTGTCGTGTCAGAGGTTGCCGGTATGGCACCGGCAAAACGTTCTAGAAATAGAAAGATGACAGCGGGAAATAGACTACTGTCAGAGAAGCGCTTGAACAGCTTTTACCTATAAAGAGAGCGCCTGGGAACCCCTGCTGCGGGCATAGTCCGTTGGATATCTCAATGTTCATTCTTTAGGGGGTGTTTAGACTCACTTCCTTTCACTCTTTTTTGTAACCCTCACATTCCTTTTATTTTTCAAGCTCGACAAGCACCATGCTTCTCGACAAGCGCTCTTTTCTCTCTTTCCTGGGCCTGGCGCCCATCTTTGCTGCTGCGCAGCTCTCCGGTTCCGTGGGACCGCTGACTTCCGCCTCCACCAAGGCAGCTACCAAGACTTGCAACGTTTTGGACTACGGTGCTGTGGCGGATAAGTCTACTGACTTGGGTGCGCCGTTGGCATCTGCCTTTGCTGACTGCAAGTCTGGTGGTCTCGTCTATGTCCCCTCTGGTGACTATGCTCTCTCCACCTGGGCGAGGTTGAGCGGAGGTGAGGCATGGGCTCTGCAGATCGATGGAATCATCTACCGTACTGGCACGGACGGCGGCAACATGATCTATATCGAACACTCCAGCGACTTCGAACTTTTCAGTAGCACCTCCGAAGGTGCCATGCAGGGTCTGGGCTACGAGTTCCATGCTGATGATAACTGGAGCGGCCCTCGTCTGCTGCGTTTGTATGAGGTTACAGACTTCTCGGTCCACGACTTCATCCTGGTTGACTCCCCCTCGTTCCACTTCTCTCTCGACACTTGCACCAATGGCGAAATCTACAACATGGCAATCCGCGGCGGTAACCACGGTGGTCTGGATGGTATTGATGTCTGGAGTAACAACATCTGGGTCCATGATGTGAGTACTGAAGGGCAAAATGTTGCCTGCATGTATGCAGTTGTTAACCATTTCAACAGGTCGAGGTGACGAACAAGGACGAGTGTGTCACTGTCAAGGTATGGCCATACGTGGCGATATGTGTCTAGTCAGAAAGTCTCGGACTAACAATCGATCATAGAGTCCGTCGAAGAACATCCTTATTGAGAGCATCTACTGCAACTGGAGTGGTGGCTGTGGTATGGGTTCGTTTGGCTCTGATACCAATGTTAGCGACATCACTTACCGCAACATTTACACCTGGAACTCGAACAACATGATGTTGATTAAGAGCAACGGAGGTAGCGGCTTCATCGAGAATGTCCTCCTCGAAAATTTCATTGGTGAGTAATTTCTTACGCAACATTAGGTGTCACCCGATGAGACTAACCGAGAATTCTTCCTGTCGGTGAACAGGCCACGGTAACGCTTACTCCCTAGATATTGACAGCTACTGGGCCAGTATGAGCGCGGTGGATGGCGATGGTGTCCAGTTGAGCAACATCACTGTCAAGAACTGGAAGGGAACCGAAGCTTACGGTGCTGAGCGTGGTCCTGTCAAGGTGGTCTGTGCTGATGGTGCCCCTTGCTACGACATCACCATTGAGGACTTCGCCATGTGGACTGAGGAGGGTGATTCTCAGTGGTACTCTTGTGAGAGTGCCTATGGCAGCGGATTCTGCCTTCAGGACAGCGACGACCACGTCTCCTACTCGGCCACCACTTCCACGGTCGACTCCGCTCCCTCGGGCTACTCTGCCACCTCCATGGCGGCCGATCTGACCACCGACTTCGGCTCTACTGTTTCTATCCCCATCCCAACCATCCCCACCTCTTTCTACCCGGGTGCCACTCCCTACAGTGCTCTGATGGCCGACAGCGCTTCTACTGCCGCTGCTTCTTCCCTTGCCAGCCATGCCACTGTCGCTAGCAGCAGCGTTTCCGTTGCTGCTTCTGTGCCCAGCGCTGTCGCCCCTAGCGAGAGCATCCCCGCTGCCACTTCCGCCATTGTTACGAGCGCTGCTGCCGTTGCCCCCAGCCCGGCTGTGGGTGCCCAGGAGGGTTCCACTACCTCCGTTCCCAGCTTTGCTGCCCCCAGTGGTGCTGGAAACTCTCCCCAGGGCCCTAGCGGAGCTTCTGGATTCGGCCAGAAGGGCCAGCAGGGCGAGCAAAGTGGACAGGGTGAGCAGGGCGAGCAGGGCGGACAGGAGGTCTGCTACGTGTAAAGCCGGACCTGCTATAATCCGGATTATGCTGGAGGCTGCGCATCCCACAGCTTGATTCTGAGTGGAAGTTCATGGTAGAGGGCATTTTAGTACCTTAGCATGTAGCTCAATTCTCAACAGCTGCTGTGCAAGCTTTGTGTAACATAGTGACTTTAATCTTCTCGTCAAATGATGTTGCTTTAGGCCTTATTGTAAACATATTGTCGCACTGCGTATTTATGTGACCCGTAGCTATCGCAAAGAATCGCGAGTAATCTGACCGGCCCTCAGACCCCTTAAGCCCCGAGTTGCTGCGCAGGGCGGGTACCTGTTTCCGTACCTGAAGTCAAAGCTCAGCTTCCTCCTGTCGCGTTATCACAACCCAGTGAACCACGGATATACACACCATTCAAATCTAGTAGTATACAAACATGGGCCGTAAATCAGCATCTCATATCAATGGATTCGATAAATTGTTATCCTAAGTTGAGAAATGTAAGCGCGCGACGAGAAAAGAATGAAGGAGGGGAGGGAGGAGGGGGGCTGGGCAGACCAGGTCTAGAAGCAGGGGTGTTGCAGTGATGTCACGGCGGGAAGGGTAGCAGCAGCAAACCAGCAAACCAACAGGGAAGAAAGAGGAGCTTTGGCCTCGACTCTCCCCCGCATGGCCTCAACCACCACCTCCTCCTCCTCCTACTACTTTTCCCATCGGTTGGGATTCCCCACCTCTCGTCCTGTTTTATTCTTTTCAAGAGCTCACCTTGTTTTGACGCTGTTAACTAGATTCCTCTTGTGTTTGTTGTACTATCATCTATTCTACCCCTACGGTCCACATTCCCCCAGAGCTTAATCTCTTGCCACTGGCGATCCATTCTCCATGGCTTCTACCGAAACTCAAACTGCCCTTCAATCGGCGTCTCCAGATGGTACAGGTCAGTTGGTTTGATTGAAGAGTCGTTGTCTCTTCTTTCGTCTAATTGTTTCAATAGGTGTTATCCAGCTTGACCCTTGGCTTGAGCCCTTCCGCGATGCTCTGAAGCAGAGGTTCCAGTACGTAGAGAGCTGGGTCAAGACGATTAATGAAACTGAGGGCGGGTTGGACAAGTTTAGCAGAGTAAGTGACATTTCTTGCTGCTGCTGTTGTTCGAGATGATTGACCCCACTCAACTGGGTTGTTTGAAATGACCAGCACCAACTAACTTGACGTTTGCGGTAGGGCTACGAGAGATACGGTCTCAATGTCAACGCCAATGGAGACATCACTTACAGAGAATGGGCGCCTAATGCTGTTGAGGCTGAGCTAGTTGGGGACTTTAGTACGTCTAGCTATGCGGAGGATATCAGCCGGTGAAACATTACTGAGACTGGCAGACAATTGGGATGTCACGGCCCACCCGATGACGAAGAATAGCTTCGGTGTCTGGGAGATTACATTGCCTGCGAAAGATGGAATCCCGGTGATCCCTCATGACAGCAAAATCAAGGTGAGTGTGCATAGATTCAACTAAGCAGGAGGTATTCCTTTTTAACATCGCTGCGCTTCGCAGATAACCATGGTCACTCCCGAAGGAGAACGAATCTACCGAATCCCTGCTTGGATCAAGCGTGTCGTGCAAGACCTTACTGTCTCTCCGACATATGAGTCGGTCTTCTGGAACCCTCCAGCTACTGAGCGCTATCAATTCAAGCATTCTCGCCCAAAGAGGCCCGAAAGCCTTCGTATCTATGAGGCCCATGTGGGTATCTCTTCGCCGGAAACGAGGGTAGCAACTTACAAAGAGTTCACTGCCAATATGCTACCTCGCATCAAGTATCTGGGATACAATGCGATCCAACTTATGGCCATTATGGAACATGCCTACTACGCCAGCTTCGGGTACCAGGTCAATAGCTTCTTCGCGGCTAGCAGTCGCTATGGTACGCCGGAAGACCTGAAAGAGCTAGTAGATACAGCACATAGCATGGGCTTGGTGGTGCTTCTTGACGTCGTTCACAGCCATGCGTCCAAGAATGTCCTGGACGGGCTCAACATGTTCGATGGCTCTGACCATCTCTACTTCCACTCCGGTGGGAAGGGTCAGCATGACCTTTGGGACAGTCGTCTGTTCAACTACGGCAGCCATGAGGTTCTGAGGTTCCTTCTGAGCAATCTCCGCTTCTGGATGGAAGAATACAAGTTTGACGGCTTCCGTTTTGATGGTGTTACAAGTATGCTTTATGTCCACCACGGGATAGGAACGTACGTGATTAGACTCCTATATCTTTTCGTTGCAATACTAACTCGGCTAAAGTGGATTTTCTGGCGGATATCACGAATACTTTGGCGGTTCAGTAGATGGCGAAGGCGTGATGTACCTAACCTTGGCCAACGAAATGCTCCACAGTCTATACCCCGAGTGCATAACTGTGGCAGAGGATGTGTCTGGAATGCCCGCACTGTGCTTGCCACACGCCCTTGGGGGTGTTGGGTTTGACTACCGACTTGCCATGGCAATTCCAGACATGTACATCAAGCTCCTGAAAGAGAAGTCGGACAGTGAATGGGATATTGGTAACCTCTCTTTCACGTTGGTCAACCGACGTCACGGGGAGAAGACAATCGCCTACGCGGAGAGCCATGATCAGGCGTAAGTTCATTTTTCCATTATCTCACTTGACCACAGCTGAAACATGGCAGACTTGTTGGCGACAAAACCATCATGATGTGGCTCTGCGACAAGGAGATGTACACCCACATGTCCGTGTTGACAGAATTTACACCTATCATTGAGAGAGGCATGGCTCTTCACAAGATGCTCCGCCTGGTTACCCATGCTCTCGGTGGCGAGGGTTATCTCAACTTTGAAGGTAACGAATTCGGTCATCCCGAATGGCTCGACTTCCCTCGTGCCGGTAATAACAACTCGTTCTGGTACGCACGTCGCCAACTGAACCTAACGGAAGACCATCTTCTCCGTTATAAGTTCCTGAATGACTTCGACCGCGCCATGCAGCTAACCGAAGAGAAATACGGCTGGCTCCATTCCCCACAAGCATACATCAGCCTGAAGCACGAGGGTGACAAGGTCCTTGTCTTTGAACGTGCAGGCCTCCTCTGGATCTTTAATTTTCATCCTACAAACAGCTTCACAGACTACAGGGTGGGCGTTGAGCAAGCCGGAACCTACAGAATCGTGCTTGACACCGATGACAAGGAGTTCGGTGGCTTCGGCCGCAATCTCAAGGAGACGCGTTTCTTCACAACAGACCTGCCTTGGAATAACCGCAGCAATTATCTGCAGGTCTATATCCCAACGCGAACAGCACTGGTATGTGCAATCGAGTCCATTTATTAGACCATGATATGCTAACAGTTATGTCAAATCATAGGTTCTTGCCTTGGAAGAGACCCTATAGGTCGATCTCATGTAGTTCTCCTGACATCCCCACTCGGCTAAAGCCAGTGTATTCAGACATTTGCAGCATAATTCCTAGGGGATGATATGTGTGAATAAACATGCACCACTCATCGTTCTGTTTCGAGTTAGTCTATAGCGTCTGTTAATGTCCATTCTGTGATTTTTCCCTTCGATATTGTACCATGATATTTCAATCATTTATAATATCCATAGTATATAAACTAGTACCATTAAGCAAGCACTCCCACTCTCACAATTGGAATATCGGTAGGACCGTATCACCACGACTAGTTAGTACTTCCCTAGCTGGTACTACTACTACTTAGTAGTACTATTGCTCGAATCATAACTCGACCCCTCTCATCAGTTTTACTAGTTTCATTCAGTTCATTACTACTTACTAGTACTTAAGTTAATGCTAAGCTATGAAAGTTGATCCTGTCCGTCTATTACTACGTTCCTTGCTTGCCCTACCGTGATATATATATCATTATACTATAGTAGTATATATATATGTCATATTAGAAGCAGCTACTAACTATTCAATGGAAATCGGAGCGAAACAGAATACTACGATCTAAATTAACATGACGATGATATTTGTGGAGAGATAGTTGCAATGCAGCCGAGACATTTACGAGGTATACGTGAGAAGGTGATGCTATGGCAACGAGATGTTGATACGTGTCCTAGAAGGGACGTTACGGGATAATGTACGGAATCATACAAAACTACACCCTACATACTAGTAATGTCTACAAAGCAGATATCACGGTCTCCCGGAGTAACAAAGGAAATTGAGTACAATTGTCCCAGCCCAGCGGGTATCAGGCTGACTGTGGTCATTTTAACTTACTTACATGAGCACGTAGTGTAACACAAAGCCTGGAAGTTTCCATCCAGACTTTCAGAGAGGTGTACGTTAAGAGCGCTCTCATCCTTTTATATAGGGGGGACCTCGCCATTCTTTCAACTCCCTTTTCTCAATTCGAGTACTGTACACGGATCGGTAGAAAACGGCACATGGAAGAAAGGAAGTCCATGTCTAACAAAAAAGGAAAAGGGCGCTTAAAAACAATATTACATTTAGGCCTTGTTCTCGAGCTCGGCCAAGATCTTCTCACCCTTGGCGCGGGCAGACTCGAAGTCACCAACCATGTAGAAAGCAGCTGTAGAAAAACAAATTAGCATCCATGTTGGTCAACAATTAGAAGATCAAGAGATTTTAACTTACCCTCAGGAAGGTCGTCACCCTCACCGTTGATGATGGCCTTGAAACTGCGGATGGTGTCCTTGAGGTCGACCAGCTTACCCTCGATACCAGTGAAGACCTGGGCGACGGTGAAGGGCTGGGACAGGAAACGCTGGAGCTTACGGGCACGCTCGACGGTGAGCTTGTCAGCCTCAGACAGTTCGTCCATACCCAGAATGGCAATGATATCCTGGAGGGACTTGTACTCCTGGAGCATCTGCTGGACACGGGTGGCGGTGTTGTAGTGCTCCTCACCGACGATACGGGTGTCGAGCATACGGGACTTGGAGTCGAGAGGGTCGACGGCAGGGTAGATACCCAACTCGGAGATACCACGGGACAAGACAGTGGTGGCGTCCAAGTGAGCGAAGGTGGTGGCGGGGGCAGGGTCAGTCAAATCGTCAGCAGGGACGTAGACGGCCTGGACGGAGGTAATGGAACCCTTGGTGGTGGTGGTAATACGCTCCTGCATACCACCCATGTCGACGGCCAGAGTGGGCTGGTAACCGACGGCAGAGGGGATACGACCCAGAAGGGCAGACACCTCAGAACCGGCCTGGGTGAAACGGAAAATGTTGTCAATGAAGAGCAGCACGTCCTGACCCTCCTCGTCACGGAAGTACTCGGCAATGGTCAGACCGGTAAGGGCGACACGGGCACGGGCACCCGGGGGCTCGTTCATCTGACCGAAGACCAGAGCGACCTTGGAGTCACCCTCGAGCTGGATGACACCAGTCTCCTGCATTTCGTGGTACAGATCGTTACCCTCACGAGTACGCTCACCGACACCACAGAAGACGGAGTAACCACCGTGAGCCTTGGCGATGTTGTTCTAGAGCATTTGTTAGTTCTATGGTTCACAAAAATTTCCATTTGATGGATTGGCAACTTACAATCAGCTCCTGAATGAAGACGGTCTTACCGACACCGGCACCACCGAAGAGACCAATCTTACCACCACGGGCGTAGGGGGCAAGCAGATCGACGACCTTGATACCAGTGACGAGAATCTCGGCCTCAGTGGACTGCTCGACGAACTCGGGAGCCTCAGTGTGAATGGGACGGAACTTGTCGGCCTTGACGGGACCACGCTCGTCAATGGGGTCACCAGTGACGTTAAGGATACGGCCAAGGGTGCCGGGACCGACGGGGATGGTGATGGGAGCACCGGTGTCACGGGCGGCAGCACCACGGGTCAGACCCTCAGTACCTGTGGAACATTGATGTTAGCCACGGCGAGACGAGTACACGTGGAAGGACCAGGTTAGAGAGAAAGCGATGACAAGAGGTTGATATTGCCAAGCAAATCTCTATTTTCCTGGTCATGGGAGAGAGAGGAAGCTTACCGTCCATGGCAATGGTACGAACGACATTCTCACCCAAGTGTTGCTAGATTGGGTTAGCTATCAGAGCTTGATGTCATTGTAGCTTCAATTTTTTGGTGTACATACGGAAACCTCAAGGACGAGCTTCTGGCCACCGTTCTCGGTCTCAATGGCGTTGAGAATGGCAGGGAGCTTGTCACCGTCGAACTTCACTGTTGGCGAGAGTCAGATATCGTGTTCATTTGATGGCCATTGAGTCGAATTTGATGGGATTGTGGATGGAATCGAGGCTCGGAAAAGATTTTCGCGTAGCCGCCGGCAGGGTTTTCTCTGGAACGGGGGACCGGCACATACCGTCGACGACGGCACCAATGACCTGGTGAATCTTTCCAACGGAAGAGGCCTCAGTGCTGGCCATACGGGCCAGGGAAGGGAGGCCATTGGTCTTAGGCTGGAAAGCGCGACGGGCGACGGAGGTAGGTCGGGCAAAAGCAGCCCTCCCGAAGGTCCGGGCAAGACCGCTGTAACAAGGGGGAAAGAAATGGTTAGTTGCAAGCCTTTAAAAGGTTTAAAGGTAGATAAAAAATTATCATAAAATGTAGAAGGTTGGAGTAGGGATCCGGGGAAGTATAGTCACACACCTCTTGAACATCTTGATGGTGTTGAAGAGCGAAATGGGGTATAGAAAAGGTCAAAGGGACGAGAGGATGGGGAGAGGGAAGAAAGAGGGAAAGGAAGGGAAGAGGTTGAGGTTGAGGTGGACACGGGCGAATGTGTCCGGCTTAGCCTTTCCGGGGCGGTTTTGCCGACGATCCCGTGATGTACCGAGCAACGCGCTGGCCAGCATGGTAACCAGCTTTCAGCTCGCCGACATTCACTAGGAGGTTCTCCTATGGCGACCGCATCTTTACCAGTCCATTCTGCAGAATCTAATGAATCCCATATGTCCGTGATGCTGGCGGTCGGGGCGTTGATTCGATACTGGGAGCAATTCGAGCTTTCCCACCTTGCCCTGTTTGGTTGTTAGGGGGAAATTCGCACACAAATGGGGATGGTCTTGGCGCCCGGATGCACTGGGAGGAAAGGTGGTACCCCATCAAAATAATACTAATACAGACTACTGTTCTTTCCTTTTCTTCTCTCTTTTCTTTTAATACCTAGGTAAATATATATAAAAATAAAAAAGAGCTAGCTATAATTAAGTAAAATAAAATAAAAATATAAACAATAAGAATAATAAAACTTTATATACGGTGAATTTCTATAATCATAAATTCATCCTACAACCAACTCCGAGAAATACCTCCCTTTCCCCTCACATCTGCAAAAGCGCTCAAGCCATTTCTTTCGTGAGGGGGTTGGGGCCTCTCCCTACAACAAGGCAAGTTGTTCTTTCGCTGTAACGGAAGGGCAGACCGACGATATCGGACGAACGCTGCTGTAACGAAAAAAAATCTGACGTGTTCCCGTGATTACCCTTTCGGGGGTCCCAGCTTGGTTTTGCGGTGTCTCGACGGTAAACAACCGGGCGACCGTGCATTTTCACTTTTGGATCCAACCAACCAACCCAGCCACCACCCATTGATTCCTGAACATGGAGTAGATACACTACTGTGATTATTTTTATCATATTATTTTTATTGTTATTATTGTTGTTATTTACTGTACTTAATTCTTATGGGAGCATTAGACTGTGCAGTTCAACTGTGACAGCTCTTTTCCGGTTTAACTTGAACCACCGACTTACCGCCTCTCTACCGAACAGTGGCTCCGAACCTTCCCATTTCTTTGCCCTGTCCAGCAGGGCATATCGAAGTAACGTCATCTTGTATGTAATCACCTATACTGTGATCATCGTGGGATTTTCCCTGTATACATTGTAAGTTTTATCTATAGAAGTATTAGTACAAGATGTAGCACGCGTTTATACCTCGCTACAGAGGGTCTTCTATAATTTTCTATCCCATATGTTTTACAGCATTTACAGGAGTAACACGAAAGAACCTGCAGTCTGATCTTTCTATGGCTACAAAGGAGATGATTGATTATTGCACAGTACGAGATACAGAGGTCTTTTTGGGCTAACATTGACAAACAAGTAGAACAGAGACGAAGGATCGTGTCCAAAATTGATGGGCACAGAACCGGCGTCATCAAAGGTCGTGCGGTGGGAGGCAGCAGTTCATTCCTGTAGCCCAACACTGCCCAGCCACTGCACACCCCGTCGTTATACCTGTTCCTCCCGAGAGATGGGGGCAATCTATTGCTTCTCAGCAGGGGGGCTCTGGACGAAGCCCTTGCCCTCGTAACCCACGGAGCTGATGCCGTAGATAGGGTTGATGTTCTCTTGCTGTTGTGATGATACGTATCAGCGACCGTTCCACCGTGAAGACAGTGCCAATTGGCAAGTAAATAATGCAAATAGTCGATTTCACATACCTTAGCATACTCGTTGGAGGCCTCCTGCCACTCCTTGGTCATGGTCTTGGGCTGGGGCTTGGCGAACATGTGGATGATGTAGAAGATACCAAAGCTGACAAGGGTGAGCTGGGCGACCTTGAGGAAGATCTTGAGGTTCTCGCCCTTGGGGGGCACAGAACGAGGGCCGTGGGGTCCAAAGGAGATCCAGTAGGCTAAATCGTGGGGAAGAAGAAAAAAATACCCATGTTAGCAAAATTCTGCTGGACGCGGGGAAGATAGCGGAAAGGGGCAAGAAAGAGCAGCATACCGGCCTTCTTCTCCTGGAGAGTCATCTGGTGCCAGTCGACCTTCATGCGGTCCCTCAGCTGCATCCACAGCTCGGCCTGCTCCTGAGGGGGCATGGCCTCCCAGCGCTTCTCAATACCGGCGAGTGTGGGATTCGAGATGGCATGCTCGGAAGCGGCGCGGGTCTGCTGGGGAGCGATAGACTTCTTCTCAGTCTGAGGACGAGCGTTCAGGCAAGCCATTGGGCCCGAAACGGTGCGGTAGGAGCGCAGGCCCGTGGTGGGCACAGCCGAGCTGCGAGCAGCAGCGCGAGTAACGGAACGAAGGAACATTGTGTGCTAAGGGTGTGCGCGCGTATTAGAATCAATTGATCGCCAAAAAGCAACTCTCCAGCAGCGAGAGGGCCGATTCGTCGGAATTCAAGATGGGAAATACCTGGGGTAGAGTGGAGGGGGGTACCAAGAGTCGCGATGGGAGACGAAGACGACGTTCGACTTGTGGTTTGAGGTGGAAGTCGAGTATCCGGACAGGCTAGCTTAGTCCGTTTTACCGCCGCCCTCATTGGTCCACACCCGCTGCCCGTCCCGACCGTCCGCCATGGCTTTTGCCCCCAAGACACATCTTACGATGATGTTCCCAATTCCCGTCAGCACCAGAATTCTCCTATAGGGTATAGTTATACTACTAGTATAATTTAAGGCTAATCCGTCTAGTCTACTAGGGTGTCCCTTCCCATTCATCCCCGGCGCCTTATCCTCCCTGTATTTAGTCAACGCTGACCAGCCGCCCTTTAAACAATCCAAGACCCAAGTGCTACCTACTAGTACCTACAACTCATACTACCTGGCCGGCATTCCTTCTCAGCACTCAATAGTCGAGATGGCCTACTTCACACGAATACCAGACCTAAGCACTCGACTGAAAGCACAGTTTTGGGGGGTTCGTTGTGTGCAGGGTGACCTGATGTTTCTACTCTACATCGAATCGCGTATTCACACATCATGGCACGTAACAGTATTCTGTACAGACAAACGCTGATAAAGAGAAAGAAAAAGCCCCTCCCCAATATTCGTTCATATTGGAAAAAGGAAAAGTGCCACGATCGCAAGATGATACGGTCACTATCAGAAGAAATCAAGTCGTAACGATCTCTCATTTAACTAAGTTTGTGCAGAGAAACTGAAGAAGTTGGTCGTTCCGAGGTACTCCGCAAAGTGAGTCAGAGTGATGTGTTGCAATTTGCAACAACCAAGTCACCTGGCCCGGGCCCAGCCGGCGCCATTGTTTATTTGCCAGCCTTACCACCGCTGGCCTCGGCCAGGACGGTCTTCCACTCGATGTCGCCCTTGTCGTCGGCGTGGATAGAGGTGTGGATGTTGAGGGCGTTCTTCAAGTTCTCGCGAGTGCTGGCGTAGATCATGGACCACTATTTCATCGGTGTCAGCAATAAATTGGGGCTTAAACAGCTGAGACGGTGCGAAACGTACGAGGGTAGGGGTGTCGCTGGGAACCCAGGAAATGAAGATGATCTTGCTCCTGTGGTGAGAAGAAAGTGAGCAGATATCCTAGCACGGACGTTAAGCCGTTGCCATCATCATACCTCTTGCCTTCACCACCGCCCAAGTCGTACTCGACGTCGTAAACTGCATAACGGGGAGCGGGGTTGCCCTTAGCATCCTTGGCGGCCGCGAGCTTTTCACGGAAGACCTCATAGTCCTCGTCTTGGGAAACTTCGTCGATGACGACCTCCTTCTTGTTGTCGGCGATCTTGAAGATGATGAACTTCGTCTTGCTTCCCTTGCTGTTGCCGCTCATGCGGAACTCGTTGAATGCGGTGATGCACTCATCGGTGATAGAAACACTGTCCTCCGTAACTTAGTCAGCCTTGTTCGGGGTTGCCATCGTCGAGTTCTCCGATACGGTAGGGATGGTCGAAGACACATGCGGGGATTAGAAGCAGTCAGGAACGTACCCAGATGCGAGCTACAAGAGAGGAAAATAAACGGTTAGCCCTGAGCCGGAAGCACCAGAAAGAATATTACTCACAGACATGGTTGTTTATGTGGATAAAGGGGTAAAATGGAAAAGAGGTAAGACGAGTTGACAGACGGATGACCTGCGCATGCACGCGATGTTAGTTGGCCGGATTCCCCCTTATTTGTCCTTTGTCATAATCGCAGAATGGTTGAAGAGAAAATATGGCAAATTAAAATGGACAAGTGGCATACGCACCAAGCACCGTTGAAACTGCTCAAATGGCTTTTTAAAGGGGTCTGCGGAAGAGCAACGGGGACAGGATGAGGGGATGTAAGAGAGGAATATAACGGGGGAGGATGGATGGGAACCGAGATGGAGATAGAGGGGCATTTAGTTGTGCTTTGCTGGGTTGCTGCTGCGGCGGGCGGCGGCGGTGGGGGGGGATGCCTAGCACGTGACCCACCCGTCGCACCACCGGCCGCTTATTTCCCCTTCCCACCCATACTTATTTTCCCCCTGAATCCTGCGGTTATGACGAAATGAGCCTGGACTTTACTATGAGGTAGGTCTACTAGTATTTAGTGTAGGCAGGCGTGACCACCCCATACGCACAACTGTTGGTAATGCACCTGCCTGCACCCTGATGCATGTCAGGCGATTGTTCACGGGCTATGACGGTGTGTTGGGGCCAGTGCCTGGTACATGAGCATAGATGGGTGACCCAGGCATCTACGAACCATACCTCGGCGGTCGCTCTAAGTGTGGGGGCCTGCTATCTTGGGAGAGATCTCTCTAGCTGTAATTTTATGTCGACCAGCTAGATTAGCTAGCTAGCATTTCATAGACGCCTGCCTGCCTTTGTCAGTCTGCTGTTGGCCTTTTCTATTCTTGGTACCTCTAGGCAGACGATTCTTGTTTTACACCGGAATAATCCGCCGTTGATAGATTACCAACCATGGAACTAGCCCCGGCTAGCCGAGCAGTATCACGTCAGGGCATGAACCTGATATATTATAGGCAATGCACATGGCCTGTCCGTCATCATCACGAGTTTCATGGTGCCTGATGGCCCAAGTCGGACGCGTGTATATTCTGCCTATACCCTAGCTCCAGTTAGGGATACATCGCATTCATGTGTTCCGGGTATGGTCATCGTACTCCGTTATCAGTTCCATGCAGAATGCGTAAAACAGCTACATTTTATAGTCATTTTCAACCACTCAGAACGTCTATGAAAACACGGTATAAGAATAATCTATACTTCCAGACCGTAAAATTTGCCATCGTTCAACCTGCACGATGGCGAATAGGTAGCCACAAATAAGAATCCCGCTGCCGCACCAATAACTAACATCACATTGTCCACGAAATGTGTGTACAGGGTGTGAACAGGGGCACAGAAGAGGAAAATCGTATGTAGAGATGAAGGGAAGCAAAGGAACGAAAAATCATACATGAAGTGGCAACAAATTGTTGCAGGAGAATGGGGTATATGGAAGCTCAAAGAATTCAACAGAGAATAAGCGCAAATGACAAACGCATGACATCGTCTCAGGATATCGTCCATGTCAGAAAGGTTTGAGACAGGGTTGGTTGCAAAAAAAAAAAAAAAAAATGAGAGGTTAAGCGTTATAACCAGCTATTGCGCAAAAGGAATCAATATCAGAAAGAAAGATCATCACTGGGGCATAAAATCCGGCGTTATTGGTGGCATGTGTTGAATCGACCGATAGAAAAATAGCTCTGCCAATTCTCTTTAGTCGTCTTCAGCTTGTCCGCCATCGATGATCTTCCTCCAATGTTGTGGGAGGCATACACAGACCAGAGGGAATGCCTTGATATCCCCGACGGGAGCGGGAGATGTAGCGGCCCGCCGTGAGCCATTCGATACACCACTATCTCGTTGCTCGCGGTGTCGAGCATCGTGATCCTCTGCCGTTTCGGGAATTCGAATACCAGTAGCCCACCCATCGTCCCAAATGCCAATCACTTTCAGCATTTCACCGCGGTCCAGCGCAAACTCATCACCTGCCCGAGGCTGGTATGCCCAGAGTACGGCAACCTTGTCGCCCGGATGAATGTCATCCTGCGAGTAGTAGTCCTGAAAGGCAGATAATTGCTCCGACTGGCCGCTGGTCAGTCCGTCCGGTGAGGAATACTGGCCGCCGATTCCTGAACGAGGGGAGGAATCAGTCCCCGCACCAGCCAAGGCTGAATTACTGGAAAGAGAGCCATGGCGTTTTCCTGTCGTGGGGGGAATCTTCTTCGACATTGCTCCAGGGCTGGCACCGTGGTCGGATTCTGAGGTGTCGCTGTACTTTCCGCCACCGAACAAAGCAGAATACCGAGATCGGGCGGGAGATGAGCTGGAAACTTCGCGCAAGGCGGACATCCTGGCAACTCGACCGCCGGGTATGGCAGCAAATTCATGCAGGCTTCGGTCCTGCTGCATTGACGGTGACCCCTTCCTCTGGGGGTTGGGCTGATTTAGTGAGCTATCATTCTCAGCCCGTCGCCTGCGTCGCCAATAAATCAATGCTAACACGGCTAATGCGGCGAGAAGGGCAAATCCGGCTACAGAACCTATAACAATTCCCGCTATTTGCCCTCCAGACAAGTCATTGGAGCCTGCAGTTGAGTTGGACGCCGCTGTAGAGGTGAATATCGGTGGAAGTGTCGAAGACGGAACTGTGACATTCGAACACCGGGTAGCAGCATTTGAGTCTGTACAGCACGAATCGGTGGAATTTGACGATCCTGAGGCGCAATACGAACACAGTCCCAAGAGATTTGAACGATATCCGCAGTTCTTCGGTTCGTTTTCAGCTCCCGTGATGCAAGTTACCGTAAGCGAATCGGCTGGTAGGGCGCAGATCGTAAAATCAGACCGAATTTGAGACATGTAGTCGCTTGCTTTTTCAGAGCAGAGGTTGGTATCCGTAACTATCGCCTCTTCACTTATCGCCATCGATGCCTAACTGTAGTTAGTGAGGATTCCCAAGCAACCAATACTTGATAGGGCGTTGACGAACGCAGGTATTAGCGCAAAGCGGTCTTGACTCTTCATCGGATAGGTTACAATCACTCTTTGAGCTTTGTACCAGGCTGCTACATAACACACTTGTCGTATAGCGGGCATAATAATCGTCGGTATCCGTCAAGTTTACCCCCTGACAGCCCAAGTATTCCTCATACCTAGTAGATAGTACTTTAGTCAGACATGTCCCTTGCCATTGCGGAATAAGGTACTTACTTTTCCTTGACATATCCCTGCATAACATAGCTGCTCAACTCATTGTCGAACTGCGTGAGGTTCGACACGTATTGCATGAAGGGACTGGGAAGCAATTAGCGCAATGACTTTTCAATGTCGGACGCTTGTACATACAAATCTGTATACAGACTGGAATTCGTCGAGACAGAGGAACTGTCAAAAGCAGGGCATTGTGTCGAGCCCGACAATGAGATACACGTGCTGGACATAGTTGGACCGCACTGGCGGCTGCCAGGTGCTTCTGGATGCGGAAATCGATATCGTAGGGCAGAACAATGACGAGCAGATCACAAATCGGATATGGACATTCAGCAGGAGAGTGAATCAGTTGTTTCCATGCTCTTTCCCTTCTTTCGCGATCACCTTTGGGGTCGAATGAATGAACGATTGGGCGTGTGCGCAACGATGATCTCTAATCCGAGTGGGTTTCAATTGTCGACGCGTCCCAAATTGGTGCGATAGATAGAATTGTAGAGACAGCGAAGACGAATGCTTGAATCGAGCACTAGGGACTCCACCGATGCGATCAGAACCTGGGGATGAACGAGTGACTTGGTTGAGTTTATAGCAAGCAGTTGCCGGGAAGCACCCCAACGGCGAAGTCAAAGGACGGGGAGAAAAGCGCAGGATAATCGAAAAGTCACGGGAGGAGAAATGAAAAGAGGCGTCGATCCACGGCAGAAAAGGAAGGCGCTAGACAAGGAACCTGGAGGAAGGCCGTGCTTTCCCAGTCTGGGCTTGTTGTGATTGCCGCTTGGGTTCGAGGCCCCCGAAAAGAAGAGACTTTAGAAAAGTACCGGCAAGACGGCGCGATTGGACTCCGATAGAAGTCAGTTCCTTCACGGAACAATATTGAATAATGGAAGAAGGGCAATGAACAGAAAAAGGTAAAAGGGCAGAAGCACCAGAAGCACCAGAAGGGCCGCGACTGGAGAAGACTGACTCAAAAGGGGGACGGGGCGGGCGGTTCGCAAGAGTAGCCGGCGTCTTTCCAATTAAACTGCTCCACTGCAATGCGCTGCGATTGAGTCCCTCCGCATGAAGGTTCAGTTGCGCCTACAGATCGAGTTAGTTCACTTGTTGCGAGACTCGGTGTTATCAAATGAAATCTTGAGTCGGAGCTCCACCAGCACCCGGAATTGAGGTACAAGAGCCGATCCCGACTCGGTTCATTATCACACCCATCAAACTTTCCAGACGTAAAGTAAACACTTACCTTTTTGCGTTTCACTTTGTCGTTGCAGGCACTGGCTAACTCTATACCTTGTCGCTTGCAGCAAGGATACAAAGGGTCAGACTTTTCTTCCACTCCCTGGCGTAGAGTCAGACCAAATAATGAGATCCTGCAGGGGGTGCAGCCGTCTTTGCAAGGAAGCTCAGGAACAAGCAGGCGGAAGAAGAGAAGAAGAGGAAGAATCAATGCAGGAACCGGAAACTTTATTGCCCTGATCATCGCGAGGAATTTATGATGCATAGGAGCAGTTCTTAGGGATTATCTATGTCTGGCGGTGATCGACTGACGTGGCACACGTCCGATTTGAGGCTGTTGGTGCCAGAGGCACGGACTATGCTGGACACAGCGAATGGCCCAGCCTCCACTATTCGGATGAAGTGTATCCATTGCCGTTAGCCTTGATTAAGCCAACACAGAGCAGTGTTTCAGGCTGTATACATCTTCGCAGTGGCATGTTTTCCAGCACTGTCAGGGAGTACATGTGCCAACTAATGACTGTCTACCCTGAATCTGCACCCTGAACCTTTTGTGGGAGAAGGAACCAGGGAAAGCCGCAGCAGCAATTAAGGTGGGCCTGGCCGACACGGGAGCAGAACCAAATTGTGCAACTCTATGGTACACTAGGAACCGCCTGGTTGGGCAAATATCTGCTATTATTTTTTCTGATATTTCCACAGCTGAAGCATTGTCCCAGGATGACGACTCTCAAGTGGTCGAGATGTAAGCTTGAGAGCTGAGACACCATCCGCGGAGCACTTGTCGGTGTACCGTAAGTATGTTACTTACATCCACTTTGGGCCGATCGCTATCGTCGCCTCACTCGCCTGGCTCTGCTATACGAATGGCCATGAAAGATTGCTGCATAGCTTTCATCAGAGTGGTTCTTCGGATCATTATCCCTTTTGACCCTACCTCAAAAGATAGGACGCTTGGTGGAGGCTTATGTACTAATTCAGATGCGTCCGATATCTATGGCCATACAACTACACAACTGGCGCGATAACTAGGTGTACAACATGGCGTCGCAATACCTACCAATTATTCGGAATAGTTTTGCCCCCAGTAAAGAATAGCGTTGATAATAATACACCCTTGCGTGTCACGCATACGCCCTTTTCCGAACAATGCTAGGGTCATCTAACAGAGGCGAGGAGCTCGCTCACCACAGAATATGGCATGCTGCTTCTGCGACTATCCGTCGTCGAGCTCGATGCGAGACCACTATGACCCCTATCGAGATGCATCCTAAGGTCGATCTGAGACTCCCATTCGGTTTTCCGCGGTCATGTCCGACTTTAGGGATGTAAGAAAGCCGACCGGGCTGCTCTGAGTTACCCCACATATTCTCCGTAACTCTGAATGTATCATGGCATCTGTATCACATCCCGCTCTCTGGCAAGGAGACATGTTTAAACAACACCTAATCCTTGCAATGAGTCCTGCAGGAAATCATTCTAGGAAGCCAATGAGACAGATACTACGGGCACCTGGAGGCAACATAACCCGAGATCGAGGAAGCAATTTTGTCCATCGCCTGTTTGGTCTTGACACATCGTGGCACCAATCCTGTGGCTGATGGATGTGTAAAATATTGTCCGTGCTGCTCAACCGATATCTAAGGTTCCGTTTTGGGTTTCTACTGATCACATTCTCGGGTATACTCAGCTCGATCCCTTGGCCTCATTTGAAAATAAAGTTCTGCTCTGTGGAATGCTTCTAGACACTTACAGAAAGAAGTAACAAGAAAACCTGGCCAGGATGAATCATCTATTTCGCTCAGAGTAAGCAATCTAGTATCAATTTTACTACTTTGTTCATATGAGATCTGTTGATATTCCTACTTTTAGTATATTCAGCCCTATCCCTGTGACAGTCGGAGTGCAACTACAGTAATATGTTGTAGGCCAGGAACTAGTAGTAGTATGTTTCCGGGGCGAAATGGAGGAGAAAATGCAGTAGGAAAGGCTAGTATTAGGATACGAATACTGGTTGGGCAGTTAGTGTCAGTAGTAGTAGCAACTGGTGCGGAAATACTGTGGTGGGAAATTTAACGAACGACAGAGAGTACTAGTACGACTATATATAAATGTGCCAGACTTGGATGCTGCTAGTACTAGTACTAGATTGAAGATTCCTCGATTGCTCAAGGCTTTTTCAAGAGACATACTACCGTCCCAAGACGAAGCGATCCAAGCTATGTCGCATAGAATGCGTCTATAAAAAAAATCCGTGAATAATTTAGTCTTGTTATCCTTTAGAAGTTCTATACCAACGCTGATTCCCCCAGTTTCGCGTCTCCAGCAGCCTCGGGTGCCAGGCTCCCCAACAGCCTATGCACAGTAGTATTAGCCGTGGAGGAAGCAATCTCCGAATCATCATAGAAGAATCTATGTCCAATGAAAGGAGTTCATAATATATACACATATAGTATATGAAGCGTCATTATCGCATCGAGACAATGATAAGAGATTCCTGAATGTGGTGAATCACAGTAGTAGCCGTGCCGTCAGGTGATATTAACGACGTCATCTGACTTGGAGGCTCAGGCAGGCATCCATCCATCCTTATCGTTCGTCATCCCACCAACTACCTGCCGCTTCAGGTTTATGCGTACTTTCTCTTATACTAAATTCCTACATCGTAGGATACCAACTCAAGATCTTACAGTGAACACTTGCATGGTCAGGAGGTTGATCAATAGAGTACCTATTCTACCATTGCAGCCATGTGTGGTTCAGACATCTTTCTAGCAATTCTCGCGGTTTTCTTCCCCCCAGTTTCAGGTAAGTACTCATCGCACACTGCATTTATGAGGTGGCGCATACTAACTGACTGGCTCAGTGTGGATCAAAGTAGGCATTTGCACGGCCGATTCCATCATCAACCTTGCTCTCTGCTGCCTTGGCTACGTGCCCGGGCTATTACACGCCTGGTACATTATACTCAAGTACCCCGAACCAGATTATGATGACCCTAGCTATGAGCCTCTTCCTGGCGATGCGGAGAACGGTCGCGTAACATATTACTATGTTTCCCACCAACCGATCCAGCACCCCTCCCAGAGGGGCTATGGTACAATGCCGCCACAACAGCCCCAAGCAGCAAACGCCCCGCCACAGAACCGGCAACCTACCCCGAATCACCCTCATGAACAAGCCCAAGCTGGCAGCAGCAGCCAGGACCACCCGGATAGTCGTCCACCTCCTACATATGCTGAGGCCGTGAAGGGAGATCATAAAGTGCAGGACTGAATGCCTTAGAGCAAGGGAAGACCGACAGCTCCATTCGCATTTAGTGCGCTAGGAGTTGGTCAGTGCCCGGAGTTATTGCTTCATGAGAGTCCACTCGCTATACACATCCTACTCATTTCTTGCCCCGTTGCTTCCATCGCTGGAGATTTTCTATGCAGTTAACTCTGCGATCACGCATAATGACGTTGTTAATCATGTATTGCCTACATCATTCTACCACTTTCTTTCGTATCAGCGGACTAGGACACCAGGCGGTTAATGTCGTTTCACGTTTGTTTAGCTCACTCTGATACCAATAAAAATACCATGCGAACAGGATATACACCATGTAAAGCATAGAGCAAAAGATCAAACAGACCCCCAAAGATCTCTAATAATGCCACCATGAATCAAATAGTCTCGTCGGAACCAACAAAAGCATCCCCAACGTTGCGCTACTAAAATACCCACCAGAACCGTGCAGAACCGCGGCGATTCCGCATGACCGCCTTCTCTCCCGGCGCCGAGCAGCATTCAAATCCACCCGATAATCCAGCACAACAAACGAACCCAGCGTCTGTCTGGTCGACGTCCTAGTGGCCTTAGCAACGGCCATGCAGTCTATGCCATTGCTGCTCAGGCAGTCCTTCAAATCAACCCTCAACCTCACCCGAACAACCCGCCCAGTACGACGACCGCTCCTGCCCGCCGTTGGACCGAACTCTCTTTACCCTGCACCGCGGAACTTCTCCATCTGCCTGCAATGTCAATTCCGATCCCAGTCCTCGCTTTACTCCTCTGATCCCCTCAAAGATGGGAAGCCTGCTGAGCAGCCGAAGGAAGATGAAAGCCCAGTCATAGCTCTTCCCGCAGGGAACGCAAATCTAGAAGCCGATGCGGGGAGGCAGCAACAGACTCCTCCCGCTGCTGCGGAGGCGGGAGAAAGTACACAGAGCCAGCAGCAGCAGCAGCAGCAGCAGCAAGAAGATAAGAGCGAGTCCAATGGAAAGGGGTGGAGAGATGGAGGGCTTCCATCCTACATAGAGCAACGCAGGTCACAATTTACCAAGCGGTTCAGTGTTGTGATGGATAACCTCCAATCCAACATTTTCGTGGCTGGCCAGCGATTGAACGATCTTACGGGCTATTCGGCGATTGAGACGCTGAAGAAGGAGATTCATACACAAGGTATGTGACGCTCTTATTCAATAACATAGACATTAGAGTATCGTTTCTAACTTTCGTCATGGGTAAACAGAGGAGCGACTCCGCAACGCCCGCCTCCAAGTCCGTGCAGCGAAAGATGCCTACGCAGCTGCCATCAACAACCGATCGACCTCTCAGCGCGAAGTGAACGAGCTTCTTCAACGCAAACATGCCTGGTCCCCCACAGACCTGGAACGATTCACCCATCTCTACCGCAACGATCACACCAACGAAGTAGCCGAACACGAAGCACAGGAGGCTTTGAGCCAGGCCGAACACGAGGCCGAAGAGGCTGCCGCACAATTGAGCAAGAGCATCCTGTCCCGGTATCACGAGGAGCAAGTCTGGTCGGACAAGATCCGTCAAATGAGTACCTGGGGTACCTGGGGTTTGATGGGTGTCAACGTGCTTCTCTTCCTGATCTTCCAGATCGCTGTGGAACCCTGGCGTCGTAAGAGACTCGTCAAGGGCTTTGAAGAGAAGGTCATTGAAGCCATTGAGAAGGAAAAGGCCCTTGATCGGATTCAGATCGTGTCTGCTCAGAGCCAGATGGCGCAGGAATCGTCTACTACACCTGCCGCCTCTACTGCGGCCCCCGAGACTGCTGAGACAACTACCGAACCGTCCGCTTCTACTACCGCAGACGAACCGATCTCTGATACCGATGCAATCGTCGCGATCGAGAGCACCGAACCGGAGGTATACAGTTCGGACCCAGCTGATGCGGAACCGTCAGCCAATACGACAGTCAGCAAACCCACCCCTGACAATGTTCGGGAGTATATCCAATACCAGCTCTCGCGCGTCTCTCCCCTCATTGAATCCTTGCGCCAATATCTCCACGATCTCTTCAGTGATCGCCAAGTCGTGCTCACGCAGCGAGATCTCTCCACCGTTGCTCTCCAAAGCGCTGCTGCTGGTGCGGCGGTGATCGGCATGTTGTCGATGATTATTCGGCAACGGTGATATTGAGGTCATCATCATTGATCTGTTTGATAGCCTGATTGATGTAATTATTAGCATGTGATGTTCATCCTCGTCATTAGATGTACAGCGTTCAGATAAATAAATGTATAAATAGATAGACATTTCAGATCCAAACGGTGTACTCCTTCTGTCCGTATTTCGTTGAATCTACTACTAGTACCTACCTACGTATTGGTAAACGGATTGTTGACCTCGTCGTAGTACAAAAGAAACCGGAACAGCATTGATAGTAAAGCGACTATACGAAACAAAGACAAGACACATATACTCAACAACATCGAACATACAAACAGATAAGAAAATACACATCTGTATGTCCAACCTCACCCACCCACACATCGTTCCCCAACGTCTATATCGAAGAGCGAAAAGCCAAAAAAAACACAGGGGGGCCCTGAAGTGACAACGAGTGATTGATACAGGCTCTCTATGAGCAAGCGGAGGGAAGAAGAAAAAGGCAAAAAACAGTGTTAACTGTAATAGAACAAGAGGCTCATTTTTCCAGGGTCCATATTAAAAACACAAGGTCTCTTTAATCTTGACAAAAAAAAGACACAAAATAGAGTAGAAAGCGAGAGAAAGAGAGAGAGGAAGGCTTTCGTCTATTGCACAAATACAAACCTTCTCTCTCTCTCTCTCTCTTTCATTCTTTCTCTCTCTCCCTTCCCCTTTCTCCGACTTCTACTTCTGCTCTTACGGCCATCGCCCGATTCCCGCGGTCTCAGAAGATCGAATCAATTCTAAATCGTTTAACCGATGACGAGGGTGTCCTCGGAGGGGAAGTTGTATTGGGGAACCTCGAGGTTCAGGGGAGCGGGTCCCTTTCTTATACGGCCGGAGATGTCGTAGTGAGAACCGTGGCAGGGGCAGAACCAGCCGCCATAGTCACCGGATTCACCGATGGGGACACAACCAAGGTGAGTGCAGACACCTAAACAGGGGGGATGGTATTAGATGGGGGGTCAATGGCGGGTCGGGGAAAAGGAAATGTCGTACCAAGCATGACAAGCCACTCGGCCTTCTGGACACGGTCCTCGTCGGCCTGGGGGTCACGGAGGGACTGCCACTCGGTCTTCTGGGCCTCCTGGATCTCGTCCTGGGTGCGGTGACGGATGAAGACGGGCTTACCACGCCACTTGATGATAACCTGTTTGGGAATGGGTCAGATGCCGGATTGCAAAGGGGGAACGAGCCAGAGGACGATGGCTGGGGAATATGGAACATACGTTCTTGCCCTCGGGGATGGCACCGAGACCAATCTCAACCTTAGCCTGGGCGAGAACATCGGCGGAGGCGGACATGTTAACCAGGAAGTCTAGTGATCAGAGAGATTCCACATCAGCGATTTGTTCCGAGCGGTCAAGCACACATCCATTCCCTTCAATTGTTCAACCTGATATTCCCGTCTCCTAGTCTTTCCGCCTCTTTCTCTCTTGTATATGCGCAACATTGATATCTCCAGGAGTACCTACCCTGGACAGTGGCCTTAGCACCGACGGCAGAGGCCAGACCGAGGGAACCGGCCATGAAGTAAGAGAAGACCTGGTTGGAGCGTGGGGGCTTCTTGGACTGGTATTTGCTGAAATCGGGGATCTTCAGGGTGGAAGAGTACTCCTTGGAGCTGCCGAAGGGGCTATCGAAAGTGGACTTGGAGGCATCAGCGACTCCCCTCCGCTGCTGGCAGGAGGCAATGGCGGCGCGAGAAGAGGGCAGTTGTTGCCGGGCGCAAGCGCGCAGGATAGAGCTGGAAGCGGCGGAGAGAGACATGGCGAGACGAGCAATTGCAATCAATTGCAATAGAGAACGACCGCAGGGAGGTGGGTTGGGGTGTGGGGGGTGGAGAGGGAGAGATAAGGACGGAGGGAGGATTTGATTTTCCCAAGAGGTCGAGGTTGAGGTCGGAGGCCCGGCATACGGAAAGAGTCGAACCAAAGCTTTCGCTACGACAAGCGATCGGAATCACGGGGCGTTTCATTGGCCCGTCATCCCGTCTTAGTCAGGCTTCTCACCTGACAGTCAATCATCACAGCCTATTACTACTCACTACTACTACTAACTTAATACATTAGTTAGTGAACATTTACTTTCATTCTCGATATCAACTTTTATTTTAACAACCTATGTATCTTCATACTCATTCATCTCTTTTTGTTTTGTTTTGCTAACAACTCTATACCCTCATTACGCCATTCCGTCGTTCACTCCCTTCCTCCCGCTCATCCCGTCGTCCGTTCCATTCCGCTGCCCCCAATAGTATCCGAATATTCCAATGCGATATCAACTAGTTAACAGCATATTTTCAATTGACTAACCCACAGGTCGAAACCCAAGCAAAATAATACCCTCCCAAATAACTCCACCATGCAAAGATACATACACGTATATATAATCCCAGAACTCATAACCGTCGGAATCCGTCACTGGTCCGTCATCTCGACATCCTGATCTCCAGCAGATGTATCAACCGTTCGATCCACCATCATTGTCACCGTTGGCGGTCGCGAACCCCTCGAAGGCTTGTCCTCTACTGGCTGTAGACTCTGTTGTTCCTCAACTTCCTCTTTCTCTTCGACCGCTGCAGGTATATTGCCGTTTAATGTGCGCTGTCCCTTCTCGGGTCCGGGTTCCTTCTCCTTTGCCCGTTTCTCCTTGAACTGCTTATAGGTTGTGGTTTTGGGGATCACGTCGGAGAGGAATTCGAGATTATCGATGCGTGATACGGCCGTAGCTGGAGATCCATCCGTCAGTAATTTAAATTATCATCCCCTCTGCCCAGTGGCCACAAACCCAGGTCTTTGTATTGGATAAGCTTGCGCGGCTTCCGTTCTGATTTAACAACGTTGTGGCCTTGTTCGGTAAGGTATTGGATGAACAGTTCCTAATTTGTGGAAAAAGGTTGTGAGTTGCTGATCGTCTCGAAATTGACTGGAGGGGAGATAGCATCGTAGTCACGAACCGTGGCCATTGCGATCACAAACGTAGCATTGCTCGAACATTGTACGATATCGTCATCTAATTGAATGATCTTCTTGATCCGCGAGACTTCAGCTCATGTTAGCCTTGTACATATAGCTAACAGCGTCACACATACTGGGAAGTGCGCTCTGGCCCGTGATCTCTTGGGAAGATGATGCTTCCGCGGCAGCTTTGTCCTTGGGCGGCATCGCGAGTGTCGCGTCGGAGATAGTCGTGCAAGGAATGTCGTGAACGATATCGTATTGCAACTGACGAGAATGATACAAAGTTTAAGGTGTAGTTGAGGCAGTACTTCTATACCAGCGACTGTGTTGATGCAAAGACAAACCCAGTAAGTGAAGTTGCAAAGAAGGGGAAATCCGGCGCGTGCGGCGTCGAAATCCACTCTCGCGCGTGGCGGAAGAGGAAAGTAAATGAATAATGTATGGTTCGGAAGAGGATCAATACTAGCTACTTAGTTATTTCACGCTTATAAGGCGATCTCTCAGCCGGCACTCAATGAAATATCCCTGCTACGTATCTACATATTCCACTCTATTGTCCAACATCCTATCACTTTGTCTTTGTCTATTCAGCCTCGTTTTGGGAGAAGCCCGAGAGCGGAACATAGTCCGGCTCCCTCACGTGGGCGGCCGCGCATCCTATCGTCGTCATCTCCGATCCAACAGAATTCCCTCTCCCCCTCGTACTAGCTTCAGCTATGCTCATCTTGCGCTGTCAGTCCATGGAATGAGTTGCGATGCCTGTCTCACCCTCTTCGGCTCGCCCGCCTCCCCTCTCATCTGAGCGTCGGAATTGGAGGAGGTTATCAGGCTTATCTGTCGTCTCACCGATCCACGAGCGCCCGACCCCGGAAAATGGTCAGCCCTCCGCCATCACCGAGGAGATCAGCGAAATCAAGCGCTACGAAGATTTCACAACCATTGACTGGGTGCAAGACGCGGTTCACGAGCAGGCACGTCGGAGAGCTAAGCGACGAGATGGATCTGGGTTTTGGGACCAGGAAGGGACCTTTGGATGGAGACGCAAAGTGCGCGAGTCCTACGATGCCGGCCAGGCGTGGCTGGTGATCACAATTGTGGGGGCGGCCATTGGGTTGATATCGGCGATCTTGAACATCATTACCGAGTGGCTGTCTGATGTCAAGCTGGGGCATTGTACGACTGCGTTCTATCTCAATGAACAGTTTTGTTGTTGGGGTGCTGAAGGAGGTATGTGGAACGGTGGTGCGATCACCCCTCGTTGTCTAAGCTAATGGTTCTTTGTGTTTAGGTTGTCCGGAGTGGAGGCCTTGGACCTCTTACTGGATCGTGAACTACTTCATTTACATCTTCTACGCCGTATGCCCGCCCACTCTGCTCGTTCCGGATGACTAGGGCTGACTTGAATAGGTACTGTTCGCATTCGTCGCCGCAAGCCTCGTCAAATCGTTCGCGCCGTATGCCGCAGGTTCCGGCATTTCTGAGATCA
The DNA here is from genome assembly GCF_003184925.1 of Aspergillus vadensis CBS 113365. NCBI lineage: Eukaryota > Fungi > Ascomycota > Eurotiomycetes > Eurotiales > Aspergillaceae > Aspergillus > Aspergillus vadensis. The sequence goes on along the minus strand of NW_020292041.1, from coordinate 1,267,784 downwards.
AATGTATAATTGCGGGGTTTGTGATGAAGGGGTTCTTGGGAGCATGGACGTTGCTGATCAAGTCGATCGCACTACCGCTGGCCATTGCATCTGGTCTGTCCGTGGGGAAAGAGGGTCCGAGTGTGCATTTCGCTGTGTGCACGGGGAACGTAATATCGCGGTTCTTCAGCAAATACAAGCAGAATGCATCCAAGACGAGGGAGGTCTTGACGGCAACAGCAGCGGCGGGAGTGGCAGTCGCATTTGGCAGTCCCATTGGTGGGGTGCTGTTCTCTCTCGAGGTATGAGCAGCAGTGCTGATGTGAAAGCTCTTACTGATTAGCTGGCAGGAAGTGGCATCATATTTCCCCCTCAAGACGCTATGGCGCAGTTATTTCTGTGCCTTGGTTGCGACTGGTGTGCTAGCGGTATGTCTCTCAATGTCTTGATTGTTCGTCGCTGACACATGCAGGTCATGAATCCATTCCGGACAGGGCAACTAGTCATGTTCCAAGTGCAATATGACCGTACCTGGCACTTCTTTGAGCTGATCTTTTTCGTCTTAATTGGTGTCTTTGGTGGCTTATACGGCGCCTTTGTGATCAAGTGGAACCTTCGGGTGCAAGCGTTTAGGAAGAAGTACCTGTCGCAGCACGCCGTCATGGAATCAGTTGTCCTCGCCCTCATCACAGCCATTCTGTGCTACCCGAATATGTTCCTGAAGATCAACATGACGGAGATGATGGAGATCCTGTTCCGGGAATGCGAGGGAGGGCACGACTATAACGGCCTATGCGAGTAAGTGGTATCATCCGATTGGCGTGACATGTACTCACACATTATAGGGCTAAGAACCGCTGGTCTATGGTGATGTCGCTGGCCGTAGCTACCATTCTTCGCATCTTCCTGGTCATCATATCATATGGCTGTAAGGTCCCAGCTGGTATCTTCGTGCCGTCAATGGCCATCGGGGCGTCCTTCGGCCGGTTTGTCGGTATCCTCGTCCAGGCGCTGCACGAAGCGTATCCGAAGTCGCAATTCTTTGCGTCTTGCGAGCCGGACATTCCATGCATCACACCAGGAACGTATGCTTTCCTGGGGGCGGGCGCGGCTCTCAGTGGTATCATGCATTTGACGATCTCCGTGACGGTCATCATGTTTGAGTTGACAGGTGCCCTGAACTACATTCTTCCAACGATGGTGCGTTCATTGTAAACCTAATCCCGTACTGCCACTAACTCATAACTAGATCGTCGTCGGCGTCACCAAAGCCGTCAGCGACTGCTTCGGAAAGGGCGGTATCGCCGACCGCATGATCTGGTCCAACGGCTTCCCATTCCTGGACAACAAAGAAGACCACGTCTTCAACGTGCCCGTCTCCCAAGCCATGACATCCGACCCAGTCTCACTGCCCGCATCGGACTTTCCCGTCCGCGAAGCCGAGCACCTATTAAGCGACAATAAATACCAAGGCTTCCCCATCGTGGACGACCGGACCCGAAAGACACTCGTGGGATACATCGGCCGCACAGAGCTGCGCTACGCAATCAACCGTGCCAAAGCCGAGGGGCCGCTGTCGCCCACCGCCAAATGCCTATTCACTAAAGAAGCAGCCGAAGCATCGGTAACACGCAGGGCATCGACAGCGTCACATCTCCACGCGCCGGAGACATTCGACGACATCCAGACCAACACGGGGGCCGACTACGTCGACTTTAGCCGATACGCGGACCACACGCCGCTGACAGTACACCCCCGTCTCGCCCTCGAGACGGTAATGGAGATCTTCAAAAAGATGGGACCGCGCGTCATTCTGGTCGAGCATCGCGGTCGTCTGATGGGACTTGTCACCGTCAAGGACTGTTTGAAGTACCAGTTCAAGGTCGAAGCCGAGGAACAGGCGCTCGCGGCGACCAGTCCACCCCAACTAGCACTAGGAGGGGCCAACGGCCGAAGCAGTGGTGACACATTAGAGGAACGTCTGTGGAACCTCCTACAGCGCATCGGGTCTATACTGCCGTGGCAGCACTCCCAGCCACAGCAGCAACAACAACAACCACCACCACCCCGACGACGACGAGACCCCACCGTGCCCGAGCAGCACCGAGATGCGACGGATACCGCTCCCAATGAAGCAGACGAGACAGACGCCATGCTGGAGTTAGAAGAGCGTTAACCCTCCCCCATCCCCTTCTCTCATGATAAACACAAACACACACATACCCACCCAAAGAATAGATACGCAGTAGATAGATAGCATTGATACCACACCACACCCACCACACACATACACATTGTACATACATACATACACACACACCACCCTATACTATCCACCTTACCATCCCCCAACAATATAATATACTAAATCAATCCCTCCTCCCCACAATAACACACCCTACGCCCATCAACCCGGCCCCAACCCACCACCAGCCACCCACCCTCTCCCCAAAAACCCCCATACCTAGCACAGCCGTAACGAGGAAATTCGCCGCGGTGTTCGTAATCGACACCTTCGTCGTGGAGGACCCCGCCGTCAGGGCGCGCGTGAATAACGCCCACATGATGATGTTGCTGAGGATGTTGAGGCCGAAGCAGAGCGCGCGGATGAGGAGGATTAGGATGGGGTGGTCATCTGGGCTGGAGGTGGATGTGAAGAGATGGATGAGGTGCGCGGCGAAGGTGGTGGTTGCGGTGTCGGTTGTTCTGTATTGCTTTTGCTTTAGTTTTGTGTATGAGGGGAGGATGGGTGGGAGGTAATGGGAAAGGGAAGGGGAATGGGGAATGGGGATGGGAGGGGCGTACAGCTTTGCGAAGAGGCCGTTGAGGGCTGCGAAGGCGCCGCTGGAGAGGGCGAGGAGGAGCCATTTGGTTTGGTGGTGGTGTTTTTGTTGTTGTTGTTCTTGTTGTATCGGGGTTGGGGTTGGGGATGGGGATTGAGGGTCGGACATTGTGGATTTGTTGTCTTGGTGTGTGGTCTGTAAGAGGTGTGGAGTGTAGGTGGTTTAGATAGAGAGTATGGAGGGCTTGGTGGTATTAATCTGGGGAACTGGGGAGGGAGGTGAGGTTGCGCTCCAATCGATAAGGTGAGGTCTTGGCTGTTGCCGGATATGGCTGATAGCTACTGTATACGGAGTATAACAGTTAAGTACATGTCAACTGCTAATAGATTAAGATTGAATGGTACTATTCTTGTATAGAGTTTATCATAGTATGTGTCCTCACGGCGACAACCTCTGAATCCGCCATCTATACCCCCCCTCCTCCCCATCCTCCTTATGCACCCTCACATACCGGAATCGGTCATGCAACCGACTGCGCCGACCCTGCCAGAACTCCACCGACTCAGAGACCAAGCGCACTCCTCCCCAAAACGGAGGCAGAGGGATCTGCTCGACCCCCGCAAACCGTTCTTCCATCTCCTTAACCCGCTTCTCCAGCAGCGCCCGCCCATCATCGATGTCCGTCGCGTCCACATCCCCGGGGACCTGCATCTGCGGACACGAAGTCGGGTCGAGGCTCTTGCGCCGACGATCCAAAAGCAACTCCGGCTCCATAGACCACAGCACCTTGCTCTGCCAGCTCGCCCACGCTCCGATCTGGCTTCCTCGTTCCCGAGTACGCCAGTACATCTCACTCTCGTCGCGACTGAGCGGCTCGACAAGACCCTCGATGCGCACCTGACGCTCTAAATTCGACCAGCAGAATGTCAACGCCGCCCATTTGTTGCCCTCCTGTAGTCCGGCCTGGAGAGACTCGTCCTGGCCTGGCTCTGGCATGGCGCTGAGCGTGTCCTCGCCGTCTGCGTGATTGCCGAATACTTGTCCGCCTTTGCCTTCTCGACTGCCCCAGTTACTGTATACTACCCAGCCTCGCTCGTCCAGTTCCTTGAGGTATACGACACGGGCGCTCACACGGCCCGAGGGCATGCTGGCTGTAGCTAGGGTGCAGGTCTCAGGTGCGGACGACGGAAGAAGACGAGGATCGCGGAACCAGTTGTGGAATTGGTGGAGGGGATTGGTCGGGTGCATCTGGGAGATGGTGAGGGGCGGGTTGCTCACGAACTGGTGAGCTCGGGCAGGGTGGGAAACGATCTCATTTTCAGTCACCGAGTCGGGGGTCGATGCGTTCGAGCGAAGGGCTTCTGCGGCGAGACGAGAGATAGGTGCTGGTGCTGTTGTGACTCCGATGGCTGTAGCGGATGGATCGGGCGTCTCGGTGGGGGTGATTTTGGGCTCGGAGGTGGTCTGGATGTCTCCTGGAGCGACTAGGTATATGGTGAGTAATAGGATCCCTTGAGATATACTGCGACAACGTACAGATCAGCTTTTTGGGATGTTTTGCCTCGTGGCTGGGCCCATCGGGCAGTGATCCGGGATTCATCGTAGAGGTACGGCCGGAGCTGTAATGATGACACCAGGTGACTGATTGTAGCTGACGGAGGGATTGATGAAGAGATAGACGCAGGCGATAAGGATGCATCGACTGGTCGTGCGATGCTCAATTGCCGGAGTCAGTCAGAGAAGTCAAGATGGGCTGATCCAAGAAGTGGGAGGAAGCGATGCGGAGGGCGGCGGGGTCATGCAGTCATTCGCGGCCAAAACACCATCAGCCGGCTCGGCACCTCAACGTCACCATCTAATGGATCTACATCTACATCTACATTGGATAAATCGAGATCTCTGCGCAAAATATGCTGGAAATATTTTATGGTCCATTCATATAGACACTAAAGAGCTGAGAGGATCTATCGAAACACATCAAATCATGGTATATACAAGCCAGTCCCAAATGCTGCCACAACGCCTGTGCCAGTTCGCTAAATGCATTCAAGTCTCAAACAAATCAACATTATCAATCAGCCAGCACAAGTTGCCCTCCCAAATGCCTCTGCCGAGACCATCGGGCTGGAAAAACCGAAAAGCAGGGATCCAGCCCTGGTGAATTAAAACCGGATAGTGATTCAGTCAATAAGGTTTTGTAATCCGCGAAAATCAAAAAGGATGGCAACTTTTGTTGGATGTAAAAGCAAAACACGGTAAGAGAACACTCTACAGAGCAGCGACAGCAGCTCCCGTGCCCACCAGATCGGCGATCTTGCTGGCCACAGCCGGGGGATACCCGCGAGAGAGCATCTCCTGCACGGTGCGCGAGGCTCCTTCCCGGTCGTTGTTGGCCAGGAAGGCCCGGGTCATCGCTTCGTAGGTGCTAGGCTCCCGCTTCTCGATGCCGATGCTGTCATACACCGTCTTAGCCTGGGCCACGCTGCCCTCCGTAGCCCACCCGTGGATGAGAGTGTTGGCAATGTAGGCAGTCATCTCCACTCCACGGCGAGCCATGTCCCGGACGATCTCCTCCGTCTGTGCAACCTGGTGGTTGGCCACCATGGCCTCCAGAAGAGCTTGGTACAGACAAGGCTGCATCCGCACCTTGCGCTCCTCCGCAACAGACTTGAACACAGCGTGAGCAGCTTCCATGTCGTGCATCACACATCCCTTGGCGTGGATGAGGGACGCGTAATGAACGGCGTCAGGTCGCTGGCCAGCAGCCTTGATGGTCTCGAGGACCTTCTCAGCCGCGGGCATGTCCACGGGCTCCAGAGAGGCGTGAGCGTCGATGAGCAGCTTGTAGGTGTGCATCGTGGGTTGGATGTTCCGGGTCAGCATGCGCTCGTAGTAGGCCAGAACCTTGCTACGGTCCCGCTTGGTGTTGAGGAAGTACTGGATCATCGAGTTGTACGGGGCGGGGCGGGGCTTGTAGTTGGGCATGGACTCCATCTCCTCGAACATCTCCTCGGCAAAACGCTCGTCGCTGACCCGGCAGAGGGCGTTGACGATCGTTCCATAGGTGACACTCGTCGGACGGACTCCGTTGGCGCGCATCTCCGCAAAGTACAGCAGGCAGTCATCAATCCGGCGGGCCTTGCCCAGCTTACCGATGAGCGCGTTGTACAGGAACGAAGTAGGCTCCACTCCCTCGGCCACGGCGCGGTGGAAGATCTTCAAGGCCTCGGTGGCTTCGTCGAACGTCTTGGTGGATTCCTTGAGGGTGGTGATGTAGAGACCGAAGGTGTTGGCAGAAGGAGCCGAGCCGAGTTCGAGAAGCTCCTGGTGGAACTTGGAGGCTTGGCTGCGGTCGCCCAGAGTTAGGCACGACGCCACCATGGCATCTAGGATCGAAACCCAGCCGTACTTGACGGCGCTGTACTGAGGAAGAAGAGGCACATCGCGTCTAGCCATGCTCAGGATCTCGTAGGCCAGATCGACCCGGTTGCACTTGGTAGCGGCCGTGATCATCTTGGCGTACGTGATGTAGCGAGGGTGGCGGCCGTTGCGGCGCATGTTGCGGACACGAGAAAGAGCGTCGTTCAGGTGAGCCTCCAGCTTGCCACTGGTGCTCTCCAGCTCGTCGGAGATCATCGACGATCCACGGAAGTCGGTGGCGTAGGCGTAAGGGTCAAACGATTCATCGGTGGAGGACATGGGGGTCATCGTCGACACATCCGAGCTGGGAGAGTGGCGGCCGCTCATGAAGGAGGACGGGCTGGAGGTCAAAGCCAGGTGGTCGTGCCATCTCTTGACCATGTCCGGCCGGCTGTTGAACAGCTTGCCGACGGCCTGGTCGACGACACGAGTAGTGGTAGCATCCATGGGCAACCCGGTAGCCAGAGCAATGTCGAGCATGTGAGAGAAACGAATGGGGTGAGCCACGTCGAACATAGCGCTGTGGTTGAGCAACATGCCAGCCTGAACCTGGAGGGCAAGCATGAGATCGCGGGCGTTCAGTTGAGAGATACCGATAGGACCAAGGCTGGCGACGACATGTTCAGCGACAGGGGAGATCAGGCCTCCGTTCTCGACCATCGACCACAGGAGAGACATGGCAGCTTGAGGAGAGAGGACAGCCGCTGTCTGCACAAGAACGCGACCGATGAGATGAAGGCTTTCGTTGATCTGTTCACGGATGGGGTTCAGAATAGAGTTGTCAGCGACGGCGGAAGCGTTGCGGACACGAGCAAACATATTGCGAGCTTGAACCAAGGCTTCCTCGATCTGACCACTCTTCAACAGTGCCACCGCATACATGGCAGTCGGCTGGACCATGTCCGGTGTTGCCTGACCGGTGGTGTTCAGGGTGAGCCACACAGCCCGGGCAGCTGACACATTGCCCTGACGCACATGCAAGGCGAGCATCGAGACGGCGGGCCTCTGACGAATGGTCATGTCGGTGGGGAGAGCATCGTATGCTTCGGAAGCTGTCTGCAGATTACCCGCATCCGCCGCGGCAATGCAGATCTGGGACATGGCATGATCGAGGGCTCCATCGCGCAACCGGGTCTTGGCCTGATCCAACGCCCGCCCGTACTCGCCCGACGTGAGCGCATGCTGCACCAGCCCATCCTGCACCACGGCCGATTCCAAGGCTTGCTGACGCGCCTCACGGTTCTCAGTCACCTCCTCAAAGGAGGCCTGGATCCGCTCCAGGAATCGCAAAGCTTGCTGCTCCTTCCCGCAGACCAGGTACGCCCGGACCAGAGCAGCGTACACCTGACCATCCAACCGCTGCACAATGCAGAAGGTTCCGTTATCGTCCGAAACCGCCAATCCCTTGTATTCGTTGTAACATTCCACAGCACTCTGCAGATCTCCCGTGGAGGCAAAGGCATCAATCATGGACGGGAAAATCGAAGCGTGCGGGGTCACATTGTGGGACTCCATATGCCCATACACTCGGATCATGTCTTCGACTTGGCCCTCCTTTGCACAGGCGTTGATCAGATGGCGGTAGGTGTCAAGAGGGAAGACGAGATCGGCATGACGCGTGGCGGCAGTGTTGAACAACTTCATCGCAATTCCCAAAGAGTGATCCTCGGCGAGAATGGCGCGCTCCAGCTCACTGGAGTGCAACATGAACTTGCCCGGCTCCTCCATACCACCGTAGCGAACACGCTCCTGCTCCAGCATGCCCTTAGACTTGATGGCATCATTGGCACGGACCACGAAAAGCTGCACCAAAGTTTGGTAGGTCTGCTCGTCGGGAACTACCCTGCGACGAAGCATGTCCGAGTAGACATCCAGGGCCTTCTGGATAGCCTGAGCAGTATCGCCATGGAGTTGAATGGCCGATTCGAGAAGGGCATTGTAGGCACCGACCGTAGGCGTAAGACCATCCCGCAGAAGCGTTGCAAATGCTCCGGGGATTTCAGCGAATTTCTTGCCCGATGCCAAATCGGTGATGTGCTCTGACGCAAGGCGGCTATGCTCGGAGGAGGCATCGGCGACAGCAGCAACATCCGGCGGCAAGTCAGGGAAAGCTTCCGTATCCGTGTTCTCCTTGGCTTCAGAAGCCTCATCGACCTGAGCCTGCTCCTCCTGTATTTGAATCTCCCGGGCTACAGCTTCTTCAACCTTGGCACTGACATCTGCGTTGGCGGACGCCTTGGTGATATGAGGCGAATTCTGGAAGTTGTTGTCGGTCGAGGGCAGGTTGTCGGACTCTTTCGATTTGACGCCATCCTCGTTCAAAGACGGCTTCCAGCCAACCTTCCTTTTCAGTTGCATCTGCTTCCAGTCACTGTCGTCGCCCGTCTGCTGGGCATGCTGCCAGGCAGCATAGTAGGCAGCCAAGCCCAAATCGCCGGAGCCCGAAGTGCCCTGGCTGGCCTTGGCGCCCGCACCGGACGAGCTAGATGGCTGGAAAACATTTTGTAGTTGCGTCGTCCGAGATAGCTTAGCGGCGGGTTGACTGGCAATCTGGTTGAATGTGGTGGTCGACGCGTATGACGACTGCGACGCCGCGACTACGGATTGAGCATAGCCATGAGTAAAGGCTTTGGTGAAACTCTGACGCGCGAGGTGGGTAAACGGCTTGAAGACCATTTATCTAGCGGGTGACCTCTTCAGAGGGAAGAGGCAATGCTGGTGAAAATGTCAGTGACTGTGTCTACACGTGGTATTTTCTGATAGTTCGGACTTTGTGTGCCTTTTGTCCGAGGACGCCACGGGAAAGCGTACCTTGCAATCAAAATAATAATGAAGATGCAGGTTCATTTGACGACGTCAGGTCGCCAAAGGAACGCGCGGGATAAAGGAGGGAGGGGAATAGAAGGGAGGAAAATGGATTTGGCAAAAGCCTTTCAGTGACAAGAGGATGAGAATTCAGTAGCTGCAGAGCGTGTGGAGGGAAATGCTGGGTATTTCAAAGCCGCCGGAAAGCTGATCTGTATCGCCGGGCGTGCCTAAAGCGGGTTAGCGCCGATCCTATCCCGACTTTTCCTGTTTTGAGACTAGGTACTTTTGCGGACCAATGGGAAGGCAGAGAATTGAGTTTTTCACTGGGGCGCGGAATGAGGAACCCTCACAGTCACAACAAGCTGAAAGGGGAAAACTAATTGTATTGTCGGTCTTGAATGTATTAGTGATGGAAATTAGTATATGTGGGGAAGACACTGAGAATTACCGAGAAGAAGGGACTCTGGGCTATAAATTTGTAGACTTCGTCCGTTTATCCGTCAAGAGGGGTAAAGAACAAGAAAAACGCCTCTACGGAAAATTAAGGAACAGTGTCTTATGTAGTCACAAAGTAAAAAAGGAGTACGACCATGAGCCATGGACGAACAAGAAAATGAGTAAGAAAAAGTAAAAAAAATCCTACGAAAAATTCTCTCCCGCATCCACAGGCACACGAAACAAGAAAACAGAGGCAGAAACAGAAGCAACGTCAGCCTTCGAGAAGCGTCGTTGTTGCCTGAGGCGCAGGAGGAGCGGGAATTCCCAAAAGGAGCTGATCAGGTGGTCTCACGGCAAGCCCCGGATCGTAAGCCAGACCCAATCGGGGCACGCGACACACTGGGGCCGTAGGGAAGAACAGGAGCGCCATTTTCTGGATCCTCCCCTGGCATCTGCCATTTGCCATTCTCTGCCATTAGAATGGGTTTCTGCCACTGACTGTCACTGTCCGGACCAGTCTGGCCGGCCCGCTCCTCTTAGTGAGTCACCCTCCGTTCCGGCTCTTTTTCTTCGGGCCCGGAGTTTGACTGCCAGACCCCGACAGCCCGCCGGACACCCGGATGGCCGACTCTCCGTCTTGGGTTTGGCTCTCCCCAAAGGGATGATGACCCTTGCCCTATGGTCTCAGATCGCGAGACGTATTTACGGCGTGGTCCCAGGCTAATCTCCGTGTGGAAGACACTGTGGCCTCTATTAAGGAGACTGCTAATTGGTCCCTTCGATCAGATACGAACTGTTGACCTGGTCTCTGGACCCGGATCCCTGGGTACACAGTCCGTTGACGGAAGTCAATTTAGGGGGTACCTTAAATTCGGGTGTGAGAGGACGATAGATGGAGGAGCGTGACCGAGCAGATTATGAGCTGTTACCACTGACCTTCTCGGTCCTGCTCCAAGCATGGCTTTTCCTCCGTGATGAGCCTGCAGCATCATCTAACAAAGCACGATGTGACGGGATAAATGCATCCCTTGGAGCTGCTGCCTATCAAACGCTCCCTGACATCAGATGACAGTACGGAGAAGTTAGATTGTTATCTTCGGCGTACACCCATGCATTGACTCTACACTGCCACCACCGGATGTCGCTCTTCCGCTGACGTAGATGCGATTACTGCTCTAGCGCATAGGGCTATATTTCCATGACGACAGTTCTGAGTACAAAGTACGGAAGAGATAGCCATGGGCTAATTTTCGAGTCAAATCTCCGGAGTAAGTTGGCGGGTAATCTATCAACAGTAATCAGATGCAGATCACGGGACCAGACTTGAATGACAGCCACTCGTCAAGCCACACCTGGAGAGCTCCAGCCACAGTTTGCCTGTTTGGAAGGAAATGAGTGGAAAGTGGCACATCAACATGTCAACCAGTTCAGTTCAACTCAACAGTCCACAACTGACAGACGCTGGATGCCGCTGCAGCTCTACACATATCTCCGATCTTCGGCTACCAGACGCAGGTCAGTCAGTCAGTCATCATGCATCCGCTCTGGGCCTCTTCCTTATCCTTCTTCTCCTTGCAGGTTGTCTCTCCCCGCAAGACTTGTAGTAGACTTTCTCCTCTAAGCGGGGCTCCTCCATATTGACGGAGTTCGCAAACTGTTCCAAGCCCGATTTGCTTTTGCAGCCCTTTGCATTTGCCAACCCATTGGATCATTCACCGACCACGCTTACTGGTCTGACAGTGCGTACATTATCTCCCTGAAGATCACATTTCAACTTGATCGCTTGCAGTTTGGTTGGGGTTATATACTGACCCTCTCGCCCCTTTAGTTCCTCGCCCGTGCCAGACGGAATAGAGCGCCCACTCCTTCGTGATACCCGAACCGCACACTCTCCTCGCTCCCCCTCATGTCCTACAAAGCTCCCACAGTAACGGCGGTGTCCGCCCCTGGAAAGGTCCTTCTCACCGGCGGCTACCTAGTCCTGGACCGCGATTACACCGGCACAGTCTTCGCCCTCGACGCTCGTATCCATGTCGTTGTTCAGCAACTGAGAAGATCTCACCGCAGTGGTATGTCTGGATTCGAACACAAAGCAGGGATGGTGCGGAAATAGCTGAAGATGAGGCTGCAGATGAACAAGCCAGTGAGGACGTCATCGTCGTTCGTTCCCCGCAGTTTGTCGACGCGGTGTGGGAGTATGGCATCCAGCGTTGCGATAACGGAGGTGGGGTCAAGGTCGTACAGAAGAACGACGGGTGAGGTGCCTAGACTCGCATTTGGAGCAACCAGGGCTAAGTTTGCAGCAGACGAGCAAACCCGTTTGTCGAAACCTCTCTCAACTACGCCTTGACGTACATCAGCTACGTGGCCGCCTCGAAAGACTTCGGTTCCCTTTCCATCACGATCCTTGCCGATAACGACTACTACTCGGAAACCGCCTTCTCCAAGATCTCGAGCCTCCAGTCTCCGGGACGATTCGTGAACTTTGGCGTTCCCCTTCATGAAGCACACAAAACCGGATTGGGTTCCTCTGCAGCCCTGGTCACCGCTTTTGTATCCGCTCTAGTCATTCACCGCACCCTGCAGCCCGAGGACCTCGGGGCTGCTCGCGAGAAGCTGCACAACCTGGCGCAGGCCGCTCACTGTGCAGCACAAGGCAAAGTGGGATCTGGGTTTGACGTGGCGGCAGCGATCTACGGTTCCTGTCTGTACCGGCGGTTCTCGCCGTCCATTTTGGAGTCAGTCGGGGATGTTGGGTCACCAGGTTTCGAGGAGCGCTTGTTTGCCATCGTCGAAGATGCCGACCCCAAGCATTCGTGGGATACGGAGTGTCTGGATTTCGGCATGAAGCTCCCCCGGGGAATGCAGATGGTTTTGTGTGATGTGGAATGCGGCTCTCAGACCCCGTCCATGGTCCGGAAGGTCCTGGAATGGCGCAAGCAGAACCCGGAGGAGTCTCTGATGCTATGGCAGGCACTTCAGTCCAACAATGAGCGACTGTGCTTGGAGCTGAAGCAGCTATCCCAGAGCCCAGATGCGGAAGCCCTGAACGGCTTTGACGATACTCGTCGTCTTATCGAACGCTCTCGGGACCTCATTCGCACCATGACCCAGAAGGCCGGTGTCCCCATCGAACCTAAGGTGCAAACCGAGCTGCTTGATGCCATCACCAGCATCGAGGGTGTTGTCGGCGGTGTCGTCCCCGGCGCCGGTGGGTACGATGCCCTGGCCGTGCTCATCGAGGACAAGGCGGATGTCATCCAGCGTTTGACTCAGCTCTTTGAGACGTGGGAGAGCAAACTGGAAGATGACTTTGGGGGCAAGATCGGGAATGTCCGCCTTCTCGGGGTGCGCCATGGTTCTGCCGGTGTGCAGAATGAGTCGTTGGACCAGTATGCAGGGTGGTTCTAGCCCTCTGCAGGTCTGAGGTATACTATATTACTACGAGTGCATTATTAGCATGAACATGACCATGCATAAGCGAGAATATTACCACCACGTGCCTTAATAATAGAGACGATCATTCCTTCCATACACTCGTTGATAACATACACAACCCTTGCCATGAGCAATTTTCTGCGCCTTAATCCATCATCATACTATCATCCCCATCTATCTACCTACCACTCATCCCTACCACCCCCCCAAATCCACCAACCCAGGCGCATACAAAAAACTCGCCAAATCCCACCCTTCAAGATCATCCTACATGAAACCAACAATTAGCCCAGTTCCACAGACCATAAGTCAAACACTCAATTGAAAGAAAACAATACTTACCAATCCCATCCCAACCCCCAACCCCTCTCCCATCTCATCCAACCCCCCAGCACCAGCACCAGCACCAGCACTATCCGGCGTAACAAACATCCCCAACCCCTCCCCATTATTATCCTCCTTTTCCATCCCCCTCAACATCCCCACCCCATCCCTCAAACACCCCCTAACAGCCTCATACACCACCCCCTGCACATCCCCAGCACCAGCACCACCTTCCAAAGCCCTAATCTGCGCCACCAACGCCTGAGAGATAATATACCGTTTCAGCGCCGGCGACTTCCCATGCAATCCCAGGACGCGCGCGCTCTGCAGGGCGAGGTTCTCGAGGGTGTGCAGGATGGGGGTTCGTATTGTTGATGCTAGGAGGCTTAAGGGACTACTACTATTATTGGGGGTATTTGTGGTGTTTGTGCCTGGGGCCTCCTCTATCTGGCTGATGAGTTCCAGCGCCAATGTGCAGATTACATCGAGGTTTAGGGGCCCGCGGAGGGGCCCGCGGGCTGTGAGGGTTAGGAGGGGGAAGTCGTTGTCGAGGGGTATCGATATTGGAACGGAGGGGGGGTTAGTGGAGGAGGTGGTTGGGGCGAACGAGGCGATTGTGAGGGCGGATTCGAGACATAGTTTGCGGGAATAGTGGTATTGAGGGGTTGTGTGGGCGGCGCGGGCGAAGGGGAGGTGGAGGTGGAGGATGTAGCGGGTTAGGGTTGTGAGGAGGTGGGAGTGGTGGAATGATTGTGTTGTGGTGGTGGTGGTGGTGGTGGTGGTGATGGTGTGGCAGGTGGTGCGGAGTTTGGTGGTCAGGTCGAGGGCCTTTTGGTAGGGGATTGTGGTGGGGCTGTGGATGAGGTGGATGGTTTCGGCGCGGAGGGAGAAGGAGTCGTGGAGGAGGAGTTGGAGGGATGTGTCTGTGTGGGTGGTGCTGGGGTGGGCGGTTGGGGGGTGCTTGAGGTCTGGGTGGATGTCGGTGTCGTTGAGGTTGGATGGGGGCTTGGTGTCGAAGTAGGGGATGAGGATTGGGGAGGCGGATTCGAGGGAGGACTGGAGGGTTAGTTCGAGGATGGTGGTCCAGAGACGGGCTCGCATTTCGGATTGGAATGGGGAGAGAGATGGGAAATGGGCTGAGTCTCGGTGTAGGCCCATGGCTGTGGCTGTCTGTAGGAGGGAGGCGGCGGAGAGGTATAGAGATGGGCCTGGGGATCCCAGTTGGCGGGCGAGGATGAGTAGGCAGAAGATCTGGAGGCCGTCCAGGTTGAAGGTGTTCTTTTCGGTTGGGCCTGTGAGCCACCATTGGGCGGCGTAGATCCAGGTTTGGATGAGTCGAGTATCGTATTCTTTGCCGGCTTTGCCTCGTTGTGGGTGGAAGGTTGTGCCGATGGCGAGGATCAATGCCAGCTTCATGAGGAAGGGGGTGGGTGTTGCTGGAGGGTGGTCCCAGAATTGCTGGTATTCTTTATTGAAGGATGGTATGTGCACAATGCGATAGATGCTTTCGAATGTTCGTAGGTAGCATTGCACCAGCTCATCACACACCGATCTGGATGGGATAGTAGAGAGCAGGTCTGGCACAGGGTCGTTCAACCGAGGACTCTGTGCTGCCTTGACTGATCCACGGAGATGATGAAGCTCCTTGATTTGAGCAGTCAGCTCTGCCTTGAGCTCGGGGCATAGTGGCTGGGGACCCCGAGTTTCCAGTGAGCCTACGAGTTGGAGCTACGGATAGTCAGTCTTCATCCGATTCTTCATGGAGACAGGGCTCGCACCTTATCCATCGTGTGCATGTAATGAGTTGGTCCGAACAGCTTCATCTTCTTGGAACTGGAGTGCAGTCGAGGAGGCGCTGCAGCAATGGCCAGTTCTCCTTTCGGTGCTTGGCTTGATTGCGTACATAGTAGCCGCTGTTCCAGGCTCTGGACCTTGTCACACAGCTCTCGAAGTGCCTGCTGGATATCAGATTCTGGAGCCGATGGCCGTGTTATGTCCGGGCTGGATAATCGTTCCTCCAAACGCTGTAAACGAGACTGGAGGTCACGGATGGTTGATCCTAGCTGCGACGAGATGCATTCCTTGCTACCGCATTGAGGTCCAATGCGTGGCGTCTCGTCCAGGGACCCCGTTGAGCCATCTGGCATCCCAGATGGCAGCGGGTAGCCCCGTGCATTGCGCTGCGGCTCATGCGAGATAAGGGGCGATGTTTGGTGATCAGCCGGTGTCGGAGAACGACTAACCCGACGATAAGAGCAACCCAAAGATGAGCGAGCTCGTGTGCAAGGCCCACAGGGCACATTGCGGTCACAGCGAACCTTGCGTTGGCGGCATTGCTCACACGATTTGGCGGGCCGGCGACGTTTGCGAGGTTCGGTGTCGGTCATGGATGCCGTATGCAGCTGGATGGTGTTAGTCTAGACATACCATAGATAACAGGGTTAATGGGACCAAAATCATACACACAGAATGCCAATTGCCTAAACCAGCTTGCTCACAGGAGCTGAGATAGTGATTATGAGATGGTGGTGATGTTCATGGTGAGGCTGAAGTCAAAAGCCGAGAACTCGGTCTTCCCAGCGCTAAAGACCGAGGCCGAGCCCGCGAAGGATTCTTGAACCCCGAACTTCATGAAGTATAAATCATTCATTGCCATCAAGGGGATGTAGACAGGCTTACTATCGCCCAAAAAAATTATTACCTGTATAGATCACATTGAATATGCGTTCACGAACTCCCTATTTTAATCAGAACTACGCTCGCCATCTCTATACTCGGGGTTATGGCACCCGAGGCTTTGGGCGGTTCGCCAAGGTTGCCATTGTCGGAACTGGTGTCTACTTTGTCTCCAAGAAGTTGTTCTAGTATGTTCCCCTATGCACACTATTGAACAGTAGGGCTAACTAGATCATGCATGCAGTCAATGGCATGCCCGTCTTCAGAATCCACAATTAAATGTGGCTTGAGCTATTGGTTATTGAACTCGATGGCGCTAGCGGAGGATGAATTTAGAGTTCGGATCTGCAGGTTAGAACATTAGTGCCCGGACTACAGGTATGTTTGCTTTTGATCCATGGGTCCTGCCGCTAGTCTTCTGATGGCCTTGATAATTTAGGTTTCTTGTAATAGATGCTTTGCAATAATTTGGGATCGTCATTCAATGATATACACTGTTACCCTAATAAATGTGATGGATTTGCATATTGTCAAAGACATGGTTTGATTGTTCATTTAGCAATCAAAAGGTATCAAACTGCCAAGAGCAAACAGAGATCTATAGATCACTCTATCGGACATAACATCTACACGCAGATGACCATAATACATCTCGAGGCTGCTCAACAACCACGCGTTAATTATGAACAAGTGCTTCCTCTTCCCTCACCTTGGACCATAGCCAAGGGTCTTGCAAAGAGCCACAATAAGCACCAAGTGCCAGATAATACACGCGTAAGCTTGGTTGTCCTGCAACGGCTCGGTAGAAAACTCAAAACAAAATGGTATAAAACTCATGTCCAAAGCATATCATCATGCAAAAAATTTTTCAGAGACCAAGTAAAGGAAGATGGTAATGTGTGGTATACACCCTTTACAGCTGGGTAGGCTGGAACTGAGAGAACTCAGCTGACGCAGGAGGATCCTTCTCGGCAATTCTCTCCTCAGCCTTCTCCTCATCGCCAAGGATTCCGTACTCAGCGGCCTTGGCCTCGATCTCTTCGTCGGTGAGCTTGGGCAGTTCCTTCGATGCCCGGACGTAGCTCATGTTCTCAACATAACCCTTAGCGAAGATCAAATCAATTTCTTCCAGACTGCGACCGGCAGTCTCAGGGTAGAAGAACCAAATGACGGGAATGAAAAGACCGTTCCAGGCAGCGAAGAAGAGGTAGGTACCCCAACCGATATGTTGGACCATAACGGGAGTGATCATGACGACAGTGAAGTTGAACAGCCAGTTGCTGCAAGTAGACACGGCATTCGCTTTGGATCTGGTCTTGAGAGGAGAGATCTCGGCCGGGTAGAGCCAAGGCAGGGGAAGCCAGGTGGCACCGAAGACGCACATGTAAAGGAAGAAGCCGAAAACGGCTCCCTTAGCACTCTCGGAATCACCGGGAATCAAGCATCCGAAGACAATGATCATAGCTGCACACTGACCATAGCTGCCTCCGAGGAACAGCTTACGGCGACCGATCTTCTCAATGAAGAACCAAGAGAAGGTGGCAAAAATAGCGTAACAGATCATGTTCACACCGCCAATCAAAAGGGCGAAGTCGTGTGATTGTCCAATAGACTGTTCCAGCAGCACGGGAAGGTAGTAGATGACAGCATTGCATCCGGAGATCTGTTGAAAGAACTGGGAAGATGATCCTACGATCATCCGGCGGAAGTGCTGGGAAGGACCACCGGTGAGCAGATCACGGAACTTAGCCTTGGAAGAACCGGACCTAAATACAATGTCAGTTATCCAAGCCATCAGACCTTGTCAAGAGAGAACTTACGCTCTGATCGAGTCGAGCGTCAGTTGCTTTTCCAACTGAACATGAGGGTCGTCGATTTCAGCATCTGCCAGCGCAGCAAGAACCCGGGTGCCTTCCTCAATCTTGCCGTGGGCGATCAAGTACCGAGGAGAGTCTGGAAGATACGTCATGCCGACAATGATCAAGATACCAAAGAAGATCTGGAATGCGATGGGAAAGCGCCAGACAAGATCAGGCGGGCCGTAGTGGGCACCGAAGTCAATCCAATAAGCGATGGCTGTTCCAATGGCGATAATACCACCCTCAATACAGATCAAGAGACCACGGTTGGTCGTTTTAGAACACTCGGCTTGATAAGTGGGAATAGTCGAGGTGTTCATGCCGTTGCCGATACCAGTGATAACACGACCGAAGATGAACTGTAGCAGGGGAATATGGCCTGGCATAGCGGTAACCTGGATGATGACACCGATAATCATCACCCAAGCGCCTGAGATGACCATTAGACGGCGACCCAATGTTTCACCGAAGATCAAAGCGAAGATAGCACCGACGAGGCAGCCTGCAAGGCAAGGTTTAGTGACTTGACATACACTTGATGCCGATGTGACATTTACTGACCAACTTCGTAGACAGCAGTGACAGTGGCCTGCATGACATTGTCGTTCTTTGTAGCCGTGAAGACATTATTGAACGCGGCGTCCGAGATAATACCAGACATTACACCCTCTAGAAGGATGGTGATTAGTAGCTTGCCCTTGCATGGTTACATACTGGGATCGACAACTTACGATCGTAACCGAAGAGCAGAAACCCCATCGTAGCAATGCCTGATAGAAACAGGGATAGTTTCCGGCCAGACATGCCGGCGTACTTTGGGGGCGCCATGATGCCGAGTCGATCAAACCAAACAGCGCTGGGACTGCGCACGAAATCCGGGGAACTGGGGTAGGAGGAGGAGATGGGGAAGAGGGAAAGGAGGAAGAGTGATCGAGAAGAAGGCGACAGCGGAGAGGAAACGAACTGGCAGATGTCGCAGACTTAAAAGAATGGAAAACCGCATGCGGCCACCGACAGTGGAGCGCAACTTGAGCCGTCCCAGAGGGGGACACACCCACGGGGAAAGATTGGAAGCGTCTTAGCCCTCCACATCGCAGCGGATTCACCCATGGGTATGGACCTGCGACTGACATCACAGGCCAGTGGTGCGAATGGGCAACCGCCAACTGTCCACGACAGGATCTTCGGTGAGCAGCACGATGGTTTCGGGGCAGGTTGCGCGATGATGTGAGGATGATGCATTCCGAAGTGGATGATCGTCGGAAAGCGCAGCGAGTGATGCAACTTCATGGCGCCTGATAAACCGGATGGCCCACACAGGGTTCACTAGGTCCCCACTTAGTGGAGGCAAGGCCCGTGCAAGGGCAGGTTTAGCGTGGGTCTTCTGGACATAATGGGCCTCCCTTGTCCCTGGAAGCGTTTAACCTCTCTGAAGAGTTTTCAACCATCCACTCACAGACGGAAGGTGGATCTCGGTAGACTGTGATGCAGGCCACGGCCGCGGGTAGGCTTGAACACGGCTGGAGATCGCCACCGGGAACGGTCGCCAATCGACGGTGCCACCGAAGCTTTCCCGACCTCCCGCGGCATTCGGACCAGTGGTACGACCAGCGGCCTACCCCATTTTTATTAATGCTTATCTTTATAATCATTCCTGGGCGGAGGGGGTGGAGATGATGGTGTGTGGTGGTGTGGTGCTGCTGCTGGTCGTACTCGTTTGTGTGTGGACGAACCGAACCTATCGGCCACAGCGGAATTCCTAGGCATCACCATACGCTGGCAGAGAAGCATTGGTATGCTGAGCATAACAGGACCGAAGTGCGAGTGGGACCTTCGCCACTTTTTGCACAATGCGCTCGCTGCTTGAACCGAGGGTATTATCCCTTGGGGACACCATAAAAACAAACTGCACGCTCTTCGTTAGTTTGATTTTCCTTTTGCTTTCCGTTTCGAGTCATTCTCCCAAGTTTTGTGGCCTTACCTCCAGCCAGTGGCTCACCCTCACATTCTTATACTTGGTGTCGTAGTGCATGCCTTGCGTTCCAGTCGATACACAATGTAAATGGCAATCTGGAAGTTGCAAGGTAAGGTCCATCACAGTCTCCTGTTCGGCAGCCTCTAGTCCACTAGGTACCTCGGGATCCCCGACCAACTTCGCAAGTGCTCCGTTATCCTTCGCAGCCGATTCTGGCCGCTCATCATCAACATTCTCGGCCCGGTGGAGCGACATAGTGGGCCCAGCCTTCTCCACTTTTTCATATAATATAACGCGTCTAAAAGGACCCGGGCAGCATGCAAGTCCATCCTTTTGGTGATATTGGACGTTCTCCGAGAGAAAAACCTGCAGGCCCCGGAACTCGGATCTCCTCGATTCCGTAAGGGATACTGTAACAGGCAGCCGGTCGCCGAGGGGAGCGCCTCGCCTCGAAACGAGGATTCCACATTGAAGCAGCCCTTTCCAAGCCCGCGCAATGTATGCTGGTTCAGCGTCTTCCACATCGTCTTCAGCTGGACAGTGAACCGTAGCAATAGCCTGCTTTTTTGCAAAGCTGCGCCTGAGAAAGCCGGGGCACTCGACGCACGCGCGAACCCGGTACTGGACATGGGACTGTCGAATCTCGATTGACTCTGGTAGATGAGAATGTAACACCATATCAAATTCGTACGTGTGGGTTCCAGCGGGTAGGCGTTGGTATTTTGACTCTGCTGCCTTCCCATAGGCTCCGTCCACACATAACGTGGACGGAGCTGCATTCCGCAGCTTGCGTTTATCCCTCTGCCATGTGGACTTTCTTCCCTCGGACAGAACGCTTGAATAGCAGGGAAGTGCGGGATCCGAGGCCTGTGGGCTAACCAAGGTCAACGTGCTATCGGTCACGGTTTGGGTGTCATGAAGCCCTGCGAGAGATCGTCATGAATTAGTTTCGAAGACAGATGGTCCTACAAGCAAGACGTTAGCCTCACCATGCGGCCATGTCACACGACTAGTCCCACGAAAATTCACAGTCAACCTTTTTACCGTCAGATCGTTTTTCAATCTTAACTGGCAGGTACCCCGAAGGACAGCCGGCTTGTTCGTAAACGTAGGCACAAATACCGCTGGTTCTGTGATGTTCAAGTCCAGGCTCAGGTCACTGGAGTCATCATGAGTGTAGAGCTTCCGAGTCGCCTTTTTTGCGATTGAGAAGGACTGTCGAAGCATCTCTAGGAAAGATTAAGCCTTCCCGGGTGATCAGCATAAGTGAGTTAGGGGGCGCTGTTTGAGGATTAGGGTGACGGGGCAAGGCCATTTATATGGAATCAGGCCTGCAGTAGGGTGGCCATATGACTTAAATCCAGATCATGCTTCGTAAACAGCTAATTACATCAGGGAAGTTTTGGGTCTGGGCCACTGCATATCCGTATCAGGTCCGGGTTGTGTGACAGCAAGGGCTGCTGTCTACTTGTTCTCTATCCCAATCCAGTTAACTAAACCTTTTCAGGGATGCCTCGGTGAGAGGAATGCTTCAGAGGGGTAGGCTACCCCTCGAGGTTAAACCGGACTTGAATGATTTACCTTCCAGCCTCACGACGCCCCTCTTTTCTTCACGGTCAAAATGTTGGGTCAAGTTCAGACGAGTCTTTGTTGGGCGTGGACACCATTGACGCACATCCAGGCAAGAATGATGTCACACTGTCAAGGCCGGTCACCGGGCGAGAACATGGCAGGAAAGATACCACGGATACCGCTATTCGAGTCCACCAAATGCTACTTGCAAATGCGAGGCATAAAGCCATGTTTGAATCCTGGACCATGGCATGGTGGTTGTTTGTCCACGTGGACATGTTCTTGGTGACCTGGCATCTTCAAGAATCCTAGGCGATCAGGAGACGACGGATCGCCGGGCTGTTCTCGAATTAGCACCAAGTTTCACAATAACAATAGCAGAGAGATAGTCTAGATGGGATAAGACTGCTAGTTAATTCGGATACCTATGGGTAATGGGTCAAGCAAACATGCAAAAGTTCGTCGATCATCCAGTTACACATTCACCGATATGAAGCCCCTTCATCGAGCGATCATGATGTCAAATCGTCAAGACTTTTGCTCTGGAATCCTCAAATTGGCTCACTATAATCGATCTGATATTTTATGTTAAAGAGGATTGTAGTTTATCAAGCTAATTAACCAAGCTAGTTGGTCGATTGTGCCACTATCGGTGTGGCGTGACCACGAGCCCTTCGGATATAGATGGCTCGTACAGAAATTATGTTGCGGAATGTAGATGATGCCCCACCAAGACCGAAAATTTGAGAAGATAGACATACCGCTCAAACCATGCTGCTTTCTGATGATTTTAGCATGATTCAGTCGAGTGGCAGTGAGTGAGGTGGGGAGGTGCGGATGGCGGATGACGGATGACAATGAGATAAACAGCAACGCACTATGCTTGTATCTGCCTTCCCTCTAAATACTCTCACAAAGACGCGACTACGCATTAGTCATTCCAGGCCGAATTGATCCCTCTTGCCTCGTTCGCCTATTGTAATGATTCAAATTTGATACAATGTCTTACACACTTCTCCCTTTCTTATATGTGGGTACTAACGTAGTTGTCCACATTCCTAGTACGCGTGCTCAACCTTCAGAAAGTCATCTACATACTACATATCTAATATTACTCGTTCCAGAGAGTTAATTTCAATTCAAATGCGACAAGAAACTCTTTCCACTCAGAAGGATAATTCAAGGAATCGCCAGTTCTTCCCAGATGACAGAACCCTTTCCTGAAGCTATACATTGCGTCCATTGTATCGAAATCTTTGCACCTACACATACTACATCTAAGAAACTGTTATTTATGGCTACAATATAGACTCTCTTACGCCTCTAAGGGTCCTTGGCATGATTCCCACTGCCATGGGCGAAACACCATCGTTTGACTACCGAACCTTGGACGACTCGACAATTCCTATGCGGGAAATAGGAGGCGAAACTTAGTTGGTGATATTGGGAAGTGTAGCCATAATACATTGGACAATCCCTGGAGGTAGTCCCGCCGTGGCGGAGATTTCATGGCGCTGCATTGTATGGCATCATTTGCGGATCTGCGCTGCCATGGCAAAGAGTATACGAGAGCACAAAGCTGTCTTGAAACAAATCACCAAAATCTCTGGTCAAGATTATATCTTTCCCCAATCTGCGCCGACTACCATGCGAGTAATCATGGTATCACTATGATGGTCCTATTCAGCTCTTGAACCAGACCCGTAGTAGGAAAGTACGAGAGTCCCTTGAGGGATGTCTTCAAGCATTCACGCATACACACACAGGAGATGGTAGCTTATGGTCAATAGTTAACAGCCATGAGAGCCATCGTTACTCTGGGGAAGTTAGCACTAGAATATCCAAGCATCAATGTATGACGGTGCGACGGCTGCGACACTATATGGCCGACAATCAGGGAATATGGAGCAACTGCGAGGACACATTTTCAGTTCAGTTCATAAAACTTAGCCGTGAAAGATTCCGAAACGAGACATGAAGCATCGTCGCTATCCTGTGTCCAGATAGCTCTGGTAGTCAACGTATACCAAGCGAGACCCAACTGGCGAAAACAGTCACTATTGACGTGCCAGCGCGTTATTCATATAGTGGTCAAGTAGAGGCCTAGGCCGTGGGAGCTTGAAAGAATCAGAACAAAGTTCTAGCGCCATTGAGGCTGGACCTTTCTCTCAAATGTACGCGACGGGATATTCGATGACAAACAACTGGTGGCATGTGATCTAGAATAGTTCTCGAAGCTGGAATATGACTGTGGATTGATCAGCGACCCACTTATAATTAATGGCCTAAGGCAACGGGGTCCATTTCACTCATGAAAGCAAAGCCAACCGCTTCTGGTTGTAGAACAGCTCCAGGAGATGGATGACAGCTACTTTTTCAAACGTAGTATTTTGTAACCGAAATGTTTTGTCTATAGTATCCATTGCCTCTGAATATAGTAAAGACTGACGAGTGTGATAGACTCCTTCCAGTCGTGATATTCCTTGTTAGGTGGAAGATCTATCACTCGAATATTGGGTGCAATTTCGAGAAGCACAGGTTGCTGACCTTAACATGGTACTGAGGAAGTCCTATCGTCCTGTGGACAAGAGTGACTAGCTAGTTCCACTGTCGCATATCTCATTCGTAGCTGACGAAGCAGGCAGTTGAACCTCTTACTTCTAGGTTTCTGCAAGATTAGTCATGGAAAGGTCTAGGAAATAAAATAGGGTTTTGCAAAGCTCTCAGAGCTAGTATCGTGATTAGAGTGTTGGCGATCTCTTCTAGACTGCAGTATGTCTCAGTTGCTTGGCAATCAGACAAATCGACTGCGCCGTCGTAGCATGCCTTTTTCAGGCATATTTCTATTGCATAGCTTTACATTAGTTATTTAGCTCTGCTACGAGTGACTGACCCCGCTGAATGTCCCGACGTGGCCAACACTTGGTCTAAAGACCTTGCATAGATGTCAAGTCACGTCAGCACGTGTTCGCGCAAAGTAAAGTGACGATCATCGCTGATGTGCAATAATTTGTCATTGCTTGTCTACCTCAAGAGCACCATAGTAGCGCACGGATATCAATTTGTCGATGCGCTCGAGGTCTTTTTAGGATAGTTCGTCGTTCTCCTTCGAAAGGTGGTTGTATGCAGGGTGGTGTGAAACACAATCACTTGAGCAGGTGCAACCCCTCAATCGACAGCCTTAGCAAGGCGGCATACTCTAGTGTAGAGCGCTAATGCACCATGTATAGTGTGTAAGGGGCATATGGTCGGAGTGGTGCATTCATTCTGTACTGATTAGATAGAACCTATCATCTGATGAATGAACATCTTTTATCTCCCGCGTGCATGTCTTGGGGCCAGTCAACAACATGAACTGTCTGGAAGTTACTTATCTCCCTAAGCTAAGCGTAAAGATCTAAGCCATGTGTAGAAGTTTCATCGAACAGCTTCCATGGAGTCAACAGTTGATGTCCAGCATGACAGGTGTCACGACCTGCTAATGACGCAGATATGTCCGGAAGCGACCAGGATCCGCTGCCACCAAGGCCTCAGCTGCACGCGGGAATTGATTCTCATTCCGTCCATTCAAGCCGATGCTGACGCCCAAAGAATTACCTGCATGCAAAGCCAAGTTCAAGTGACGAACGATGATTGAGATGAACCGGAAGGGGAAGAGAGAAAGAAGAGGGAGAAGGATGAAGGAAGAGTAAGTAGAAAGGGCCGTTAATTATGGGCGGTGGC
The DNA here is from genome assembly GCF_003184925.1 of Aspergillus vadensis CBS 113365. Lineage (NCBI taxonomy): Eukaryota > Fungi > Ascomycota > Eurotiomycetes > Eurotiales > Aspergillaceae > Aspergillus > Aspergillus vadensis. Next base: position 1,242,789 of record NW_020292041.1, on the reverse strand, counting down.
CCACCGATCCGAGGTGACGCCCGGGGGAACAACCAACCAGATCGGGGCTCCCCTCAGCAGTGACTGGCTTGGACCTCTCTGTCTGTCTGTCTGGGCTTGTCTTGTCTCTCCTCTCTCTCCCTTTCCCTGTCCATCCCCATCCATCAATCAATCAATCAATCCAGTCTTTTTGTCCCCTTCTCCTACTTACTTCTTTCCTCTTCCCCCCTCCCCTTTGCCTCCCCCTCTCCCATTCTTTATACATTCCCCATCTTCTTCATTGCCACAAACCTTTTTTAGTCTCCCTTTCAGCCTTACACACAGGGTATAATCAATCCTCTCCTCCTCCTTCTCCTCCTTCTCCTCCACTCGTGGGCCCGCCCGATCGCCTTCGTGGTCCCTCGTCTCCTCACTACTCAACGCCGTCCCCTTTTCGCTCTCGCTGGTCTCCTTCGGGTCGCATGGCCCCCTTCACCCATCCCCGATCAAGGTTCTAGTCTCTTGTTCGGGCCACCCTTGGAAATTCCTCCTCGCCTACCTAATTTAGCACCCTCTCTCAGCCTGCCCTCCTTTCCCTCCTCCGTGCGCGCATCGCCTTGCTTCATCCGCTCCTGTCTTCAATCCCCAGCCTGATTCGCCTCCCCCCCTTTTACCCTCATCAGTCAACTCCCATATCGGTTCAGCTATCCCCAACGGAATTTTCGCTGCGATCTATTCTCTCTTTTAAAGTTTTCATCGATTTCGACCTGCTAGCTTAGCCTTCCTTTCTTCCCCTCGCGCTATCTGACTCGTGCGGCTTCACGAGGTGTGTCAGAACAAACCATGTCGGTCACCGAAGACCCCAAAGTTGACCCCATGTCGCCCACCTCCGACTCCAACCTGACTTCGCAGTCCACAACCATTGCCGTGCCGTCGTCAGAAACCCAGGAGCTTCCTAGTGCCGCCCCTCATCCCGATAACGCCCAGGCCGAGAGCCAAGAGCCCAGTTCGGGGGATGTGAAGCCCACAGACAATAATGAGGACAATACGTCAGCACCCGTTCCCAAGCAGAACCCTGTAGATGCGGCTCCATCTGCAAGCGCATCTCCTGAACAACACGATGAGGCGAAGGCTCCGGCAGCTGGCTCCGAGCCATCGTCCCAGGGATCAGATGAGGCTGCCAAAGAGGAGGAGGACACGGGCCCGTCCTTAGTGATCACCCTGCTCTTGATAACAGGCTCCCGACACCCGTTCAAGATCGATGGAAAGTATCTACGGAAACGGTCGGTCAATGTAGAGAATTACGATCCGTTCGCCATGAGTGTATACACGTTGAAGGAATTGATCTGGCGGGAATGGCGCCAAGGTATGCGTGCAATAGCCAAGGTTGTCTCGGAAGTCGCGGGTGGCTAACATATGATTCCTGGCAGACTGGGAGCCGCGGCCATCATCGCCCAGCTCCATCCGACTCATCTCATTCGGCAAGCTGCTTGATGACAAAGCTCCATTATCAGGTATCTATCACTTCTACCGCTTTTCTGGTGCTGGTGCTGATCTACTATCATCTAGACTCTAAGTTCAGCCGGGATGCTCCCAATGTGGTTCACATGACTGTGAAGCCCCAGGAGATCGTTGACGAAGAAGACGCCAAGTCCAAACCCCAGTACACCCGGGAGCGGGAGTCCAGTGAGCGTAGCCCTGGCTGTCGCTGCATCATCCAATAATGAATAGCACGGTTTCCGCCCGAGAAAGGAGACGACAGAAGTCATATACTTAAGGCAGCCCTCCCTTGCTTGCGTCCTCGGGAACTGCCATTATCGCTTTGCCCTCCCAGATACCAACGCCAAGCTCACTTGCTTGTGCTACTTGAAGATTCGTCGATACGAGCTTTCTTCTAGACCCCTTATTGGAGCCTTGTTGCTTCTCTCGGCTGGGTTCGAGTAGGCTTTGGTCCTCCCTCACGCTTGTTCGCCTTTTTTGCCGCAAGACATTGCATGTGGTTGGCTGTCTGACCGTAATGAGACGGCGTTATGGATGGGTTATCATCGCTTTACCAGCATCGCCGCATTGACATTTACCCAGTTGTCTGTTCTACCAAGTGGTCACCGTTTGGCTTGCATAGTTCCATGAGTTGCTTGATGCTGCTCCGCTTCCGCTTATTTCGTATATACCCTAAAGCTCATGTTCTCGCTTGCTCTCCCGCCCCCTGTGTTGTCTCGTTGGCCGGTCTCAAATTTGTTGCATTTATGTTCACATATTGGAAGCCTATCTCTTGCAATTGCTTACATGGTCCTTTGCCGTTCTGCTGTGTTTCTGTTGCGTTAGGGCTTGGACCGACGAATTTGCAGTGCTCACGGAAGACCCTGGTGGCCCTCTTCCGATCTGGCCAGCCATCTGATTGAATCTAGTTTGAGATACGGGGCTTGTGCGACCCACAGGTTGATGTCAAATATAGCGTTTCCTTGGTTTGAGGCCAGCGGAAACTACATAATGTACAAAGATTGCACATATGGTAGCTATCCAACCTGTAGTACTTTCCTTTCAACCAACGTAGGTTTATTCAAAGTCTTCGAGTAGATGAAACCACCATTTATTGTATTGTATAGTTTACCGCAGACAGCGCCTGTATCAAGAACTTAATAATATAAGAAACAAACTTAAAATCCGATTCATAACAACCCATTCAACAGCCAACCTGAGTTAAGTGAAGCCATGCCATGCCATGTCATGTCCAGACCAGACTAAGAACTGCCACTACCACCCACTCAGTGATCCATACGCAATCTTTTCTCCATCTCATCATGGAAAGCAGGCGGTTCACGGAACTCATCACCTAAACCCCCACACGTTAGCAAAACACACAACCTCCTTCGCCAAAACATGGAAGAAGGTAAAACTCACCCTTGAACACATCCTCCCAACCCACCTCAGCATCCCTACCACCAAGGACCAAAATATCCTCATGAAGGTTTCCCATTCCGAGACCACCCAATGCAGCAGGCCTGAACGTCCCATCCCGCACGATCTTCAACTCCATGCCGCGGCGCACGGGCTCCGCGATACCGTACGCCCGACGCAGCGACTCCATCTTCAATGCATCTTGGGTGGCGCGCCACGCGAGGAGGCGGGCTTCGAGCGGGTGCGTCGAGGATGGGGTGGTGGTCGCTGTGGAGGGAGGGCCCCGGGGTGCTTGAAGAGTGATGTTGTCGCGGAGGGTGTCGGGGAGACCGGGGGCTGAGGGGGCGCCCTTGGAGGGGTGGGGGAGGTCGATGACGGCGCGGGTGGTCGTGTTGGTTGTTTGGGTTGGGTTGCTGGAGGGAGGGGCGATGCGGAGGGACTATTCTTTTGTTAATCATTTGCTCGGTACGACTGAGGGTTGGGGTGGTGAGGGTTATCGGGGAGGTTGTGAGTAGATGAATGGACGGACCATTGTGACGGTTGTGATGGGAGTTTTTTTGTAAAGTGGTATGTGAGATTAAGAGATGGTAGGGTAAATCGAAAGGTTTAGATGAGCGTGGTTGTTCGTGAGATGGAGGTTGAAAGTCGGAGGAGGATAGTTAAGCAGTCAGTAAGTAGAGGTAACCGACGTAGCACTCAGCAAGCACCGCAGCTCTGACATCGCAGCCAGGCAGCCAGTCCACTGGCGCGTTCCCGCAGCAAGCTCCTCCGGCGCACCACACCCACCACCTCCGCCATCTTTCACCCGTCACGTGATACAATCTCTCTCAGCCCGTCCAGGAAATGTTTCCCATCCCGATAGCCAATATACGGAAGCCCCCAGGCCAAAGCACAGAACATCGCCGAGGAGATAATATTTAAGATGGCGCCCCTTGTCTCCTCCCTCGCCCTGCGCACGCTCCGGACTCTTGTCCAGCGTCCCGCCGCTATCAAATCCACTACCTCCTGCTCCATCACCACCCTCGCTGCTCCCCGACGACCTTTCCAGCCCGTCCTCCGCACGCCCACCGCAGTTGCTGCTGCTGCTGCGAGCAAGACCTCCGTCACATCCTCTTCTTCCTCCATTCTCCGGCAATTCTCCACCTCCCCGTTCCGCCAGGCTACCTACAACCAAGTGCGGCGCGGATGTCGTACTGCGCAGCGCGCACGTCGCTCTCGGTCTCCGGCGCTGATCGGCCGGTCTCAGATGAAGGGAGTGTGTTTGAAGACGGGTATTACGAAGCCCAAGAAGCCCAACTCTGGTGAGCGGAAGACAGCGAGAGTTAGGTTGAGTAGTGGGAAGGTTGTTACGGCTTATATTCCTGGTGAAGGTGAGTTCACTTTTCCTCTCCGCTTTGGTCTTTGTGGGATTGGGTTGGGGATTGGGGGTGGAAGAGAATGAGAGTATATGGGAAACAATGGAATTGGATAAATGAGGCTAATTTATTTATGTGTGTAGGTCACAATATCCAGCAGCACAGTGTCGTTATGGTGCGTGGTGGTCGTGTGCCTGATTGTCCTGGTGTGAAGTACCACTTGGTTCGTGGTGCGATGGATTTGGTAAGTTTTACCTTCTGCGATTGGGGTTGTATTGGGAAATTGGAGTGGAATTGGCTAACTTCTTTCAGGGTGGTGTTGCTTCTCGGTTGAACAGTCGGTCGAAGTATGGTACGAAGAAGCCTAAGAAGGATTAGTTGGGTATGAGGGATGTTGCTTGTGCTTGATTATATTTTTTGGTATTGTTTGTATCATTACATCGTGCTTTGACGGATCTTTATATCGTTGTTATCATTAGAACACGGCTATGTACATTTATGAGGCTTGCCTGGCTACAGAGCAGTTATTTTCCTTTCCCATTTCATCCCGACTCCATCCAGTACATCCTGCAAACGATCTCTGTACCTTGCAACCCCCTATACCCTGAATATAGAGAAAAATGATGCGCGCTTGTGAAGTGAAGTTCCCGACAATCTTATAAACAATGACACCCTCGTCCGGAAATCAAGAAATGAAGAATATTTTTCAAATGGTGTGAACCTGCGCCCAGCATTCAGCAGGATGGTTGGAAATGGTTAAGTAATGAGCTGGGAAGCGTCCCGTTAGTGGAAGGTTTATGCCTGGACAATGCCACTCCACCGTGCTTGGTCAACAGATGTCCGACTTTGCTGATCACATGCACGGCCAATCTTCCGCTGCGCAACAACAGAATTTGCATTTACTTTTTGAGTGATAAATTCAGTCATGAGCCCCTTAGCTCTCATTCTCGTAGCCCTTGGGCTTGTCCATGTCGTTGGTTTGGAAGAACCGGGACGTGCCTGTACGTTGCTCGTTAGTTATGATGCCCCAACGGAAGGAAAGAGGGCAACTTACAAGAGTATCCCTTCCAGTCAAAGTTGTCCTTGGGGTTGCAGTGGCACTTCAAGTCCAGCCTTAGCTGCTCGCCAGTCGGGCAGTGGGTGAAGGGGACATGGTAGTAGCCAATTTCGTTGAAGAAGTGGATCTGCTCCTTCTTCAAGAGAAGTCCCGCGGCAATAGAGTGCACCGGAGCATCTCCCCAACGCTCGTAGAAGAAGCCACCAGCGTGGTCAAGCGTCTCAAAGTAGTCAATGTATTCCTTGGACCGCAGCCATTCCAAACTTCCAATCTCAAAGTTGGACCACTACAAACCGGTTAGTTCAGCTAGCGGAGAGGTGCAAGGGGCAATACTCACAAAGTGACACTTGTTGTAAGTCTTGCCGCCGTCGTCACTCAAGAAACTCATAGAGTTGCCGTCCGCGATATGCTCCGGGTGCTCCTCCATGAACTTTTGCACCGTACCCCACAGGCTCGGAATGGTGTCGTAGTACTCGTACAGACTCAGCACGAAGCTGTACTTTTTGTCGTTCTCTTTCACGTAGCGGAACGGGTCAAAGCTGACATCACAGAAGAGCTCAATGCTGGGCTCCACGCGCCAGTAGTACTCATAGTTCAGCATCAGCGGGTGCCGGAAGAAGAATCCGGATTCATAACGGCACATGTGACGGTAGCTCTCCGAGTCGCCGTAGATGATCTTCTTCTCTCCCATTTCCTGTCGGACCTTCTTCGCCTTATCCTGGTCGATCCACTCGGGATATGACCAATGTTCCTTCGGAATCACGCCATAGAACGTATTGCCGGAGATCAAGGCTGACGTGACCTTCTTGAACTCGTCATCGAAGGGCTTGTCGTTCAAAAACACCCAATCGTAGTGATAGTTGTGGTTAAAGCGGTCTTCCACCGTCCGGATGGACTTGACCATCTCCCAAAGATCAGTGTTGCGAGCGAGGGTCACGAAGGTGGCGTTCACGCGATCCGTCGGGATGTCTTTGATCGGTCCACTTGATGACAGCGCATCGTTTTGCGAGGAGTGAGAGGAGGAAAAGGTGTCTTTGTAGGTCGCGGGATTCAACTTCGTGCCGATGTTCTCGGGGATTGGGATAGCGCTCCTAGAGATGAAAAAGAAGACGGCCAACCCCTTGAAGCCAGTCAGTCATGCGAAAGGGGTCCTGTGGCGGGCCAGATACACTCACCGTGATGGCGAACAGAAGATATCGCAATGGCCCTATAGCCATGATGTGAAGGGCACTGCGCTGTGCCGAAGCGTCGGTGAGGAGGTGGGAGGAGCAGCAATGGTTGGATGCGCAGGGCTGAATACGGGGGCCTGTTGCGCAGTGTCGGAGAACAAAGGAGGACGGCGAGTAAGGATCAGAATGCTGATGAAGTTGACAAACGAATGACGGACAGCTAGTGTGAAAGTAAGGAAGAGATCCGGGAGATGGGGCCTCTCGATCTAGGCAGTTGTGACAGGCCCGGTGAGAAATGCGCCTCCCAGATATTCTTGGGAAACTATGGGCGATCGGTAACGACGATGCAGATGATGGACCCGCGGCGCATCAGGCAAAGATTAAAGTTAGTTGGCAATTCGGGGCACTGGTTGTCGATCCTGACCACGGCGCTCGTGCTTCCCCAACCGTTCTTTATTGGAAAAAGTTGAGTCTGGACAGGAATATTTAAGGAGATGGAAGGTTAAATGTGGGAAAAAAGGCAGATGTCAACAAGCGCCAGCGTACGTTGGCAGTCTAGCTTATTTGCTCCGGTATGGCGAGGGCGACGTAATTTCCCCCATTATTGGCCGGGCCACGTACGTCGCACCGATTTCGAGTAACCGAGTGGATGCGTGAGATAAGAAAAGCATACATTCTGACATTCAACTTCTACAAGGAGGAACTTTTACTCATTCATAGGGAGGGGTCTATACCAGAAATGACGTTAAGGAAGGGGTGCGATCGATGCTTGAGTGTATCAGTCCATCTGGCTGGGCGTCGATCCCATCCTGCCTTGGACATAGTAACTCCTCATAGGGCGTGATGGATCTGGTCTTAAGGGCCAGATAATATAATCCGTGCAAAGCACTGCCCTGGATACTACTTTGTTATAAAGTAGACAATTATCCGGGTACTCCGAAGGCCTTACAACATGGTGTGATATAGATAAATACAAAAAGGGGTCGTTCTCATAACTACAAAGTCCATTATCTTCCGAGTCCAACGGAGACAACAGGAGACCTGATGACTAAGGGGCAACCGCTTCCCCGTGATGCGGTGGCTAATTGAATGCCTTACTGCCTCAGGCTCTTAAGGCCACAGCGGACTAAGCTAAAGCGGGTGATATCAGACCGGCTGTGAACCTCATCCCGCACTACCCAATTATGCCGCGGTGGTAATTCTCGCCCTCTTCCTACACCCACTGCCTCCCCCCACCCCCCGCTTCCCCCGAAGATGTCCTTCTTCGGATTTAATACCACCCTGCCTAGGGATCGAGCTCCTGCGGGCGAACAGAGGGGTATCTTCGACACCCCTGACCCGTTCGCCGAAGTTGCCCGCGCCAGACTGGCAGCAAACTTCCGAGACGACAAGGATGACGACGTGTAAGTTTCCCCCACTTTGCTTCACTTGAATCAATTGAGACAACGGGGGCCATGGAGCTGATCAGCGGCGCTTTCTTTCAATTGCTATAGCATCGACTTTGAGGATACGTACGATGGCCTGGGAGACCAACTGGACGATGACCAGGATGCGTTCAACGATGACACGTTTGGTGGCGGCTTCGACACCGGCCCGGTTGGAAAGGATTTCGACTTCTTCGGAAAGACTGCTCAGGTCGCCGATGTGATCGGAGAGGAGCAGATCCGTTACAGCCTTCAGAAACCCGGTGCGCCTGCGACCGCTCCTTCGCAACCCACGGCCGATACTGCTCTGCCAGACACTGCGGACCAGAAGCCCAAACGGTCTGGCTATGAGAAGTACAACGACCCGGGTTACATCCCCGATCTCCAGGCCAAGTCTAGCGTCTGGGGCATGTCGAAGAAGCCGGAACAGCAATTCCAGCAACAGCTGCAGCAGCTGCAGCAGCCCACGCCCCAGATGGTAGCGCAAGCGAAGAAGATGCTAAGTCTCGAGGAGGTGGAAGCGCAGCTGCGGAGACAGGGTCCGTCTTCGCTCCCCGCCCAAATCCCGCTGTCCCTTCCGCAGTCGATGCCAGAGCCCACTCAGCCTCTCCAGCGAGCCCAGATGCCCCCTCTGCCCGAAGGCTTCCCGCAGCTGCCGCCTGAGATTCTACAGGCCCAGTTCGCCAAGGGTGTCCCACCGGCACTGTTGCAGCACCAGCCGCCCATGGTTCCGGAGCCGTACCCGCTCCCTCCAAACCTGCCGATACATATGCTGCAGAATGCCAACTTGCCTCCTCAGCACATGGTGCCTCCCCAACGTCAGGCGATGCCACAGGCGGCTCAGCGACCCCAGCAGCAGCAACCGCCCCTGCCCCAAGCTCCCCGTGGTAACAACGCGCAACTGCCCGTGATCACCAACTCCCAGCAGTTGATGCACCTGACGGAGGAGCAGCGCGTAGCGTACTTGATGGAAGATGCCAAGCGTGCAAAGCGCAACCACAAGATCTTCCTTCTGTCCAGGGGTAACGGACTGATGACCCCGCAGGACAAGAACTTCATCACCCGGATCCAGCTTCAGCAACTAGTCGCTGCTGCTGGCAACGTGGCGGACTCTGATGCAGAAGCTGTCTTGGCAGAGGACTTCTACTATCAGGTTTATAGCCAGATCCGGGGTGCGCCGCGGCAACATCCGCACCAACCTCTTGGTCACTTTGCGCAGACATACCTTCTCCAGACAGGCAACAGGCTCGGGGGGCATGGCTCTCGCCGGCAGTTCCAGAGCGCCGACAACCACATGCAGAGAATGCAGCAGCAGGTCCAGCGTGCGGTGGAGGCCGCTAAGCAGAAGCCTAAGAATAAGCAGCTTATCATCGAGGGCAGCTTGGGTAAGATCTCTTTCAGCAACGCTAAGACGCCAAAGCCAATGCTCAACATCAAGCGTCCGGAGAGCTCAGAGGGCGCTAAGACGGTGAAGAAGCCGCACACCGATTTGAGCGTTAGCGATCGCAAATCAGTCCTGACCAACCTCGAGAGTGTATACAGCACGCTTATGGATATGGAAGACATGGAGCGCACGATGCCTCCCCCGCCGGATGAGAATGATCCCGAGGCCATCCAGAAGCACATGGAATGGAGACAGAAGATCCGTTCGCTCAACCAGAAGCTGTGGCGCGATCTTAAGGTCATGGAACCCATTGTTCCCAACACCAACACTCCCCACCCGTTCATTGCCTTCCTTGCTTATCCCAAGGGCAAGAAGGCCATTCCCCGCATTTTCCGCCACATTGATCAGGAGCAGCGCGTTACTATTCTTACTATGATAGTTGTACACTTGGATTCTCTGGACGTTGTCCGACGCGCCCAGCCTGTTCCGGGTGAGACTCAGCCCTCTCTGGCCGTTCGGGAAGCCATCGAGCTTTTCTCTCAGGCCGTCATGCCCAGTCTTCTGGGATACGTCAACGAGGCGCCATTCAATATCATCATCGGGTTGCTGGGGCTTGTCATTGCGCAGACGCATGTCCAGATGATCTCGAGGACCCGCATTGGACTTGGAATCTTGACCATGCTTCTCAGTCGCGCCGAAATTGTGAAGGAAGCTGGACAGGCTACGGAGCGGGACTGGCAGCAGTGGGTTGAAAAGTTCAATGTGTTGTTTGACACCCTTGAACCTACCTTTGCGGATATCTTCCCCAGCGCGATCAATGCTGGCGACGACATGTATGTGTGGCAGTTCTTGGCTGCAGTTGGTATCGGAGCTAGCCCCGAACAACAGCAACGCCTTGTTATTGCGGTCAAGTAAGTTCAACCCCCTCATCTACATAATTTACATCATATTAATCGTTCTACAGGGACCGGGTGATGGAGACGGTGACTTACAGCAAGACGCTTCCTGCCGATATGGCCAGCGCGCGTCTTGGCAACGTCAACCTCTTCATGCGGGCTATTGGCCTCGATGTTGAACTTCTAGGTTAAATGACGGGGGCGACCTCCACGAGATACTTCTTTCGCTGGCCAATTCCCACAGCTCCTTGGGCAGGCTGTTGCCCCGATTATGCGTTATCCAGGACCGGACAGAAACCTATCTCAGTATCAATCGTGAACACCCGAGTCCCAACATGACAGGATCTGTTAGGTGGACTCCGGGCAGATGTCCTTAGCGAAGTTGGCCTATACTTAGAGACCGATACCCGGTAAACGGGTGCTCGGGAGGGGACAACTGGCGGAAAGGTCAGTTGGTCTCTTGAGACGCGAAGCCGAGGTATGACGGCGTGCGATTGCAGCCGAATAATGGCACTGGCGAATGAAGCGCGTGCGACCAGTGATGTATTATGTACGCATCACCATGATTCTTATGTTCTGTCCCACGACATGTTTGGTGGGCCTGTCAATAGTGATGTCTTCTAGCTATGTCTTCATGTGTTCTTTTCAATCCTATTTCTTTTATTTTGGAAACTCTTGTCGGTAGCCGTGGGTTTTGTATGGATCAGCCGAGTAGCCTGGCCCTGCAATGTGGAGGGACAAACTTATCCACCTTTTCATTTAATATTCACCGGCGAATCTCCAGCCTTGTCTGAAGCAGTGTACTATCCGATTTATTTCAACCACTAACTTCGTCTCCAGCTGTCTGCAGACTCCAAAGATGGCATTTTCACCTCTTCTCCGGGTCGATCCCAATATGGTTGGATGATAATCAATCTGGTCGCATCACCAAATCTCAGACCTCATAAATTACTTGCAACGAAAGATGACGCCAACCTGTAATTGTAAAGTTTTCGAATCTGGCATATGTTATGCAGGTCCCCATACAGTACCAACTCCCTTTGTCTCCATGCATCCAATCACTCTCTGAAGGCGCCATTTGCTCCGCCTCACACACCATCCTTCGGTCTATGGAATAACCAACGAGTGAGCCAGAGTCCTGACGTGCATTGGAAGCCAGAGTGTCCGCACTCCCGAGGTAACTATAGATATTGTACCCTGCATGATTGTGAGAGGTTCTGAGAGCCCAACAAGACTCACTGCAATGGACAGTTCACTGGTCGAAGTTAAAAGTACTGATTGACTGCTTTAAAACAATTACAGGTGCAGAGACGAATCCGCAAATTGTCAGTATCCCGAGAAGTCTGTTCATCGCTGGTTAAGCGCCGTGCACGAGCTTAGCGGCTCTCCCTGGACGCTAATTGCATAGTCACCTTGTACTAGCCAGCTTAGTGACAGCCCCAACACTACTAATGCAAGGCTACATGTTGCCTCATGCCCTGACCTGTGGTACTCTCCAGGATAATCCTTGCAAAGTTGGCAAATACGACTGAAGCGCGTTCAGCCCATCAGCACTAATGCTGTTGCTGTCACACAGCAGCTTACTTAGGGACAAATTGTGGCTCGGTTGTGATTTTCACCAACTTCGTGTATACTGTACGCGGATCCACTAAACTAGTCGGCTCAGCCTAATATTTGAGATAAGTGCAAGTTCCGCCTATAAGACAGGAGGAATGATGATCATCTTTGGGAACGTAAAAATTGGATCCATTATGGACCAACGTGGCTTTCAACGTCGACGTTGGAAGGAACGATGAGTGTTGGAAGGTGACAACCCATTTTGCATCTCTTGTTCTTGTTGCATTCTCATATAAGGTCGACCTTGGGACCTGAGCTCGTCCAGTGAATGCTAATTGAAGTCGAGTGGATGGATGATCTTTGAGCCCATCTAACTATACACGCCCTCGCTTAGCGATCTACTTACTTTGACTTTTGATAATGCTGGAAAGTGTGCTACGGTCTCTTCAGGATCAGCGGCAGAGCTTAACAAGTTCAGCCATCATGGATCTCTTGGGGTGTGTAGTCATCGCCCTCGCTGGCTACATCATTTACCAAGTTTGGTTCCATCCACTATCCTCCTACCCTGGCCCATTTGTCGCCAAGCTGACCAACCTCTACTCGGTGGTCCACGCCATACGCGGCGATCGCCATGAGGACCTATACCGCCTGCATCAACGCTATGGGCCCGTTGTGCGAATCGGCCCGCAGCGCGTTTCCATTCTTGATGCAAAGGCGTTGGAGCCCATCTACGGCTTCCATGCCAACGTTCAGAAGGCCAAGTCGTACAACATGTTCTATGGCGTGAGCATCTTCACTGCCATCGATCGCACAGTGCATGCCCGCAAACGTCGAGTCATGTCTTATGCTTTTTCCAGCCAAGCATTACGTGGGATGGAACCTTATATCTTGTCAGCCATCCGCGACTGGTGTGCCGCTTTGGTAGATCGGCATCCCGATGAGCAGGTGCCATCTGCGCCCTCCAGTCCTGGCAGCTGGTCAAAGCCCAAGGATATGGTGCACTGGAGTGCCTGTGTGATCTTCGATGCGCTTGGGGAGATCTGCTTCGGCAAGACATTCAACACCTCTTTCAGCGACGCCAACCACTTCTTCTTCCCGCTGATGGCCTTGAACCTCCGTATCATGAACATTTGCGGGCAGATGCCTATTCTACGCTCCCTGGGTTTCGAAAAGTATCTCCGGCGCGGCACCGTTGCCAATCGCCAGCGACAGATTGGTTTCTCCCGGCAGCAGTTACAGACTCGACTGGCGGCAGAGTCCACCCAGCGTCGAGATATCATCTACTATCTGCAACAAGCACGGGACCCAAAGACCAATGAAGGCTATTCTGAGGCGGAGTTGATGTCAGAGGTTATGACATTGCTAGGAGCCGGTATGTATACAACCTCATTTTAAGTGTGACTTTGCCCTGCTTTGTCCTCTGGCTGGAACTTACGGATTGAATTATCAGGTAACGACACAACCAATACGACATTAACTGCCATATTCTACTACCTTGCTCACAATCCAGCTATCCTTGCCCGGCTAAGCGCAGAGATTCGTGCCGTCTTCCCTACACTGGAGGCGATCGTTGCCGGTCCTGATTTATCGCAGATGGCTTACCTCCACGCTTGTATTGATGAGACCATGCGTATATGCCCGCCTGTACCTACTGATCTGCCACGAGAAGTCCTCCCTGGAGGGCTTCGAGTAGGAGAGTGGCATTTCCCAGCCGGCACGGTTGTCGCAGTCCCCACCTACGCGTTGCACCACAGTGAAGAACACTTCGACCGCCCCTTTGTGTACGATCCAAGTCGGTGGCTACTGTGTGGCAGCAAAGGCACTGAGAAAGGCGAGGGGGTGAGTGCTGAGGTGCTCAGTCGGCAGCGGCAGGCCTTCGCGCCTTTTAGTATCGGACCGCGAGCGTGCATCGGGCGGAATGTAGCCATTCTCGAGCTAGAGCTGACTATTTCCCGGGCATTGTGGTTGTACGATATACGACTGGCCCCGGGGACGGAGCAGTTGGGCGTTGGCTACCAAGGAGAGTACAAGATCAAGGACCATTTCGCGGTTGGAAAGGAGGGTCCAGTGTTGCAGTTTCGGATGCGACAGAAATGAGTTTGTTTCTTGATCAATTCTCGGGCGGGAGTTCATGGTTCGCTTCTAAACAAGGTCATTCCCCATTCCATTATGTTTCCTAGCCAAGGGCTTCTAAAGCATGTGTACTAGCAATCGCTAGTGCTTTCAGTTGTGTCTCTCCCCGATCGGGGTCTCATGTTATCACTGAACTATATTTATATCACCAAACATCAATCAACTGTCAATCTAGCTTTGGTCGTTTTACTTACTTAGACTTCCATTCAACAGCTGTAGCGAGTATCTGACAGGTTGTAGCGCAATACCCACCGAGAGGCCCAAAAAGTACAATCTCAGTTGGCTTTAACTGATACGCAGACAGGTCAGAAGCGTGATCACTTACTGGGAATGAGATTCATGCCCGTATTTCAGCTGGCCAACTAGTTGGTATGTAGCTTCAGACGGTGATAGCGCCTGCATGGGTAGCTCCATTAGCCTATTGAAAGAGACAGATAGCTGACGTGCTAAAGATGCAGCATTAGCGCTGCGACCCCGCGCCTTAGTTGGGGTTGTTGGGTAACGAGTAACTAACAGCTCCTTATAGGCTCGGAAATATACTATCTCCCACACCATTTCGGCGTGGAGAGAAATTGCAGGGGATCATGATCAGTTACAAGAGTGTTGGTGCGGTTTACGATTACATCACACCGATGGAATGTATTGCTACTACTACACATCACCCCCAGAAAGACAAATGGAAAGGCTGGACGTGTCAATCTCACCTCCAATCTATCTCTCCCGCACTCATAGGCGGGGTTTCTTCTTAGCGAATGCATCGCCTTGCTCTAGACTCTAAGCTAGCTATATTTTCATGTCGTTTGTGGCAGCTATCATTATCGGTGGTTGGTCCAGTTGCTTCTCCTCCCGTTCCCCTCCTTGACCATCTGCAAGGCCGACAGCGCTACGAGCAGATGCATTAGGGTGGGTGGGTATATGTTGTTAATTCTTATAGTATTTATATTGTCGCTACACCATCACTGCCCATGTTAGATCTTTTGTCTCACAGCTTCAGATAACTGCGCTGGCATTCCATACAACCCGCCATGATGGCTCTGGATATCTCCCAGATCTGGCTCGCCCTTGTCAGTATCGTAAGCTTTTACGTCCTGCGATCTATCTATCGCCTCTATTTCCATCCCTTATCTGGAATCCCCGGGCCAAAGCTCACAGCAGTTACGCATCTGTATGAGTTCTACTACGATGTTATCTGCCATGGAAGGTTTCTGTTCCAGATCGAGAAAATGCATCAGCAATATGGTAAATACGAAAGAGATTTAACCAGCTGAAGCTTTCACTAATGTCTCCCTCAGGTCCAATTGTTCGCATCAACCCCCGTGAAGTCCATATCAGCGACCCCGCCTTCTATGATGAGATCTATGCCTCCAGCACTCGCAAACGCGAAAGGGACCCTCTGGCCTACGGCGCATTTGCGCTCCCCTACTCCATGATCGGTACGATCGGCCACGAACATCACCGCTTCCGACGCAATATCCTCAATGATTTCTTTTCCAAGCGGTCTGTCCTTGCCATATCTCCCTTCATCGAGGAGCGGGTGGGGAAGCTGATGGGGCGCTTCGAGGGGTTCTATCGCGATCAGAGTGTAGTTAATCTGAGCGATGCATTTGCCGCGCTGACTTCAGACGTAATCACCTATTACTGCTATGGAAAGCGCTGGGGGTTCATCGAGGACAAGGACTTCCGCAGCGACGTCCACGGAGGTAACGAAGAGAATACGGGACTTGCTCACTTCAACCGCTTCTTTCCTTTTGTGCCGGAAACAATGCGCAAGATTCCGCTGCATCTGATGGCCCTATGTCTCCCCGGCAAGGCTGGTATGCTTCAGTTCCAGGGTGCCATTCTGAGCACGATATCCGAAAACACGCACGATGCCTCCAAGGCACCGGGGAAGGACGACCGGACCATCTTCAAAAGGTTGACGGACCCCAGCTTACCAGTCGCGGAAAGAAGCAAGCGTCGCATTGAGGATGAGGTGTTCACGCTCCTTGGTGCAGGCACAGAAACGACCGCCAGTACCTTGATGATTATGACCTACTATGTGTCGCGGGATAAAAGCATACGAGATAAGCTGCGGAATGAACTGAAGCAGGTCCTGCCCACACCTACCAGTACCGCAACCTGGCCAGAGCTGGAGAAGCTGCCGTATTTGGTATGTCGTGAGCCTGCAGTGCTGACTATTCATCCTAACTGACTTTCACTCCTAGACGGCCGTTGTAAATGAGTCTCTAAGATTGTCCTATGGGCTGATTATGCGGCTGCCCCGCGTGGCACCGACTGAAACACTAAAGTACAAGGACTATGTGCTTCCACCGGGGGTACGTTTTCTATCACTTTGCCTTCCACCCCTATCACAAGCTAAAAATACTTGATAGACACCAATGAGCACTTCCACTTGGTTTGTCCATCGCGACCCGTCCCTCTTTCCCGAGCCGGACAAATTCGATCCGGAGCGCTGGATCAAGGCTGCCGAAGAAGGGGTTAATCTCACGCGATACATTGTATCGTTTATGAGGGGGAGTCGAGCTTGCATTGGAATGAAGTCAGTCTGCCCCTACCGCTGTTGCAGTGTCTGCTACTAACGAGTCCAAATAGTCTGGCATATATCGAGCTCTACCTGACCATTGCGCATGTGGTGCGTCGGTTCAACTTTGACGTGGAGAGCACCGGCACGGAGGGTATACGCATCACACGCGATAGGATTGTTCCTGGTACGGAGAAGGGGTTGGTGCGGGTGTATGCAAAGGTGACGGATATGGTCGAGTAGCAGAGAGTGAAACAAAGATGATCAAAATCAAAAGGGGATTCATTCCAATTGACAGACAAGTGACTTTGCTGCAGTAGTTATTTATCTAGTACATCATCCTAGTGTCTTGATAGTAAGACATCACCTTCCATAAACACTAGGAAGTATCTCACATCTACCATCCCGATCTTACATAGCATGCATGCTATAATGCAAAGTAAACAAAAGAAAAACATAAAATGTGAAATAAAAAACAATAAATTAATCAGGTCGTGCCCGGGTTCGAACCGGGGTTGTCGGAACTTCCGAAGCACAAGAAGTACTCAAAATCCGAAGGGATAACCACTACCCCACACAACCGCATGCGGATAGTTGTCACCTGCGATTTATGGTTCATCAGGCCATTACTTTATTTCCAACTTCCATTACTTTGCTCTTTGCAGTGAGGGATTATTAGCTGGACATATACAATAGACTACGTTGCGGGTAATTACTCTAACTCATTGTAAACTATTCCTCAATATACTCCATACTATACGGGAATTTACTACGTATCCTACCGGAAAGCTATTAGCAAGCAAACCAGTGGGGACTCAAACCAGACCAGACCAGACCAACAAAGACCACCTGTTCGGCATGAGCATTTATTACTTCACAAGTAACTGGAGAAAATATACTAACACTGCATTGCATCTACCCCTGAAAATGTTCCAGACATAATAATAATAACTCATCAGCACATGGGATCCTTCCCTCATTTACCCTGATCATCATCATCGCCAATCGTCATCAGCAACAGACTCAAGTAGATAGATAGGTAGGTATAGCAATCTGACACTCGCAGATCGTTTCCTTAATGCCGTAACATAATTTCGCCCCTTAACAAACCATGGGATTTATTACAAGGCAGGGAGAGACAGAGAGAAAGAGGCAAATGGCAGCGTGACAGCCCACCCACGATTGATTGGACCCTTGGGATCGGGTGGAAGCGGTCCACTTCAGCTGCTACTTTAGTACTTACTACGTACTTAGATACTGATTGACTGAGTCGGAAGTGGGAACTTGGAACTTGAGGTGCCTTGGATCCACCCGGTCTGGTTCCTGGACCTGGCTGGTGCTGGTGCTGGTGCTGGTGCTGGTTAAAAGGGAAAATGAAAGAAAAAGAGAATAATAATAGGCATGGTGCCATCATAATACTATTGTTGTATTAATGTATAGTATGGTACTTTGCAAGGAGCAGGGAATAAGTAGATAGTATCTGGTAGTGGTGCAATCAAGTCAATTAGCCGTTACGGACGGACTTGTCTCGGGCCGTGTGTATGTTTCAGTTTCTTGTCTATCTATTCATCTACTATCTACTTTGTATGATACATTTATTAACCGAGTACTGTTAATAGAATAGGTTGATGATCAAACAAGGTATTATTATTACTATCATTGGCATCTGGACGGATATGCAGTATGCACATGGCTGGATCTGGTTTGGAGGGGTAGAAAAACTCCGTAAGTCAGTACTTTTTTCTTTTATTTTGGCCTGAACTTTACTCCGATTGTTATGCAGCATTGTTGCATATATGCATGCATCTGCAGCTGTGATACTGATACATATACCAAAATACAAAGTACTTGGGTATAGAGTAACTGGATGGTGTGATGTGGTGGTGGGATGTGGGATAATAATGGCGGGGGGAGAATTAATATGGATCGTCCCGTGGTTGAGGGCCGTTTACGTAGACTGTCTTGGTTGATCAGCAGGTGGGATTATGGGAATATGGGAATGTTGCAAAAGGGGGTTGTTAGAGAAGAAAGTGTGAAAGGCAGACAGAAAAGGCAGTAGAAGAGGCAATTAGGCAAGAAGAGTAACTCACTCACTTACTCACTCACCTGTACCTGAATATTACGGAGTACTACTACTTACTTGTTACTCCATTGGAAGCACCAATTGCGGCCGCCCCTTAAATATCCCGTCCCCGCCGCCCGACTTTCTTCCCCCCCAAATCTCCGTTTGCGCCATCTTACCTTTCCGTTTCATCTTCTTTCTATTTCCCTCCTCCATCTTCTCTTCCTCTCTCTCTCTCTTCCTCTTTACCTCCAACTCTATCTCTCCCTCTCATCCTTTATCATAATCATACACTATCATCATGCCTGCTGGATCAGTTCTTGTCACCGGGTAAGCTTCCCATTAATGCCTTTGTCCCTCCATCACACCCGCTGACCCCGCAATTCTCCCCCAAACAGTGGAACGGGCTACATTGGCTCTTTCACCACCCTCGCTCTCCTCGAGGCTGGCTACAAGGTCGTCGTCGCTGACAACCTCTACAACTCCTCCGCTGAGGCTCTCAAGCGCATTGAGTTGATCAGCGGCAAGAAGGCCGAGTTCGCTCAGCTCGATGTCACCGACGAGGCTGGCTTCGACCGTGTCTTTGAGGCCCACCCCGACATTGACAGCGTCATCCACTTTGCTGCTCTGAAGGTGCGCTTCCTCCACTTTTATCTTCTTTATACATTTGCCTGCCTCTATGCGTCGATTTACTTCTCTGCATATCTCGCGCGTCAATTGAGCTTCCTGGCTGACCGGTATCTAGGCCGTCGGTGAGTCCGGTGAGAAGCCTCTGGACTACTACCACGTCAACGTCTACGGCACCATCTGCCTCCTGCGCTCCATGGTCCGCCACAATGTCACCAACATCGTCTTCTCCTCCTCCGCCACCGTCTACGGTGATGCCACTCGCTTCCCCAACATGATCCCCATCCCCGAGGAGTGCCCTCTGGGCCCCACCAACCCCTACGGTAACACCAAGTTCGCCGTCGAGACTGCCATCACCGATGTCATCAACGCTCAGCGCAACAACGCCATCAAGGCCGGCAACGAGGCCGAGGCCCAGAAGTGGAACGGTGCTCTGCTCCGTTACTTCAACCCCGCCGGTGCTCACCCCTCTGGTATCATGGGTGAGGACCCCCAGGGTGTCCCCTACAACCTGCTTCCCCTCCTTGCCCAGGTGGCCACCGGCAAGCGTGAGAAGCTGCTCGTGTTCGGAGATGGTACGTTACCTTCAGTAGTGAAATTGAGATTGCGGGATTAACTAATTCTTCAGACTACGCCTCCCACGACGGTACCGCCATCCGCGACTACATCCACATCCTCGACCTGGCAGATGGTCACTTGAAGGCCCTGAACTACCTCCGCGCCAACAACCCCGGAGTCCGTGCCTGGAACTTGGGTACCGGCAAGGGCAGCACTGTCTACGAGATGATCCGTGCCTTCTCGGCGGCCGTGGGCCGTGACCTCCCCTACGAGGTTGCTCCCCGCCGTGCCGGTGACGTGCTCAACTTGACCTCCAACCCCACGCGCGCCAACAACGAGCTGGGCTGGAAGGCCGAGCGCACCCTCGAGCAGGCCTGCGAGGACCTCTGGCTGTGGACCCGCAACAACCCCCAGGGTTACCGCCAACAGCCCCCGGCCGAGCTGCTGGAGAAGCTGCAGAAATAAATAATGACCCCGCATATGCTTAGAATTTCTTCTTTTTCTTGCCAGGAAAATCGATAGAGACACGATTGGACTTGCTAATTGGATGACGAATTTCCTTTTTCCTTGTTGTATCTAGAGAGCAGAGCTTGATGTGATGTTGATGTAACTGAGTTCGCCATGCAATATGCAGCGATAGGATAGACCTGGATCACGTAACTCTATCAATACAGACAATGTGATAATGTACACCCAACCCTACCTAATCTATAAAATTACTTACTATACACCTATTTCCCCTTCCGACTCCTCCTCGATCCCGGCGTCTGTTCCTTCGTCCCAGATCCAGACGCCTTATTCTTCTCCATCTGCTCTGCCACCTCCTTCTCCTTATTCGCCAACGCCCTCCGCACCGCCGACTCCCTCTCCTTGACCTCAATCAACTTCTCACTAAACTCCCACAACATCTTCCCGGCCTCCTCATCCTTGACCTCCTTCCTCGCCAAATCCACCTCCTTACACTCCTTAATCATCCACCCCCCTTCCCCTCGTCCATACTCCGCCTCCATCGCCGCATACAACACGCTCTGCGCCCCCTGCTGCGGCGACTTCAACACCAACCACCACACCGGCCACGTCACCAGATACACCAACAGTCCCCACAACGATCCCCCCGTCATCCACCTCCTCATCCCAGGCGTCCGAGTAAACCCGGGATCCACCATAATCACCCGCGCACTGCACGGCTGGTTATCCGGCCTCTTGAACGCATTCAAATGTTTCTGGAACGATTGCGCAAACACCATCAGAGAGAGCTTGCTGAGTCCGTACAAACTGACCCCTTTAGCCGCCTTTTTAGTCTTCGGCTTGGCCTTTTCCCGTTGTAACTTTCCATTCTTCATCACTACCCTCCTCCCATCCCCACCCCCGTTATCCCCCTGCTGCTGCTGCTGCGCAGCAGTAACCGCAGCAGCCGCCTCCACCTGCCGTAGATCCCACTTCGCCCCGATATAACTCGAGCACGTCGTAAACACGACCCTAACATCACGATGCGCCGGCTGCGCCCTCAACGCCGGAGAAAGTATACTCAACAGATGGAAATTCGCCAGGTAATTCACCATCCACTCCTCGTCGATGCCGTCCACAGTGAGCTTCCGTTTCTGGGATACGGGCGGCGCCGCATTCCCGCAGAGAATCACCATGTCTAGGCGTCGCGGCGGCACATTATCGATCCATTTCGTGGCGAAGGTGCGGATTGAGTGTAAGGAGGAGAGATCGACTTGCTCCGCGTAGATTAGTTGGTTGTTGGTGCTGCGGCGGAGGTCCTCGATGTATTCGGAGAGGAAGATGTCCGTTGCTGGGTGTTGTGTTAGGAGGATGATTTGGGCTCCCCGCGAGGCGAGCGCGGAGGTTACTTGCGCGCCGATGCCGGATGTGCCGCCCTATTTAACCCCGAGGAGATTATATTAGTATTTAGGGAAATTGGGGATAGGGGAGGGAGGGATATACAGTAATCATAACGACTTTCGAATGCATCAACCGCTCAGAGGTATTTCTAGCACCCCCGAAATAATATTTCAGGGCCGCGAGGACGACCGCCCAGGGGAGGAGTTTTAATATGCTCCATAGGTGCGGGATGGAATTTGTGCCTTCTGTTATTGCTGTTGTGATGATGGGGATGGGCATTTTGTCGGAGGAGGGGAGGAGGGGGAGGTGGATGTGTTTGTTGTATGGTGAAAGGGAGACAGTCGGAGGAGACAGATATGTCTCTGTCTGGACGGCGGAGTTAAGTCCAGACACTCCGTCGGAGGTACGTACTTACGGTACATATCTTAGCGGCCGATCTCCCGCCACAAGAGCTGCCATTATCCTCTCTAACTTCCTCCTCTTCACTTCATAATTTCACTTTCGTACAAAGGAAAAGAAAAGGGTTATGGACAATGCCACCCAACAGAGAAATACCAGATGAAGATGATGACGAATACTTCCTCCCCCTGCAAGACCAACGAGTCTTCGGCGCAGGGATCCGTCGCAAGCGCGTGCCGTTCGTGCGCTCCTCCGAACAACACCTCTCTACCACACGAGTATCCTCTGAGCCAGCAACCCCTTCTACTTCGACTGGGCAGAGCATAGCGAATAAGTACCTCTCGATTGTTCTTTCGAAGTCGAAGTCGAATCCCGCTACTCCTCCTACACAGTCACTGTCACAAACTATACCGGAATCAGAACCAGGTTCAAGTTCACAACCATATAATGAGCAGAAGGAGGAAGAAGATGAGATTTGTCCCGTGTGCAACCTTCCCTACACTACACCTACACACGACGCTTCAGAAGGAGAATCAGGAGGGGCAGGCGAAAGGAGGAGGCATATACATGAAGCTACACTCCCGCATCAACTGAGTCTCCCGCATTCGCATCCGCCGTCTCATCTTGATCGCACGCGTCCCGGACTACGCTATCTCGCTGCCTACGGCTGGGATCCGGATTCGCGGGTGGGATTGGGACCTCAGGGACGAGAGGGCATACGGGAGCCGGTGAAGGGGAAGGTGAAGGAGGATACGGTGGGGTTGGGGGCTGTTGTTCCTGAGGTGAAGGATAAGAGTGGAGATAAAGGTGGGAGGGGGAGGGTGCAAAAGAAGAAGGTGTTGAATGCGAAGGAGGCGAGGAAGGGACAGTTGGAGGAGAGGAAGAAGGGGGAGAGGCTACGGGAGTTGTTTTTTCAGGATGAGGATGTGTTGAGGTATCTTCATGGGAAGTAAGTTGTTTTTTTGTGTCATTGGATTTAGGCGTGCTTGGTTTGGTATATACCCAGGAGTTCGAATAAGTATTAGGGTTCTGCTGGTCTGCATGGTACATACATAGTCACTACATACACAGAAGATACTTGAGGCTAGTATTAAGGTCCGCAGTAGGTGTGCTGCGGAACGAGGCTGGTTCAATCGCAATCAGAGCTGAAAGAATGGCCAAGACTACCGGAAGAAGCGGTGCTTCTTTTCCTTCTTCTCTTTCTTCTCCTTCTTATCCTTCTCTTTCTCAGGCGGCGCTGCTCCGTTCGTCGCTTTGCCGTTCGGTCCCAGTGACATCGCCGCCAGCGCGGATGTCGGTGCCATCGGGTTCAGATTCACCGGGACTGGCTTCTTCACGGGCTGTGCCGGTGGCGGTGGAGCTTCCCGCTCGAAGAGATGCGCCGGCGCTGTGGGCTTGGGCCGTTCGGCGGGAATGTCGAGCCGGCGTCGGTCTACACTGAGATCGCCCACCTGGCGCAGGAACAGTCCGGGAGACAGCATGTGCGATGTGGCCAGGAACACGTCCTTGCCGCACGACTGCGAGATCTCGTAGCATGTGCGTGCCTCTCCATATGTAGCACCACCTGCCATGAACACGATTATCCGCTGTTTCGGCTGCTCGCCAGTAGACCGCGTCCGTGCCCACGTCGGTTTTGCACTGCGCAGCGACGCCTGGGAGAGACTCTCTTGTTGTCCCGGCGAGTCGGCATCCGTGTGTGGCCGCGTGAACGGGAAGACCCCGGGGTCCAGCGTGCCGCGCACCAGCTCCTCCAAGATCAACTTGAGGTTCAGGTCGTAGCGCGAGAGGCTTTCCTCTTCGTCGATGGGCCCAGACGGTGGCTTCCTGGTGAACAGCGGCTGCACGGGTGGCTTATCGTCCTTCAGAGGCTTCTCCACACGGGCTCCAAGTAGATCGAGGTTGGCTACAATTTCACCGTCCTGCGGTGCAAGTTGCGCGTGTGCCAAGAGCTTCCGGATATCACCCGCGAGGATGCCTCCCCGGTAGATAATGTAAAGCAGCAGCAACCTCAGTCGCTCTGGCTGCTTGATCGCATCGTCATCTAGCAATTGCACCAGCTGAGAAGCCAGGTTCTTTGCCTTCTTGTAGTTCTCGTCCATGCCAGTGGCGAAGCATTGTTCCACCGAGCTTACTTCAAGGAGCTTATGTTTCTGGAAGTAGCTCATACACTCCTGCGCCATGTTAAGGTGCAGTGTATAAGCATCTCTTCCCTTTTGGAACTCTGTCAGACCCGCCAGCATGTCCTTAATAGTGTTCACGTTCGCTTTATCATTGCTGCACCGCCGTTAGTAAGAAAGAAAGACCATCAGTGGCTGTCACTCACTCTTCCGCAAACTGAGGGTTGGCAGCTCGGAACTTGGCAAAGTCTTCACCTAGCTTGCCGAGCACGTCCTTCATATGCATGTGGCGATACTCCACCCACACGTTGTCTTCTTCGTTGATCTCCATATCCTTGACTTCCTCGTTGTGGCTTCCCTCATTGATGACAGTCTTGTAAGTAACCTTGTCGCCATCGCTGATCGGAAGCAGATCGTGCACCATGGACTGATAGGTAAACTCATGGAGCAAGGGCGCGACCAGGTCCATGGACCGATCCACGATCAACAGCACTCCGCGCGGTCTGGGGGACGGGGGCGGAAAGTCGCGCTGGAATTGCGCAAACTGATCCAGTTCGTTCTGAATGAACCGCGCCAGGTGTGAACACAGTACGCTGGCCTCGTGTGTTGGTGCCCGGGGGCGGTAGTACCGGATCACTGGGTACTCTCCTAAGCTCGCACAAAGCGAAACAACCTGTCCAGTCAATACCAGCTCATCTACACAGGTAGTCTAGCTCACCTTTTGCGCCAAGCCCTCCAAGTGTGCGCGGATCAAGTGATTACAACCAGGGTGGAACAACACCGGAAAGCTCCACGGGTCTCGGAAGGTAATCAGGCGCGATTCCCTGGGGAAGTAGTCGGCATTCATAATCTGAACATTGGCGATCTGGTCGCGAGCAATCTGGGAACGGTCCAATCTAGCGCGCTGTTGCGGATCGAGAACTGCGAGCGACGTCAGCACCAAGCGGCCGTTGAGGAAGCAGGTGCCCGACATGATGTCCAAACCAACCACGCTTTCCGGTATCTCTTCCTCTCAAAGTCCGCCATAATACAGTCGACAATGTGTGGGAGGGGCGAGAGGATATACAGCGCATCCATCGTCGGATTGGGGGAGCGCCGATGCTCGATCTGCTCAACATCTTGCGGGAGGCCATTAGCGCCGCACCGGGACGACGAGGAATAAACAGAGGGTAACTTACTGGTGACATTGAGATTGAGAATATCATCCTCACTGACCGCATTGTCGATCAGCTTGCGACTGGTCTCGTCCACCACCAAGACCTTCCACTGTAGACAGAATGTCAGTTCTGCGGCGGGGTGAAACGAAGCGGGGGCCAAATCCACGGTAAGGAGAAGGGGAGGGGAAGCAATCGCACCTCATTACCGGCCGCATAACGGATCGTATTCAAAATAACTAGCGAGTGAATAATTAATATATGAGTAGTCTATAAGTAGAAGGCAGGGAATACTCACGATCACGCTGGATGTTGAGGATTGAGGAGCTCATTGTGGCTGACCGGCAGCCCTCACGGGGGCATAGACACTAGACTTCACGATTGCTGGGGAGGGGAATGACGGGGGAGCAGTAGGGAGGGAACCGGAAGATAAGGCACAGCCAGAGCCAGCAATGGAGGGGGAAGGTAATGGAGCACAATACTCAGGGGCAGCCGTGATGGACACCAGCGATGCGGGCAGGCTATCTTTTTGAAACGTAAGTCGGGACTCAGGATATCCCCGAGACTGGAGACTTGAGACAAGAAGAGACCCTCTTTCTGCTCTTGCTCCCCAGCGGGTCAAAAGCATCATTCTTCCTGTCTAATCTCCCGATCCGCCAGGCGGTGTGACCCCTCCCCTTCCTGTTCCGGTTAGTCTGCGGCGATCGCCAGCTGCAGGCAATGAGGCACCCAGGCACCCAGGCCGCCAGAAAAAGCCGATGGCGAATGATTGCCATCCAGATAGTATCCTCGGTTTTCAACAACTATTCCTCTCTCGCGCGCGGTTGCAGGACGATGCGGTGATTGGTCTCTGACTGGTCAGGGGTTACTTGTGTCGCTTCCTTTTGGATCTCCCAAATCAGTCCCTCGTTTTTCTTCTCTCTCGCCTCAGCAGTTAAACTACATTTCCGATCTCCGCAGAACCCGCTCCGCAGCTTGATAGCAACGGCAATCATTCGACCTGACATTGCTCCCGGCACAGCTCGGTGGGATGCAGTCATGGAGTCGCAGAGGCAACTATTGCCTCTTCTGCACCTTCCAGTCGGTGTCACGTCCCGTCAGGACATTTGTGACATCTCCGGTGCTGCAGAGATCCGTAAGGCCTTTTAAGAAACAGCGCCATTTACAAAGCCTGGAAAAGAAGAATGAGGGAGCTACGGTACAGATTTATCACCCTACCCCACCACTCGTCCATTATCTCTGATTCCAAATGGCTGACTTTTGATCTACGTATAGTCTTCTAAGAGATCTGCTCCCCCATCCTTCGCTTCGAAACGGAACACCCGACAAACGCTTGCAGCCAAAGATTTCGCGGGCGTTGTAACACACGCTTTGAGCATCTACCGGCAAAATCTTACAGATAAAGATGACCCAGCTTTGGCTAATTGGGCCCGGTTTGAACGAACCATGCTGAACGCATGTAAACTAGACGAGCGAAAAAGTGTTGGTCCATTACGCCACATCAAGGATGCGCTGCATAGATCATACCTCCAAAATGGTGTTCGAGGATTAATCAACGAGCTGGAGTTTCACATGTACGCAGAGGATGTTACGTCGAGATACTCAGCCCCCAATCTCGAAGCACAGAAGAAGGTGGCGGATTTGCGACGCCCGGCCGAGTGGTATCCGCAAGCGCGCGCTTTGCAGCGAACGATTCATCTGCACGTGGGACCAACGAATTCGGGAAAGACGTATCACGCGCTCAAGCGTTTGGAAGCATCCAAGCGCGGCTTTTACGCTGGCCCCTTGAGGTTGCTGGCACAGGAGGTTTTCCATCGCTTCCAAGCGAATGGAACCTCCTGCAGTCTCATCACTGGTGATGATGTCAAGATTCCGGAAGATGGAAAGCCCTCCAGAATTGTTAGCAACACCGTTGAGATGGTTAGCTTGGGAGATCAATATGAGGTCGGTGTTGTTGACGAGATCCAAATGATCGCGGACCCTCACCGTGGGTGGGCTTGGACTCGTGCCGTGCTCGGTGCGCGTGCCACGGAACTGCATCTCTGCGGTGAAGTCAGAGCTGTGCCTTTGATCAAAGAATTGGCTGCCTTGACTGGCGACAAACTCGAGATCCATCGGTATGAGCGACTAAACCCGCTGAAAGTTCAGAACCGCAGTCTCAAAGGTGATCTGAAGAACCTTCAAAAGGGAGATTGCTTGGTGTCATTCTCTCGTGTTGGTATCCACGCATTGAAAGCAGACATCGAAAAGAATACTGGAAAGCGGGCAGCCATCGTCTACGGAAGTCTGCCGGCTGAGATTCGGACCCAGCAGGCCAGTCTGTTTAACGACCCCGACAATGACTACGACTTTCTTGTTGCTAGTGACGCCATCGGTATGGGTCTGAACTTGTAAGTTGCCTCTGTATACTATCACTGTATCGCGTCTAACAGTAGCAGGAGCTGCAAGCGCATCATTTTCGAAACGTTGATTAAACGGGTTCCCGGAGGTCTCCAGAGACTTAGCGTGCCTGAAATCAAGCAGATCGGTGGACGCGCTGGACGGTATCGGTCTGCCGCGCAACAACAGGAAGACGGCTCCGAGGAAGACACCAACGTCGGCTATGTGACTTCTTTGGAAGATATCGATTTGCCTTATATTCGCGAGGCAATGGATAGCGAACCCCCACCGCTCGTGTCGGCCGGTATCCTTCCTCCCGACTCAGTCTACCAGAAAGTTGCGGCATACTTCCCGAGCAATGTTCCGCTAGAATACTTGATCAAACGCTTGATGGTGGTCTCCCAGGTCCACCCGCTGTTTTTCTTGTGTGACCCTCGCAACCAGCTGGAGAACGCCGAGGTCATTGACACTGTCGATGGACTGCGGACGGCAGACCAGCTTACATTCATGGCCTCACCTATGCACACCAGGCTCATCGCAGGCCGCGACGCTGCCATTGCTTTTATCAAATGCGTCGCAGAGCATTCCGATGGTCGTCTGCTAGATATCCAGGCGCTCAACCTTGAGATCTTGGAAGAGCCGGTGTCCGGTAACAAGGAGTACCTTAACGAGCTGGAGACCTTGCACAAATCGGTCATCTTGTATCTGTGGCTCAGTTACCGGTGTGGCGGAGTTTTCACGGATAGAACGTTGGCATCCCATGTCAAGCAGCTGGTGGAGGAGAGGATGGTCAGAGCGTTGACTGAATTCTCGGCCAACAAGAAACTCAGAAAGGATGCCTCTCTCCGACGACAAATTGCGCTGCAGAAGCAGATTCAGGAGCAGAAACGGCTGCTCGCCGATGCAGATGTTGACTCATACGGCACCGAAGATGAGACCGCCGCTGTTGATCTGTCTGCTGACGAAGAGCAGATGGAAGAGCAGCTACAAGAGCAGTCTGAAGAATCTGGAGAAGCGCCCCAAGCGCGCGCTGCATAGATACCATATACACATGTAATATAGTTTGTTTTGTTGAGATGATCATGTACATAGCTCAAAACTCGACTCCAGAGACGCCACGACGTCCTCTCTACCAAGTACATCATACACGGTACGACGTAAGACCAATGACATAGACTTCTGAATACCATATTATTCGCAATAAATCCACAGCATTGCACACTATGTTATGCTCAATGCAAGTGTAGATAACTAGAGCTGCTTATCTTATCGGTGGCGGATTTCCCGAAAACGCCACAACGATTTTCCGCGCCAGTGAGCTTTGCCGGTTCCAGAACCGCGGAGAGAAGACGCAGTCCTCACTTTGCGACACAGAGGAGTGTTTTGCACTCTCTCGCGACATCTTCTAATCATTACTCCAGTCATCCATCTATACCACCTCATTTCTCTAGGGCCGACAACACTCACAATTCCCTCCATCCGCCATGGACGACCTCCAGTCGCTGGAGCTCTTTTCGCTCGTGTCGCGGATAACGAGCGAAATCCAGAACCATCTCGGCGTCAGCGACAAGACGTTAGCAGAATTTGTGATCGACCAGCACCTAAAATGTGGCTCATTCGCGGATTTCAGCAAGAGCATGGAGGAGATGGGCGCGGAGTTTCCTCGGAGTTTGCTGGAGAGTATCGATCGTCTGGTGCTTACGATGCATCCGAAGTATAAGTCGAAGAAGACGGAAACGACGAACAACTCGGCCGGCGATGATGACATGGATGTTTTGGATGCGTTGGAGAAGAAAGCGCGCGTGTTTAAGGGATTGGCTGTGCCGGATAAGGTTCAGCAGTGGGATGAGGAGAACGTCGATGAGGGCGATGCGAAGGCTGATGCTATGGATGATACATTTGCTATGCTGGAGGGATTGGCGGGTAAAGCGCGTCAGGATAAGCCTGCCCCGGCGCCGCAGTCGTCGTCGTCACGGAACGACCGCGGTAGTACTAGGAAGCGCAGCAGAAGCCCCGATTACGATGATCACCGACGTGGACGCAGACGCCATGATAGATACCGGTCTCGATCGCGATCGCAGAGTCCTGGATATAGCAAGAGGGGTGGTGATGATGAGGTCGATGAGTTTGGTCGGTCGAAGAGCAAATACAGCAGCAGGGATGATTATCGCAATGGACACAGTGAGCGGAGGAGTCGCCGGGATCGTGATGAGGATGGCGAGTACTTTCGGAAGCCGCCGCCTGTGGAGCTGGATGATCAACCGGTGCTATACAAGGTCTACGATGGTCGTGTTACGGGAGTGAAGGACTTTGGTGCTTTCGTGAACTTGCTTGGTGTGAAGGGCAAGGTGGATGGCTTGGTACATGTTTCGGCCATGCAAGAGGGAGCGCGTGTCAATCATCCTTCCGATTTGGTTTCGCGTGGCCAGCCGGTCAAGGTCAAGGTGGTTAGCATTCAAGGCTCTCGAATCGGGTTGTCAATGAAGGAGGTGGATCAGGTTACTGGTATCGATTTGATCCCTCAACGACGTCTGGCATCTGGCGCAAATATGGAGCGTCTTGACGGCATGACGGGCAAGGATAGATATGGTAACCTGAGTTCGGAAGTGCCGGTTATTGAAGAGTCGGATGGAAAGCCTATGAAGAATAGGAAGCGCATGACCTCCCCTGAGAGGTGGGAGATTAAGCAGTTGATTGCATCTGGCGCTGTCTCCGCAGCAGACTATCCTGACATCGATGAGGAATACCATGCCACCTTGACGGGTGAAGGCACGTTTGAGGAAGAGGAGGATGTCGACATTGAAGTCAAGGACGAGGAACCGCCCTTCCTGGCTGGTCAGACTAAGATGTCTCTGGAACTCTCCCCGATCAGAGTCGTGAAGGCTCCCGATGGCTCTATGAACCGGGCTGCTATGGCAGGAACAAATCTGGCCAAGGAGCGACGAGACATCAGGCAACAGGAAGCTCAGGACAAAGCAGCTGAGCAAGCGGCGGCAGTCGACCTCAACGCGCAGTGGCAGGATCCTATGGTTGCGCCTGAAGAGCGGAAGTTTGCTGCTGATCTGCGCAGTACTCAGCAGTCCAAGCCGGATGACTCGGTCCCCGAGTGGAAACGGGTCACCATGGGCAAGAACCAGTCCTTCGGAAAGCGGACCAGCATGTCCATCAAACAGCAGCGTGAAAGTCTGCCGGTCTACAAGTTCCGCAAGCAACTTCTCGATGCTGTACGCGATAACCAGCTGCTGATTGTTGTCGGAGATACTGGGTCCGGAAAGACGACGCAGCTGACGCAGTACTTGGCCGAGGGAGGTTATGCAAACAACGGTATTATCGGTTGTACGCAGCCTCGTCGTGTAGCAGCCATGTCTGTTGCCAAACGTGTGGCGGAAGAAGTCGGCTGTAAACTCGGCGCGGAAGTCGGATACACGATTCGTTTCGAAGATTGCACGAGTCCTGACACCAAGATCAAGTACATGACTGATGGTATGCTTCAAAGAGAAGTCCTCCTGGACCCAGATTTGAAAAGGTATTCTGTCATCATGCTTGACGAGGCTCACGAACGAACCATTGCCACTGATGTTCTCTTTGGATTGCTCAAAAAGACCATCAAGCGGAGACCGGACCTCAGACTTATTGTTACTTCGGCTACGCTGGATGCTGAGAAGTTCTCTGAGTACTTCAACGGTTGCCCTATCTTCTCCATTCCCGGTCGTACATTCCCTGTCGAGATCATGTACTCGAAGGAGCCCGAGTCCGACTATCTTGATGCCGCTCTTATTACAGTTATGCAGATTCACCTGACAGAGCCCTCGGGTGATATTCTGCTCTTCTTGACAGGTCAAGAGGAAATTGATACTGCTTGCGAGATTCTATACGAACGGATGAAGGCTTTGGGGTCAACAGTACCGGAGTTGGTCATTCTTCCCGTCTACTCTGCTCTTCCGAGTGAAATGCAGAGTAGGATTTTTGAGCCTGCCCCGCCTGGAGGTAGAAAGGTTGTCATCGCTACGAACATTGCTGAGACGTCTATCACTATCGACAATATCTACTACGTCATCGATCCTGGTTTCGTCAAGCAGAACGCTTACGATCCTAAGCTGGGTATGGACTCTTTGGTTGTCACGCCCATCTCGCAGGCGCAGGCCAAGCAACGTGCTGGTCGTGCAGGCAGAACTGGACCCGGAAAATGTTTCCGGCTGTACACTGAAGCCGCGTACCAGTCGGAAATGTTGCCAACCACAATTCCCGAAATTCAACGCCAGAACCTTTCGCATACTATTCTCATGCTCAAGGCGATGGGCATCAACGATTTGCTGCACTTCGACTTCATGGATCCTCCGCCAACGAACACTATGCTTACTGCTTTGGAGGAGCTGTATGCACTGTCAGCTCTGGATGACGAGGGTCTCTTGACTCGCTTGGGTAGAAAGATGGCAGACTTCCCCATGGAGCCGGCCCTCGCCAAGGTTCTCATCGCATCGGTCGACATGGGATGCTCAGAGGAAATGCTGAGCATTGTGGCCATGCTTTCCATCCAGTCGGTCTTTTACCGTCCCAAGGAGAAGCAGCAGCAGGCAGATCAGAAGAAGGCCAAGTTCCACGATCCCCACGGCGACCACTTGACTCTTCTCAACGTCTACAATGGATGGAAACACTCCAACTTTAACAATGCCTGGTGCTTCGAGAACTTCATCCAAGCCCGTCAGATCCGCCGTGCGCAGGACGTCCGTCAGCAGCTGCTTGGCATTATGGATCGCTACCACCACAAGATCGTCTCCTGCGGAAGGAACACCCTCAAAGTACGCCAGGCACTTTGTACGGGATTCTTCCGAAATGCAGCTCGCAAGGACCCTCAGGAAGGGTACAAGACTCTTGTCGAAGGCACTCCGGTCTACATGCATCCCAGTTCCGCACTGTTTGGCAAACCGTCCGAGCATGTCATCTACCATACACTGGTTCTTACAACGAAGGAGTACATGCACTGCACAACCTCCATCGAGCCGAAGTGGCTCGTTGAGGCCGCCCCGACTTTCTTTAAGGTGGCACCCACCGATCGTCTGTCGAAACGTAAGAAGGCCGAGCGGATCCAGCCTCTCCACAACCGCTTTGCCGGTGAGGACGATTGGCGTCTATCCGCACAGAGACGGCAGGGTCGTGGCGGAGGTGGAGGTACCTGGGGTTGATCTTCAGATTTTCCATGGCTATCTATTCCACTCCTCTTTGTTTGGCATCTTTCTTTTCCTTTTCGAATCATTCTTCGGGCATATATATGGTAGTTTAAAACATACCCCTTACGAATCTTGACGCGACGCCAGATGGCGCGCTTTTCCACTCTTGGCTAGAGATGTATTCTAATGAGATATTTGTGAATGTGTCAAATAGACTGATTGTTGCTTCCAAGTTGTTTGATATAGCATCTAACAACCAACTCATTCAATAACCTCCCATAACTTACCCCCACCACATCATCAGCATCAGGCCCGACTAATCCTCTCCCACACCAACACCGGCTTCATCTTTTGCTCCTACCACCACCCCAAACACCATCAGCAACAAACATCACCCCCAAAGAAACACGAGAAAAAAAAGAGAGAACTTACCATCCCCACCTCCAACAACCTCAACCCAGACAACCTCAACCTCCCCTCGGGAGAAATCACAGCCTCTCGCTTCTGCGACCCCTCAAACTCCACCGAAGACGCCATGTCGACCTCATGATGCACAACCGGGACGTGACGGTGCTGCTGCTACTGCCTCTCATATCCATCACCAGCATCATCATCCTCGTCATCGCTACTGCTGTTTTCAATCCAGTACCGGCCCGCGTACATGACCCCATCATTAGAATTCTCCCACACCTTCTTGGCAACTTTCGGCAACACGCTCACGGTCATCTGACCATCTGGGGTGTAGACGAGGGTGCCGCGGGCGTCCGGGCCCATGGGGTAGTAGTGGGTGGGAGCGTCATAGTCTTGGGGGTTCGGGGGCTCGACGATGTAGGAGATGAGAGTCCAGGCGCCGATGAGGGAGGATTTGGTGATGGGGGTGGGGGTTGGGGTTGGGAGTGGGGACATTGTATGATACTATAGACGGTTTTGCTTTTTGGTATTGGTTTGAGGGTGGTAGGTCTAGTTTGGGGGACTATAGTTACGGGGTCTAGGGGAGGGGAGGGAGGAGGAGGTATAGTAGTATAGTGGTCGTGGTACTCAAACGGTAGCTAAGCGCCATTGCCGACTGAGGGATCTGTGAGAATGTTGTCCTTGAATTTAGACTTCTGCAACGAATCGGTTTGGGAACTACTTCCGGGTTGTGAGTATATTGAGAAAGCAAGAATGTATGTACTAATTGGGAAGTCGGCGCATAAATGTCCGTGGATACTGATGTTGGGACAGTGATTGAGTCATGGGAGGGTGATGATCTACATATTCTTTCAATGGGCGCGGAGTTGGGGGTTGGAATCATGATGTTTGGTAGGTTCAACTGTGCTACTGAAACTGGGTTGGGGATATTGAGTGCCTGGTTCGGGGCAAGTTGATAGGGGTTGCCTGTGCCGGATATATATAGTTTAGACGTTCAACAAGTTCCTTGATTTGTTTGGTGATGAGTGAGTGTGTTTGCCAACTGCACTGGCTTCCTTGAGAGTTCTAGCATGCTGTAGTCTAAGCAACGAGCATAGAGTTAATTTATTCCCTCTTCTCTTATTCAAAAATAAGAAAGGTGGATGGATGAATGGTAGATTATTGTTGGTTGTGCCTACTCGGGTAGACGAAATTGACAAAAACGAAAAAGCAAAAAATGCTTCCACGCGGATTCGAACCGCGGACCTCATGATTACTAGTCATGCGCTCTACCAACTGAGCCATAGAAGCTGGTTGATGTATTGCTTTTTCAGCCCATAGTATAACAATGCGTCAAAAATGATAACAGAGAGATGGAAAAATTGGCTTGGTACTTTAGTTACATCGTCATGGATGGAAAAATCGGAATACGACAGAGACTTATAACAGGAGTGATAGAGCCTCGCCCCTCATTCACCGTGGAAGATAAGCACACTGTTAGTCTTTATTACTACTAGTAAGTCGCCTGTAAGTGTTAATCTCAATCGCCGTGCTGCCTGGACCATACTTGATCTGACCAATGGGAGGCCAGATTCATTCACGGCAGTGGATCAATTCATCTGCGCAGGACTTTCCAGAAGTCTACCGGCGAGCCTCTTATCGCAATATTTTCATCCACTTACGTTCATCTTTGCTCTATAATATATATTTACATATTTCCTAGGAACACGCTTGCTAGCTGGACGATCTTGTCCTGTCAAGTTCGCCGTAGTGGCACTAATAAAAGACCAATTCAGCAGTCGCAAAACTCTGAAGGTCTGAATCGGGCGAAGTTCCTGCCGGCCTACTACTAATCCTCGTTGAGGTCCAGTCCCCGGTCTTTTGCATAACACGAGCATCTGCATTAGCCCAGGATGTCTTCCCACGAGGGTCAGCTCCGCAACAAGAGGAGAAAGTTGGACAATGGCCAGGATGTCGATGCTACTGCCACCATAACTTCGCACACGCAGCTTCGCTCTTCCTTGGCTTTCCAACAAAATCCCACTGAATCCAAGCAAGGTAAGTAACATCCTGAGCCAAGTCACCCATGATGCTCCAATACTCATCAAAACAGGTATAAGAAAGTTCAAGGACTTCCTCACGTCCATTGGGCAGAGTGAGGATGAGGCTGAAAAAGCCAAAAAGTTCCGCATCCTCAAAGCATACTGTGATTCGCAATTCTCACGGGTGAATGAGAACGAAGCAGTCTGCTTTACCGATCTGGTCCAGACCTGGAGCTTTGCGGATACCAACAACAATGAGTCGTTACTGACTGTTGTGCCCTCTGTCCTCGCTCAGTTTCTCAAGACGGTGTCCACCAACCTGGAATTTCGGGATTTCGGAGTGGCACTATGCAAGTATCTCCTTCAGAAAGAACAGCTGAGACTGTTCAATCGTGGCTTGACCGCTATCAAATCAAAGGAGCATTTGATTTCTCCCTGTCTTCGTCTTCTCACGGAGATGGTCAGCTTCGATGGTGGAGCTGTGGCGCGCCACGTCCATGCCGCGCGGTATATCACATTCAAGCGCATCGAAGTCTTCCTTACCCCTAACAAAGCTCAGCTGGAAGAAATATCAGAGGCAGGCTCCAAACCTACACTGCGCAGGAATGCTCAGAAGTATGTCCTTGCAAACCTGCGATTCTTGCAATCAAACGGGAAGAGTGATATCATTGAGCAACACAAAGTTATCAGAGCATTCTTTGAGTACATTAGGAAAGACCCGAGAGATATCATTTTGGAGACTATCAGGTGTATTGACAAAGACATTATCCAAGATGCTTCGATTTCTCGCATCGCAAAGAGCAAGTTCTTCAATCGATGGAACCTGGAGCGACTTGTCACACTCTACGGCTATGATCGTGAGTCAGAGGAGCCCAACCCGGCGAATGTTTCCACTACCGACGAAATCCACAAGATCCTGATGAATGTCTGTACGAACACCGAACTTGGAGTCTTGCTTCCAGAGTCTGGTTGGTATCCGCACGGAAGTGATCCCGAGGCGCTACCCACGGACGATGACACACTGATCGATTTGGGTCTTGATTCTGCTCTTCATATCGACAAGTACAGCCAGTCTGTACCTGTTCGCAACGGAACACTGTCTTATCTGATCCAGACACTTCGCCCGGATACCGACAGTCTCCAGATTGAGCTGTTAGTGGCCATCTTCAAGGCGGCCCCGGAGCTAGTTGCCGATTTCTTCACAAAGAAGAGCATGTTCACTGCGGACCCAAAGCCGACCCCAGCATGGATGGCCGAGTCTGCGCTTCTCTTCTCCGCCGTACAGCTGCCCGTGCCCTCAAATTGTGGCTGGAAAGACAAGTTACCTCCGACACCGCCGCCCGTTTCTGTGGTTATTGAGAATGTGCTTCCTCGCCCTCTGACCCAGAAAATCCTTACCCGCTGCCTGAATATGAATGCTGAGATAGTAACATTGTTTGCTGTCCGAATTTTGACAATTGCTTTCAACAAACTGCGGGCTGTTCTCAAGATCTTCAACGCCGACCATGGGGTCAGCCAACCCCTGTGGACACAGGCGGCAAGCAAGCTGGTTGCTGAATTCAGTCGCCGGTGCCCCGGAGTGAAGGAAGTCATTCTGCTTTTCAAGCGAACGGACAAGGATGACTTGCAGCAGCAGGATGCTGTCTCAGAGCTTCTCGCTTCGTTCTATGAAGTAGTACCGGACGCCGCCTTCGAGGAAGGACTTGACGTTTCACTTATCTTGGTTGACGTTCTGAAGCGATTGGATGAAGGAAAACTCGACGAGGATGATACCGAGTCAGTGCTGAGCCAACTGCAAAACATCATGAGGATCATTCAACAGTCTACTTCCATGCGTTGGTGGCAACAACCGGGGTCTATGCAGTATTCTGCTTTTACGTCAATCCTAAAGGTGCTGGTTCAAACAGCATCAAGATACTCTCTGCGTGAGATTGACCAGCTGCTGCGAACCGTCCTCACCGAGCACTCTGTCCTACAGAACCCCTCCTCCTTTCCCGCAATCCTGTCAAGCTTCGAAACTTCAGACTCGGAGAAGCTCCAGCGTCAACTATCGTTCTTCGATAACTGCGCCTGCCGTATCGCAAAGAAACCGGTCCACTATCAAGACCTCGTTGACTCCTTGGTCGAGGGTGCCTCCAGCCCGGTCAGCCCTCTGGTAGCTGCTGTCATCGAACAGTGGCCATTCGTTGTCAAATCTGGAGACGCGGCTGTCGAGAGTGCGGTGGTTACCTGGATTGCTGAGACGCTAGGAAGCTTGAAGCGCGCTGGAGAAAACGCCAAGGCACTGAAGACCGCCCGGGACAAGCTGATGGACAGTGCTGAGAATAAGAAGTCAAAGTCGGCTCTCAAAAAAGCATTGAAAGACAGTGAAGATGCTGAAGATGACCATGCGATGGAAGTTGATACTCCTGCCCAAGATACTACAGCTACCGCCAACCAGGATGAGGTAGACTTGGAGGAGGTATTCGGAACCTTACCGACAGAAAGTACCACCCACAATGAGCTGCACCGATGGGAGAAGGATGACATCGAGGTGGCGGTTGAGCAAGGCCGGATAGCCGAACTGGTTCTCTGCTTGTGCTCGTCATACGAGGAAGTGAGAAAGCAAGCATTCACAAGCATCGTTCGTTTCATGGGCAAACTTAAGGTAGGTCTACCATTGAGCCGGTACCTTCTGCGGAAAACAGAGTAGAAAAATAAACTAACATACTCGCAGGAGTCTAAATATGTGGAATGGCGATCAGTCTACATCCTCACAGGAGAGCTTCTCGAGACTGTCAAGCAGATTGGGCTTGAATCGCCCGTACCGTGGATTGTAGGGGAGTGCGCGTCCAGTTGCTTGACTGTTCTCACGAACCCGATGCACAAAATGTACGGCAAGGTCAACAAGTTCCTGCAGAAAGCTCCTTCCTGGGAGGTGGAGAAGATTCCATCCTACTGGATTGACAAGATCCTACTGCATGAACCGGAGCTTGACGACGGTTATTTCGACGAGACTAGCTGGCTTCTTGATTTACTAATCAAGGGTCTTCGCACTGAAGCTGTATGTCGCCGTCTTCCCTTACACCATCATGTTACTCATTCAATTATAGGATATGGACATCTACCGCCGTGCGAAGGTTTTCGAGAGAGCGCTTGCATTCTACGAGTCGCCTTCGGCAGGCTACTCGGCCAAGAGGAAGATCTTGCAATTAGTGTACCGCGCGACGCAAGTGCAAGGAAGCACGACACTTGTCACGAGAGCGGGTATTCTCAGCTGGATTCAGAGTCAAATTCCGGCTGTCAAGGGCAAAGAGACGTCGACTCTTGCGGCCATTGCCGATTCCTTGAAGCAAACAGCGGATAATGATCGGGTTTCAAAATGGAGTGGAGGAGCCGCTTTGCGAGCGGTAGAGAGCATTGTGGGCTAGTGTCCGGTCGTAGGAGATTGGATATGAACGATGCTGCCCTCAATCTAGGCACTTGGCTGCATAGTATTTGACATTCGAATCAGGCGTATAGTTATTAGAGCAATCCGTAATGATTTGTTTAGGCAATTGTGGACGGAATATGAAATCTGATAGGTTAATCTGATCTTGCACTGTAGTAGCCAAGTACACATTGGCCTCATCTTTCCGCCATTGAAAGACAGGCTATTTTAAGAGATGGAATGTACTATATGACATATCCCGAGTGATGGCCTACTCCATCAGGATTCTGCTCTGCGTTGGGGTTGGTTGCTGGCGGTACCGAGGGTTGAGTTGCTTGGGGAACATGGATGATGGAAATCGCAGTGAATGATGGGCAGGGGAAGGATAATTAGTATAATAATAGTAAACAGTCACTAAATCCTCTGGGTGAGATGACGATTAATTTGTAGCAGTAGCAGTAAGAAGGAAAAACCCGACAGATGGGAAAATTGGGAAGAAGTGAAGAACTTGAAGAACAAGTCGTCGACAAGCTGACAGGCGACCTTCCCCATTGGGCAGTGCACACGTTTTGAACTTCGTTGCGGTCCGGCGGTCCTCGACATCTTTGCCCGCAACTTTGCCCAAACTCCCCTTCCCCTTCACCACCTCTTCTGCTGCTGCCCCCTTTCTGTTTGTTCCCCACCAGCTTTTGTCCTCCTTCCATTTACTCTACTGTCTATCGAATCTATCCGAGACCAGTTGGGATTCCCTCTACTTAAACAAATCAGGCCACACGGTTTGTTGCACCGCTGGTGCCCCTCATCTGCTTCCCAACGAGCGCTCCTGGACCTTTGACCGATCGAAGCTCCTCTCTCCTCCGCCTTTTCCCTTGCCACTGGCAAGCGGCTTCGCTTCCTGCTGCCCACTCATCATCTATCCTCTACACACTACACAGTACACACCTTTTACGCCCACAGCCTAGCCTCGGTGCCTCGCAGTCTACCTTACTCGCCTTGTCTTCCTTTCCTTGTCCCGCGATAAATTCCTCTCCACCTTTTCTCATCCTTGAACTGTCGGCAACCAATGAGATCGACGTAACGGCATACCGATAGCATCCCACACACCCACCTCACCCCAAGCCATCCTCATGGCGCGACGGTACCAGATCGATGAGCTGCTATGGCTGCGGTCGTCGCCTCTGGTCACAAAGCCTACCAATTTACCGCCGGTAGAAGAATGGATGGGGTAAGTTCATCCTGCCTGTTCCTTTGCCTTATCAATCAATTGCGATATCCCGAAACTGACGCAGTCATTCTACGTGCTAGCCCAATCCCCGATCCAGCTACCCAACGGAAAGCTACAAACTCGCGAGACCCCAATAACCCCCATGAATCGACCCCCAGAAGGCCCAGTCTGTTTGAAACTCGTCATGTGTCCCGGAATTCCAATTCAGGTAATAACCATCCCACTTCTTCTTCTCACACGATGTTGCATACCCTATGTCCATTGTTCTCTTTTCTTGGATTGAAAATTCGAGGACCTTACTGATGCATGACGTCGTTGATCGCCCATAGAGGACATCATTCTCGGACCCCCCAAAACTGCTTTTGCTTCGGCATCTCGGATACCCGGTAAAGGATCGATAGATGCTACGGAACGATCGTCAAGGCCTAATGACCAGGATGACTCGAAGAACGACCGGTTCAACTTACGGGAGAAGTTCTTCAAGGACCGGGAGTCTGGTGACAGAGATTTTGACCGACGAGATGGAAAATTAGGAACATTCAACAACAACAACAACAACAACAACCGGCGTGGGGACAGGGAGGACTGGAACAGTGGACGCCCCCGCCGTACCTTCGGCCCCGAGGAACAAGATCGAAAGCCGAGACGCAACGGAGAGTTCGATCGGTGGGAGAACCGCGACCAGCGGGAACCCAACAATGACCGAGGAGTTAGAGATAAGGATGCACGATTCTTCCCACGGAAGGACGGCACGCCCGGACGTGCGAGACACGAGGGAAGTTGGTTTCGTGAGGAGAATACCCACGACGCGCCTGATGCGGAGGAGGAGAAGACTCCGATACGGAACAGGGAATGGCGTCGAGATCGGCACGGTGCAGATCGTGACTGGACGCGGGGAGCCAAGTTCGAACAGGATCCCGAGTGGATGGATTCGACTGATCGAGATGAGCCTCGCCGAGTGCATACACAAGAAGACTTTGAACGCTGGAAGGAAAGGATGAAGGCGGGCTCCTCGCAGGTTCAAGCCGAAGAAAAGGAGGTCCCCTTGGAGACGACCCCTGCTCCTGCCCCCGCGCCCAAGCCAGAGCCTAGGCCTACAGATGGTGAGATTTTCAGTAGCAATGGCGCTCCGTTCACGTCAGACTCGGCCATGGAGCGGTTCTTTGGATTGCTCGGGGACTCCAAGCCACCCCAGGCGCCTCCACTACCCCAGGAGATAAGCGCTCCTCCTCCTCCTCCCATGATGGAACCAACAATGAAGAAAGAGCCCCTTCCAGGAAAGCTTGGAAAGTCGTCGCGCTTTGCTGGACTCTTCTCGCCACCACCGGGAAGTCCGGCCAAGGAACCCGAAACTCATCCAGAGACCAGGTCGTCGCCTTCGATGAACACCGTCAACACTGATGCCGATCAGGAAGGTTTCCAGCGCATCCTGCAGATGCTTGGTGGAGGAAAATCGCGCAACGCGACACCTCACAATGACCCTGTTGCATACAACCGGCCTCCTTCGCAGGTACAGGCCGAACAGATCCGGAGTGCTGTCTCATCTCCTGCTCGAGATCAACTCAAGCGGCAGGAGTACTTGGCCATGCAAGAGACAGTTGCTCGTGGCCCTGGCCCTAACCCTTATGTTCAGGAGACACATGCTCGAGACCGGGAACATCTACTGCGACTGATGCAGCAGGTCCGTGTTAGTCCCGTTGCCAACCAGGGTGCCCAGAGCCAACCCCAAAGTGCTGGTCCTGTCGGCCCGGCCCCCGGTTTGTTGAGCATGCCGGAAGTGCTTTCTCCCCCTCCAGGCATTCCGACCCCGCAAAAGGGCCCCAACTTCTTGGATGACCCTGCGATAGCAAATATGCAGAGGCCCGATGCTGAGCATCTTCGTCGCCGGCCCGCAAATGGGCCCCCCATGGGATATTTCGAAGATATGCCGTTCCCCCAGGGCGGACAACTCCCTATGACGCCCGGCGGAAGCAGAGCTCCCCAGGCTCAAGGTCATCCTGCTATGGGCATGCAGAGACCTCCAGGCTTCGAGCATCTGCCTCCTCCTGGATGGCCAGGACCTCAGATGCCCCCGCAGCAAGCTGCTGGACCCGCGCCTTTGGCACCTCCTCCGGGTATTCCGACACCTACACGCGGCGTCAACCCAAGCTACATGTCGAACATGATGCCCATGCATGCGAATGCACCACCCCTCAACGAGCGTGAACCATTTCCGCGTCCTCCCCCTCCAGGCATGATGCCTCCTCCCGGATACATGAACGGACCCCCGCCAGCCGGTTTCCCACCTATGCCGCCCAACGGTGATGCTCTCATGGGGCTTCCTCACCGTGGCCAAGGTCCTTTTGAGGGCAACCCTGGACCTCAAGTGCCTCCCCCCGCTTCCAGGCACCTGTTGGATATGTTCGGCCAAGTTGGCGGCGAGGCCCCGCGCGGCATGCTCGGGCCTGGACAGTTCCGGTAGAGGTTGCGCGAAGTCCGGGGTAGTTAGTACAGTATCCTAGGGAGACGAACGCAAGGAGAATGTGCAAACGCCATATGAGATACGTCCTTGATCTTCTCATACTTATGTCTTTGTTACGCCAGAACAATGCACCCTTCTAATCTTCTTGTATCTGATTTATTTATCTGTGTGTATTTGGTGCATGACAAAGGGCTAGTTTGATGGAGCTCAGGAAAGACCTAGCCATCTGCTGAGGCTTGGGACTGATGAGGAGACTGTATCACAGCCGGACACCGTTTGTGTCTGGATGTATAACAACCCTGGCGGATTACATAAAGGAAAGCAATAGGCAGATTGCAGATCTCTGAGATGTGGTCTAAAGCCATTATATTGCAGACCTGAATCACTAGCTGACATGATGGCTTCAATGAAACCTATTGCTTGAACTGTGTTTGATTTGTAGATGTGTGTAGGCTATAGTTGGCACAGGTGCCTGAGGCGAAGTAGCTGTAGTGAATGACCGGTGGACTCCGCGCTGCCCACGATTGCTTTAAGCCATCTCGCTCCCCTTTCCTACTTCTTACTTCCTACTTCCTACTTCTTCCTACTTTATCCCTTCACATCTGGTTGAGGATTCGGCGACTCTGACTC
Source organism: Aspergillus vadensis CBS 113365 (assembly GCF_003184925.1). Lineage (NCBI taxonomy): Eukaryota > Fungi > Ascomycota > Eurotiomycetes > Eurotiales > Aspergillaceae > Aspergillus > Aspergillus vadensis. Next base: position 1,199,968 of record NW_020292041.1, on the reverse strand, counting down.
TGACCGCAGAGCTTCCACTTCAACTCATTTGGATCAAAATACATCATCCCAAAGCTCAGGTGAGTAGTCCCCTATGAGGAGCAGTCTTCCACACCCAGTTGATGATAATGACAATGATGGCACACCCAAACGCGTGAATAATCCATATTACTATAGTCATCTCAAGAACCACTCTTGACAGCTTGTCCTATAAGACAATCAGCCTTCGCTAACCTTCCATCCCCACATAGCCCAGCCAAACCCATCTACATAAAGCAGATCTCCATCCCATTACGATGACCAAAATTAACGACGACAACATGAACCAAGATACGAGGGTAAGTACAGCTCCATACCAATTCAGATCCCACAACCCACCATTTCTCATTCTCCATCCCCTCCCACACCAAACACATCTAACCATCATTCATATCCCAAACTTATCCAGTCCACAACCGCCATGACCACAACCACCACTCGTAAAAGAAGAGCAGCCTGTGATGATAATGACAACAACTCCTCCAACAACCATACCTCCACAGGCACTTTCACCAACACTACCCCCAACGCAACCAACAATGGAGAAAACAGCCACCAACCTTTCAAACGCCCTCGTTTCCCCTCCCCCTTCACTAGACAAGCTGAGCGTTTCGAAGAAGCCCTGAACAGAGAAATCCAAGAACAGGAAGATGCCCTCCGCCTGAACGAGTACCGGATGCTTGCGGTGCGGGCTTTGGAGAACGAGGCGCATGATCGAGCGTTTAGGGATGCTATGGATGTGAGCTCGACTTATCAGCAGCAACAGCAGTATACATCCTCACAGCATCCATCTGTTGCTGCTGCTGCTACTGCTGCTGCTGCTGATGAGGACATGGACATGGATGTCGATGGTGACGATTATCATAACCCTCAACTTGAGGATCCTAACGGGAATGGAGAAGGTGAAGAAGGACAGTTGGTAGTAAGTCCCCCCACAATGAATAACCTGTTCCCTGTTTCTGGTGAGGTATGAATAACATCTATCATCACCACCAGACACCCACAGCCCAGGAGACAACACAACCAACCATCCCAACCCGAAGCGGCTGCCTGACCAACAGCCTCATCGGCCTCGACAACAACAACAATTTCACCCCCATTCCCATTCCTTACCCATCCCCCACCCCCAGAGCCAGACCTAGCAACAGCAACAACAACAGCAACAACAGCAATCTCGACTTCACCATCTTCGAAGACATCGTCATCCCAGATAGGGGGGGTCTACTATCCTTCTCTCCACGCCCAAACCGAGTAGCCTCAATGCTACCCGGTTACCTTCATTATCCCTACACCAACAACAACAACCATCATCATAATGATAACCAAGAAGTACGTGCCTATCACCAAGACTGGGACTCAGATAAAGAGAACATCAATAGTAATATTGTTGCTGGGACCCTCCACGATCCGGTGGGAATGATCACTGAGACTGAGGCTGAGAGTTTTTCGCAGGTTGTTGATCGTTCATTTCATGATCATTATGATGCTGATGCTGATGTTGATGAGGATGAGATGAGACTCGATTATGATGAAGGTAGTCCTGCTGGTGCTGGTGCTGCTGGTGGAGGTGGAGGTGAAAGTGGAAGATGGGGTTCTGGGGTTCCTACTTGGAGAGTCGAGTCGGAGTCGGAGTATGCTGATACGGAGGTGGATCCAGATGATATGGGATTGGGGGTGCAGGATTACACGAATCGGAGGAGGAGAAGGTATCATCGTTTGAGATGGCAGTCGCGGGTGTTGGGGTCTCAGGATAGGGGGTCCGTGGCGTTGAATAGTAGTGTGCTGGTGCCGAGGATGCTTGGGGAGGGGTTGCAGGGAAATGGTGCTGGTGGTGTTGCTGGGCGTGGAAGGCGCGGGCCGAGAAGGTTGTAGGTGTAGTCAGTGGGTGAGGGTGAAGAGTAAGGTGGCCAAGTTTGTTGTGTGCTGGGTTGGTTGGTCGGGTGCCTGCGTCGGTATTTCATTGAACTGTGAGTGTATAGTATCTTGATCGGGAAGATTGAAAACCTCAAATAGTAATGTATTTCGTCTCAAAACTAAAGCAACTGAAAAGGAAATGTGCTATCCTGGCCGCGCTCGTAAATATCAATATCACTGCAACCATTGCAATTGATAGCCAGCGCCATGGCAGACCTAACTAAAACGCAAAACGAGACTGATGTCAAATGAAAAGCGAAACAACAAGAACCTCCGAGTACGCCGGCCTCCTCTCGGTCATATTTGCTGGGCATGATCAGACAACCCCATGAATAAAAGCAGCATGCAAAACGGAAAGAACTGTCATCAAATCTGTAGCATAGAGTCGTTGCTTATCATACTAGATTTCCATTCAAAAGATGCCAAAAGATGGTGGGAATCCAGCCCCAATCCTAATATCCCTCGACGCTGTCTTGGCCCTGAGATGAAGCACCCCTTCAGAGTCCTTTTCGACATCTGCGAACATTCGAAGGAGATCCTCAATTGTGTCCCGTCCCGCTAGGACTCCGTCGCCCATAGCTCCAAGTATAACAGCCGTCTTATGCGTCTGCATCTTGAGCAGGTAGTCATCAATAGAATTATCGACGATAAGCTTCACAAATTCCACCTCGCTTTCTTGCCCAATTCGAAACAAGCGGCAAAATGCCTTGAATACGGAGCGTTAACAGCTGCACAAGTCCTATTAGGCAATATGACCGGACAGAAGTATACATACCTGCTCCTGAATGGCTTCGTTCCACCACAAGTCAACAAGAATGCATTTGTTGGCGGCTGATAGGTCTAGTCCTATGCCTCCAGCCTTCAAACTGGCAATGAGAATCCTCACTTCGCTATTTCTATCACTAAACGTCTTCATATTGTTTTCGCGGACTGATAGACCCAATTTTCCAGTCAACTGTGGAAAGTTAGCCACCCTGGGTTTTGAGTATATGTGAGGTCTTATTTGCTCACGAGGACAAACGGCCACCCTTCTGCTTCGCACATGGTAGACAGGATTTCAACGAAATCTAGAAACTGGGTGAATATGACTATCTTGCCCGAGGATTCCTGAGTAAGCCACTCTGTAAGAACTTCGCGTATCTTCGTGAGTTTCGCACTAGGCATATGCTGGGCACACGCTCTAATCCAGTCCGTATCCTCGTCGGCGTCCGGCTCTTCATCCGTTTCGTCTGCTTGTGGCGCCGTGATCTGACGAATACTGCTCCTAGATTGTTTCTTGGTTGTGGTTCTCTTTTGGCGCTGCTTTTCCTTCCTAAAAGTTGCCCCGTGAATCGATGCGGGTTGTGTCTTTAGGTTACCCTCTTCCTTACAATAAGCGGCTTCCGTAATCGAAACACAGCAGTTGACGCATTTGGGCTCCATAAGCATTTTGTCCTTGTCCATCCGCAAGGAGTAGTAGCACTCCTCACAATATAAATGCCTGCATGAAGTGATCACAGGGTTCACTGGTGCAGATTTGCATATGGGGCAATTTGTCCTTTCTAGTCTTTCTTCCCAGATCTCGCTCAGATGGAGCTCGTCCATTAGTTGGCGGAAACTTTCCGCCAATGCTGTCTCATCCCCATGAAGCTCTGTAGCATACTGGCCTGTGTCTCCATCATTACGCTCATTAAGAACTGTCGTGTTTTTTCTCACTGTTGAGAGCCATTGGACTATAGTATATGACGGATTTGATTCCCCGCTTTCCTTGGCGATTTTGGAGAGCCTTTTCATCAAGTTCCCTTCTGAGAGTAGCCTCTTAACTATGCACTGCGTTGTAAGCAGATGACTGCAGAACATACGAAGCATCAGAATCATTGATAGAAAGCATCGATACTGTGCTAACTTGGGCTGATCGAGATGGGCACAACCTGATTTAATGTCAGCGATTTTCTCCTGAAACTCTTGATATGGCAAAATATGTCTCTGGCGTACCATTGATGTTTTCTATAAAGACCTCTGATATGGCGTTGTAAAGCTCTCGTTCGACGGCGCAGAATTGGACCCTGACAATTCTTTCGTTGACATCGGGTAGTTTAATTACTGGCAGTGAGAAAAGTCGGCTTTTGTGTGTTCGCCGGAACAAAAAAGCTCGCAATAGGTTTACGAGGCGGTCATGGCCTTCGTCATCCTACAGAAGGATTAGGTTGAGAATCCGTCTCTCAAGATCAATGGGAAGTCACGCACGCTGCAAAAGTTCTTAATGAAAATTCCAGCATCTTTGATGCCGGGAACGCCGAGAAAGTCGAAAAGCGGATAGAATTCTTCTAGATGGCTATGAATACTATGTCAGAAACCACAAAACTTTAAACGCTAGTCAGCAGCTGGGTATCAGGTGCGAGCTTACTTGTGCACTGGGGTTCCGCTTAGAATCCACTTATAGTGGCCAGTTAGAGAGCGGACGGCGATCGACACTGAGGATATGTGATTCTTGATGGTGTGGCCTTCTGCAAACTTGTCGTCAAACCTAGACTCGCGGTTGATGCCAAAAGGTGAGATTGAGCGGGAGGAAGACAGCATACCATCAAGAATGATTCGGTGGAACTTGATTTTATGTAGCGGGCCGATCTCCGTATCGAAGGATTGATCCCACCAGGCTGAAAGCTTCTCGTCGTCCTTCATACTATCGGTGAGCTTCATTGGTGGATAAGATCGCCTGACTTCATCATATGTAGTGATTCTTATGACTGCGTCAGTATACCACCTTGGTATTGAAAGAGCTGCATGGTACCCGTACATAACATCATATTTTGCGAGGCTTCCTACTGTATTGAGGGACTCAAGCCTTGAACTAGCTTTGTATATAAGGACATCACCAATTGCTTTCTCGTCGCAGTGCCTGTTGATCTGTGTTTTCCTGTTCAAGTCAGACTGCAAGTTGGATACATAGCATTGAGCAAAATTACCAGTGAGTGACTAGGTGCGATGGAACAACAATGAGCGTAGTCTTCTCAGGATCCTCCGGATCAGAAGGCTTTCCATCTACGATATTTGCTAGACCCAGATTAGCCGTGCCACTTTTTCCTTCCACATGCACTCACCCAGTGCTTGAATAGTTTTCCCGAAACCCATGATATCACAGAGGAGTCCCCCGAAGGGTCCCTCTGACGAACTTTCGCGGTCACGCTGTTCTAATCTTAGCCGCAAGTCATTCCAAGATATCGATGTATATTCTCCTTACCATAAAAGCAGCCCCAAGTAGCTTTTCATACCTATCAGCTAGTATAATGGTAATAAGGGGCATATACACACGAACCTGATAGTGATATAAACTTGTTTTCATTCCCTTGATGTTCCACCCGAGTTTTCCATCGCTTCTCGGACTGCATGTGAACTTGCGAGTAGCTTCAAGAATTTTTTTCTTGTCAGATTTAGCCTCCTTCTGATCCACACTCGGAATAGTAGCGACAAGTCGTTTGAGTGCTTTCATTTTATTCTTGTCAATAGAAGCAGGTATCGCATCCAGTGAAGCGCTGACATGTGCATCTTCCACGACTCCAGAAGAAAGGAGGGATTCTAGGTATTTTTTGGTACCCAGGGGCCTTCGCTTCGGCCTTTTACTGGGGCCAGGCATTCCGTTGTCGAACGCTCTATCTTTGCGCTTACGGGGTGCTCTCTTCGGCATCTCCCTCTTCTTCTGGCGCGCAAGAACAACAGCTAGACTGAGTTCCTTGCTTTTTCGCTTTTCTTCTGCTGAAATCCTGTTTTGCCGTCTCCTTTTCGGCTGTGGCTTAACAAGGATGGCATTAGAACTCTCGGTCTTTTGCTCCGTAGGAGTCTGTTTCGAAGTGGATTCATTGGGCTCGTCGATGTCTGAGAAAGAGAGATCACTCTGGTTTTCCAGGGCTTTCCTCCTTTCCACCCTCTTCTTTCGAGCGAGTTCCTGTTGCTTTGCTGCTTCAAAGCGTATTTCATCTGCCACAGATGGATTATCCAACCCATTGAACCATTTCTTGATAGTATTAAATCTAAGGAAACCAATTAGGCCCAGACCGAGGCATAACATCAAGATACACTTACTTTGCCTTTGATAGTTCTGCCCTGGTACTAGCTTCAAGTTCCTCGTCACGCCATTCTGTTGGGCAGCTTTGGTCTCCGGCGTCATCCGGGAAGTCTTCTACCGGTACGTCAGTGTTCCCGGTAGCTGAAGATGAGGATGATATTAAGTCGACACATGACGGTGCAGATAGCCTTGGGTCTTCCTCATCCTCGACAGGTGCAGCTATTGTGCCTGCATTTCCTGTTTGTGAAGCACTAACGCTCGAGTGAGGTACATTCTGCGAATGCTGTTGAACAGGTGGACTTGGGTCACCTTCTGGATTGGGCCCCTGAAGTAGTTCGAGAATATTCTGATCATCCGGAGACACCAGAGGCACATCTGGTCCCGAAGGTGGAAGATACAATGACGAATATTCTTCCTGCGGCACGAATAGACTTTCATCAAATACTGTTTGTGCAGCGGGTACCTGATCGTTCGGTACAGGAAGAAATTCAGATGGCGAGTTTCCTGTATGCCGAACTGCTAGCAGGAAGTCAGTATCATCCGCGAAGGTGACTGCAAACTTTGGGAGGCCTTACGATTGTGGATATCAAATCCCAAATTAGAAAGGAGAAAAGCCTGCCTGGGATTGTACTGTTGCCTACGGCGATCAATCGCCTCCAACAGAATCTGTTTCGGATCGAAGCTTTCGAATTGGAGAGAAGACCCTTGCTCATCGGGCTCTTGAACATCTTCAGAGCCTGCTGCTGCTTCCTGCGTGACCTTAGGTGGTTCCAGTCCCTCGCTAGAGCCTTCCATCTTTGCTTGATTCGCCGATGGCGTACGGAGGATTTCCGTTTTGAGAAAGCGGGTTGTGGAGGTTATAGAAAAAGGATGATAGTAAGAGAGAGGGGGTCGAACAAGGATCTACGCGAGCTCTGGCTAGAGGAGAGAGAAGAGGAGAGGAGTGAGAAGGAAAGAGGGAGAGCAGGGGGAGAGAAGAGGGTTTATATAGAGAGAGAAGAAGGAAGGCGGAAGAGGGAGGAAGAACGGGGCAGGGAAGAGGGAGCTTATACAAAGGCAGAAGAAGCAAGAGAGAGGCAAATGAGGCGAAAGGAAAGAAGATCAGAGGCGAGAGGAAGGTGAACAGAAGATGAGGAAGATGACACAGCCGAGAGAGATGAGAGGAAGGAAGTATGAGCTCGGGCACACCTCAGAGATGAGAGATCGATAGAAAGATTGCAGTCTTTGCCATACAATCGCGTAGATAAACAAGAGTAATCAGGAAGAGAGAGCGAAGAGAGAGCAAAGCGAGGAACACCAGCTCAGGTTCACGTGGCCAAGAATGGAAGGAAGGTGACTAGGGTTAGAGCAGTAAGGTAGAAGGATGTGAGACTGCTCATACAGCAGCCATAACTAAGTGAAACCGGGTGAAAAGTTGTATCGGGATGCTACATATAGCTCGCATACAGTCAAAGAAAGATGAAAAACCTGACAGATCATGAAGCGTCATATATGAGATTAGAAGATATGCCTAAAACCAATGCACTCCAGACCTCACTTCTATAGACATATACTTCACCGATAAATCATGCGTAAGGTCAATATCAAATCAAAGTCAAACAGGGATATCATCACTCATAACCACCAGCTCCTTTATCAGACCCATTTCAATCGTTGCTCAGCGTTTCCTTTTCTAAACCCAAACACCAAACAGACATTACATCTCATCAATGGCGCAGTTGGGATGCATAACATAGACAGTGCGTTGAACTTGCTCACTTTGCCCTTCATCATCGGCATCCACAAGGCCTTGCCCGCGAATGGGCATCAGAATGTTATCCTGCAGGGAGTAATTGAGATTAGTTGTGGGATCATTTAAAAGTGACAGCGACATAATTGCACATACCTTGATCATTCGCTTCAGGACCTTCACAGCCAAGTCACGCTCATTCTGGAGATCGTCCTCTGTGTCAATCTCAGACTCAATCTGCTCCAGATACCAGATGAGAAGATCCTCTTGCTCGACACCCTCACCGGAGTTCGCTTCATCATCCCTCACACGACGGACCATGAGGTTCAGGATCTTCATGTACTTGTCATATGTGATCTTCGTCCTTGAGCGTTTGGGCTGGGCAGTTTCGGCATCTTCGCGCATAGGGCTGTCTCCATCACGGTCACGATCGCCCATTTCATGATCCTCCTCAGCGCGACCCTCCGCTGCTGCGGGCTCATCATCGTCAACTTCGACATCATCTTTCTCGACCGTCACAATGCTCTGTCGGAGAAGGTCGTACGCCTCGCGCACAAACTTGGGTATAATCTCTTCCACACAGTTGGCTTTGGCAACGGCTTCAGAAAGACGGATCAGAGACTCCAGCTGTCGAACCGTGATGCGGTAAGAAGAGCGGCCCATGCCACCTTGAGCATCGCCAGCACGAAGCTCCTTATACTTTTCAACCAGATAAGCCTTGGCCTCCTCCGTGAAAACAGGCTTAAAGGTACGGGCGAATCGTATGTAGCGTAGTAATTGCTCGGTGCTGAGCTCGGGATGAACAGCTTCGTCGCGGTTCATGTGGACATTGACAATGTGATCAGCCAAATTGCGATCCACTGTTTCATTGGGATCATCACGGATCACGAAGAACAGATCAAATCGACTCATAATGGGGGCACTGAAGTTAAGGTTGCCGCGTAGTGTAGTCTTGGGATTGTATCGGCCGCCGATGGGGTTGGCGGCAGCAAGAATCGAAGCCCGAGCATTAAGGGTGGTGTGGATTCCTGCCTTTGCAATAGAGATCGTTTGTTGTTCCATGGCTTCGTGAATGGCGACCTGGTCGCTGATGTCCATCTTATCGAACTCGTCGATACAGCAAATACCACCTCCATTCTAAATCACGATTCGTCAGTTTCGAATGCCGACCAGATAGAACAGGTTACCTACAGCCAACATCAAGGCACCAGCTTCAATGGTGAACTCGCCTGTCTCAGCGTCCTTGACAACAGATGCGGTCAAACCGGCGGCAGACGAGGCTTTACCACTGGTGTAGACTGCACGAGGGTGCAATGAGCAAATATACCTGTTTCGTATAAGCATGGCATGCAAAATAGTATGCAAATAGCCGGTATGAAACTCACTTCAAGAATTGACTCTTACTCGTGGATGGGTCACCGACAATGCAAATGTTGATGTCACCACGAAGCTGGAGGTTCTCTTGCTCCGTGGACTTGCCGACACCGCCAATCAGCTGCAGCAGCAAACCCTTCTTGATTTGCCGATGGCCATAAATCATGGGAGCGATCGAGTCAATCAACCGCGAGTAGATGTACTCGGAGTGAACGAGATTCTTCAAGTCTTGAACCTCGTAGGGTGTCAGGCTCTGAAGCAGAGCTTCTTGGGCCTGGTCTTCGTTGGATTCAGGATCGCGGTTTTGGTTGAGCGAAGCCAAGATATTCTGCGATTGTCCATTCAGCTGCTGGTTGGACTGTTGACCCGGCGTCGTGGTGTCGGGAGTGACCATGCAAGATAGGAAAGCGAGTCGATAGGTCAAATCTTTGATACCGAGCGCCTTCAACCCAGTAACACCACCGCCTCCAATATCGCTTCCACGGAATGCACCATCATCACGAACTGCCTCCGGCCGCACGCCAGGAAGTCCAAGTTGACTGACATCGGGCACCACGATCAAGGTACCTGTGAAGATACACCGCTCACCAGCCTTAGCGCGATCAACCATCTCACCGCGAAGGATGACATCCATCGTCCGTGGCATACTGCCAGTTGGAATCTCGTGAGAAGATTCCTGCAGCTTCACCTTTTGCCAATCCACGAAGGTACTCTTGCCAATGTCCAAGCGCCAGCCGGAGCGGTTACCGCAAGTGTTGTTCGGACATTGGGAGGGCTCAGTGTAACGGAAGGTCTGTTCCACGTTGGTCACGACGGCCTTGCACTCCTCGCAAATGAAGGTTCCCAGTGACAGTTCTGGGCGAATTTCAGACGTCCGCGTGACCGTACCAGACACCGAGACCAATTTTCCAATCTGGGATGTGCGCAGCTGGCGTAGTCTGGAAACAAGGGGCAGGTTGTAGAAGGCCAAAGAGAACAGCTTATCCGTCTGCTGATGCCTGGTCTTCTCGCGGATATTGCGCTCCAATTCAGGGTTGTCGGATACACTAGAGTTGCCAGCGATCATCGAAGTGCCGGCTTGGGAAGAAACACTGCCTGCGGCTGTAGCTTGACGGTGGGAGGCGAAGTACTCTGGTTCATACTTGGCGATAAGGTCATGAAGAGCCTTGGTCAAGAAAGGTTGGAATCGGTAGTATTGGTTGGCAATGGCATCGGCAAGAATGGGGTTGCTCATAGAGGTCAAGTGGGTGAAATCGACGTAAAGGGTGGACAGCTCCCATTTCGCCATGCCCATGATCTGGGCGATGTAGTATTTCTCACTCAAGACTTGTGACGATGGCGCCGCCTGTGCCGACGAAGGTGTCTCTTCCTGGTAGGTCTCGAGGAGCTCTGCGAAAGCCTGCTGTACCTTCTCGCCTGCCACATCACTTACCGGGGGCGGTCCGGGAAGATAAGGATTGCGTAGTCGGGTAACGGTCGAGGCACTGGAATCGGCGACTTGGTCGTCGGCAAAGCCATGCATGTCACTCATGGGGCCATTGCTTTCGGAAGGCGGTTGGGGTCGTGAGCTGGGAATCTGATCGGAGTGAAGACGATGGTCGCGAGAGCCCGCCGTGGAGCCCAACTCGGATTGCAGGACGGCGTCAAAAAGGGAAGACATGGTGGTCAGGCGGAGGGCCAAAGGGAGGCCGCTAAAAAGGGTGAGGGGTGCGACTTCCAATATATGTATAGACTAATTAATTAAACGTGATCGGTCCCTAGGGCCTGCCTTGAAGAAGAAAAAAAGAAAAGAAAGAAAGAAAGAGGAAAGGTGGTTATAGAGGTAGTGGGGTTTGAGAGAATAATTGACCAAGAGCAGGCAGGCAGCGTTGATGTTTTGGTTGCTGCGGTTTCGCTTCTTTTTTGTTCGAGCTTTTGCAATGGGACGCGAATGCAACGCGAACGCGTCGGTAGAATGGTTATTGCGGAATACCGACGCGTAAAGTGCTTTTGTTCAGGACTGTGACAGACCTTCCCAAAGGGGCAGAATTAGTCTGCTTAGATCAGCAGCGTGGGAGTTGCGCACGGAACGCCATGCCAACCCCACCAGGACTAGACTGGTTGCGGGCAAAGGTCCTCGAGCCCACACCGGCCCAACCTGGCCTCCAGAAGCGGATCCCTTCCAAGGGCAGAGGGCTTCGTTCCGCACCCAATAAGCGCCGGCGGAGACACTTTTCCCGGAGCCTGAGCTGACAAGCAACCAATCATGGCAATCCGTCAGGTCAAATAAACTTTCGGAGTCGGACTAGCGGGGCCTCTTAGTTGTCCTTGACCCCACCACTAGCACTGACTAACCCGTCCATCCCTAATAAGATGGAACGGACAGGTCGGGGGGTTTGTCGTTAGTCCTTATGCCACGGATAGATAAGCAAACCACACTGCTGCTCTCTTCATCAACTGCTCCCTCACTACTACTACTCTGACTTGACAGGTGGTCCGAGTTGGTTAGTCCCTATTCTACTAGCCCATTTTGCAATGCGTTCTCCTTGTCCTTCTTAGAAAGCTTCCCGTCCCCATTCGCTGGCGGCTTGTGTGTGTGTTCGTGATCTCACTTCCCCCGAATATGCAGTCTTAACGAGTTCCGCTCTCGTTTCACCCTGTCATCCCGCCCAGCAGTCAATCTCTCTCCCCTCCCCTCCCCCCCTGTGCGATTGTAAGCAACAATACCAAAACGGAGAGAGGGGAACGACAAAAAAAAATCAAAGGAAAAGAAAACCCGCCATGTCGGCGGATAGACTTCCTTTGGCGGAATCAACACCTCTCGACTCCTCTACCTCAGGCGTACGGGGTACTTCTTCGTCTGAATCAGAACAACAACGTTGGTTTCTTTGCCGCCTTCTCTGTGATCTGACCGTCCAGTCGACGAACTTACCAACACCCTTTCCTCAGGAACGTCCAGCGACCCCCCTCAAATTCCTGTGAGGATTAGACGACGAAGGCATTTGCCTATGTCCGATGATCAATCCTCCAGGAACCAAATCTTCTACTTTGTTGACTCCAATTCCTCGTCCCGCGAAAAACGGGCTCATGTGATGCGTCACCATGTTCAGGAGAAACGCCGGCAGAGGAAGTCATCCCACTCCCGGGCGGACGGCGACCGGAGGGGTAGTCGCCCTCTTCGCTACTCCCCATGGCCTCATAAGAGGACAGATGTAGACAATCATGATGATTACGAATCCATTGCCCCTCAGGAGGTACCCAGCGAAACTTCAGTAAACGGACATTCCTTGGTACGTTCATCTTTACCATCAATACAATACATTCAACATTAATTACACAACTGTCTCCACCGCTCGTCATACTAATCGGATTAATGTATAGATCCCGTTTGGTCTCCCTCCTGTGCAATCACCACCCGAATCGGTAGATGGATACCAGTCGCCTTCACCAGTCACTATGCTTGATGCCTCGAGGAAAGATCCATTCAACTCTCTTCCAGGCGTCTACTCCCGTGATGACCAAGAGCTGGCCGACTACTGGACTAATCGGCTAACTTACTGGTCGGGCCAAAATAAATACATCAAAGACCTTGTGTTCAAGGCCGCCATGAGCCACCCATTGTGCTTCCAAGCAGTCATTCTCACCTACTGCGCCCGCTGGAAAGCCCAGCTCTACAACCTGAAAGACAGCAAGGAAGCTCAATATCATCTCGATAAGGCCGTAAAGGGAATCGAAGAAGCAAGGATCGGATCTGCAGGAGTCGACGAAGATAACCTAGCATTGGCGCTGAGCGGCATGTCACTACACGAGGATCGGTTTGGTGACAAGCAAATCGCTCGGAAATATGAAGACCAGGCTGTCGAAATCCTCCGGTCTCGATCCGGCACGCAGAGTACGGTTGAGGTTTTCATGCATTACGTGCGATACGTGATGATCCCACCACCGATGGAGATGAGCGAAGAGGGGAAGCGCTGGCTCGTCTCTTTTCTTCATGCAGCAGAGCAGCTGATGCACCAACATAGCACACCTTCTTACTTGGAGTCTGTACCCCAGCGACGGACTGCTTTCCAGATGGATAGTCCATTATTTCCTCTACTTTCCAGTGGGCCCCGCCCTTCACAGGTGCCTCAGGATTACCGCATGTATGTTGTGCGCAATGCGCCCACCCAGGAGATTACTAGAACCGCAGCCTTGATCTACATTACCGCGGCGCTGTGGGATCTGGCAGCCTCGGAGAACAAAACCGGGCGGTTTCTCAACCATCTCCACCACCTCGTGCGACTGCACAACTTGGACCGGTACCCAGCCTGCGAGACCTTCATCTGGCTGCTCCTAGAAGAAGGCTATGGAGCGGACCTGAAGGAGTCGGAACGCGGATGGTCCACAGGCGAGCTACTGAAGATGCACAAGCAACTCCGACCGGACCTTCAATTCCAATACAACGAAATCCTCTTCAGTCTGCTCATGCTCCATCCGCCAATTCGAGGAATTGATGCGTTTGAGGAAGAATTGCTTGGTCCCATTTGAGCGAGAGACACGATCCAAATTACTTTTCGAGATACCCCTTCCCCTGTCGACATTCATCTACTTAGCCAGTGTTTTCTTCTCTTTTTTGAAAAGGAGCGTGTGTTGTGCTGTGATGTATTGTGTTCTGTATGTTTGTATATTTCGGGCAGAACAGGAAAAAAGTACTGATTAGGTACGAATCCCAAACGCATGATTGTTTTCCGCGACGTGCAGGATCGTCGCAGCAGTCGTACATGATTATTTACTCCGTACTTTGGTGACCTCTTTAATTGCCTGTAGCTAGCTGTCTGAAGTAAAAGTAAGTAAGTAGTTACTGGTGGTAACCCCGCATTTTCGGGGCTTCCCAATAGGTTACTGACTGGTTGGTGTCACCTCAGATGGGGTTTTCTAGAACGACCTGTTCCACGGTTCCCAATCCGCGACCAATATCCCTTGCGGGCAATTGGTCACTCACTTGTTCACAGATACTACCATCTGCTTACTTACTTACCCTTCCGTGTATCTAACTACTTTGACTTTAGTATTTAGGATGACTTTGCCACGTAAGCCGATCTGCATCGGAAACCTCTAACCTAACTAACCATTCTACAAAGTAAACTAACAACAAACTTACCCACTTATTCCTCCCCCCCTCCCCCCCCATCGGATCACCATCCTCCCTTCCCTAAGGATAATAAGCCTAACAGATATAATTATCTATCTACTCTTCACCGTGACGCCGCGTAATTCGATCAACAGCCCGACGACAATCCCTCTTTCGATCGATCCTAACTAAACCACCACCACTAACAGAATATCAGTGGGGAAAAAAAAAAAAAAAAAAACCAAGAACTTACGGTGAGAGAGAGCGAGAAAAATATGAGATATTATTTTCCAGTCTGTGTACAGTAGATAGATAGATACTGTACGTATGAGATCATTCGCTCGCGCGCGCGCACACACGCACGGACCTTTAGAGGAAAAAAAAAAACGATGTGCATTTCCATTAATGGATGAGATGAGTAGATAGATAGATTCTTTTTTACTTATTTTGCTTATTTTAGTCCGGTGGGGGTGGGACATGTCACATACTTTCCTTTTTCCTTCCTGCCGGATATAGAATCCGCTGGGTATGAAGGTTGTTTCGTTCATTCATTTGTGTTTGTGGTATCTGCTATTACCCCTACTTACTAGTAGAAGTAGTAGTGGTGGTAGTAGTAGTGTACAATAAGTACACAAGATGCATGGTAGGTGTCCTGTTTGTGGTACTTTTTCATTTTATTTTTCTTTCTCATAACTGTTATTGAAATTTCTGCACACTTTGAAATATCGCTAGATAAATCGACTCTTGGGTAGAGAATAGATTCATCATGACCGTCAGCTGAGCTTTGGGCTGATGGTGGCGGGACACAGTTTCGTTAATCAGTTAATTAGTTAGTTAGATAATTAACTAGTGTCAGTGCCGCTTAGTAAAGAAACAACATGGCTGGGATTGCCTTTCAAGAGAGAGAGAGGTAGAGAAGAGGGGTCTGGAGCTCACGCCACTACTACTACTAATAATCTAATCATTCTTGTTTGGTTACGAAGTGCTACCTGTTCTGTGTTTAGAGTAGTAACCAACTGCTTAGCTACTCTAGTACTTTTGATCAATGATCCCTGCTCCCACACACACACCAGATTACACACGCTACTGCAGGCCGCTGTTTTGGGTCAGGGCATGGCATGCCGTCCGCCCGTCCCCGTCCGTCTGTGTGTCTCACGGGAGAGAGGAAAGGTTTGTGGTAGGTACTAGACGGGGCTAGCAGAAGTACGACCGGCTGGGTTGGGCTGGACTGGACTGGACTGGGCTGGTATGTAAGTACTAAGTATGATCTGAGTGGTTAGTTAAGCTTATTGATTGCTTTGGGTGGTTGGTCAAGGTGGGAGTACTGTAAGTAGACTACTAAGATAGGTGTGGGCGGGTGAGTGGGTAGTTGATTAATTTATTTGAGGGGAGTGTGGTGTTTAATTTAGCTCTTTATCTAAATCTATTTAAGGTAATGGTAGTCAGTTGATTGGAGATAGTTTGTTTCGGGACTGTTGTATATAGTGTCTATGTGCTCGTGGGTCGGGACTTGTATATGTGAAGCTGCTTGTGCAGAATTAGCATCGGTAGTATCATCTGGGACACTCTGTGCCACAAGAAGATGATCTGGATACTACTGTAGGGGTATTGTTTGAGGGTGGGATCGCTGCTAGGTCTGAGGTTGTGCAATGTACACTCTTCATCAATGTCACATCTTCATGCAAACCTTGCATTCTATGTTTGAGACAATTTACTAGGATTTGACTCCATAGATCATCTTCGCTTTCAGAAGTACTACTTTTTTTAGTAGGACAGTATCTCTTGTATGACAGAGAAATAATCCCTCCGCGATACACGCGATACACGCCTCGTGTTTGGCATCTATCGAATTACCCTTCAAATGCTTGTACAACAGTTAATTGCCCCGTAAATGACACCTTCATAAAGTCCTGTCTCAGTTACCAGTCCAAAAAAACCAAGGCTAGACCTGGCATAGCCCTCGTCCCGTATCCCACAAAAGCAAAAGCCGTGAAGCAACTAACCTCCAGGATGTTGCCTCAGGAATACGACAAATCTTTCTCAGGATCTCCAGTTGCTTGCAGTATGATAGGTGTCAATGGCCAGCCCGTGTCCAGCCACATGGTTATTTATTCGCGTCCTGTCGTCGGAGCGTTAGGATTAACGGACGGACTTGCTCCATATTTTGCTGGCAGAAGTTGATCGTAGACAAGTAGCATGCTTGCTTGTCTGTCTGACTGACTGTCTGTCTAGGCAACGGGATTTCAATTTGCCGCTGGTGTTACTACATTACTTCGTGGCAAAGTCTGCTGCTACTTGCTACTACGGGTGCATGAAGCTTCCCTTCCTTCAAGCTTTTCAGTGTGTATGATGTGGTGATGCCAATTATAGATAGCATCATCATATGCAGAAACCACACATAGACAGTTCTACCTCGACACGCGTAACGATGGTGATGAGCAGAGAGTAAAAAAAGTATCGCATCACGCGAGTGACAACAAACAGTCACATAAACATTCTTCCGCACTGGCGATCAGAAACTCAGCAAGCAGTGCTTGCATTCAGTCAAAACACACCGCCGAATTCCAACAGAATACTAAACACAGCCGGGCTAGCGTTGACAAATTTTCAGCGGAAAAAGAAAAAAAAGGTTGCCTGGCTAGTGGGTGGTTCCAAGGGCAAAGTTCACTGCTCATGGTACGGCAGATGGTGGCCCCAGCACGAGGCTGAAAGACTGGTTTGATTGCCTGCGGGTCCCCCATAGGCATCGATGGGATGAACCTATGATCCGAGATCCAAGGGACGATGAGGTGGAAATGAGCCAGTCTTGTGATGCATATGTACGGATCATAGATGATGCACCTGTTGATGGTGAAGATCTGGTTTGTTGTTTGCTGCTGTGTGTGTTTTGTGTGAAGGAGGGAGTTTGCATGGTGGCGACTAAACTAGATGCTTTACACTGAGGACTGTTTACACAGTATTGTGTAGCACAGCTGCATCCATACCCTCCATTTCTAGCATTCCATTTATCCCCCTTCTCCTCTAAACCTGCAACTTACTACATGCCAGTATAGAGCACTGTTAGTTAAAGAATGATAGATCAGACCGACCATAGACACGATGGCGCAAAATGAAACGGGCGGCCCGTGTCAGAATCTTCGCAAGTTGAAACGTATGGCACCGTGGATGCTGTGGCTGGAGACTGGAGACTGGAGGGGAGAAAGAGAGAGATTCGCAAGCCAACCATCGGACAGATCCCGATCTTGGCTTCCTCCCAACTGTCACGGGTTGAGGTTTTGCAGATTGCTTTTTACTATTATTATGATTTCATACATTTATTGGCTTCTCAATTTGAAAGGAAATGAGATCACAGGTACATCTCTAATTTCATATTGTGACACCATAGTCTGATAGTTTAATAACTAATGATTTCATTGCTGCCGTTTGCGTCGGTCGCAGAGTGCTGCCCCTTTCGACACCCACGGAGAAGACCGTCTTAACCAACCACTGGAACAAAACCCACTCTAGCCGGCCGTCTGGGGGAGAAGAGATTGCGTTCCTCGATTTTCCTCCTCCTCCCTGGCCTGAGTTAGGAACTGAAAGGTTCGGGCAGATTCGAATTTGCCACCTTCGCTACCGGACGAAAGGCCATTATTCTATCTACACAGGATTGACCACCTGAGTTAGCAATCCGCATACAGAGGATTACCAGGGTTTACCAGGCATTCCTATGTGAATGTATGGGGGCATCCACTGCAAAAAGCGCGTCGGAACAATACGATACGGTAAGCGAATCGCGAGTCAGACTAAGAGACACTAGTCAATCTGCTAAAGCCGATCTATTGGGACCAACTCATCCACTCTCGCGCCTTATCATCTTCCCTCCTCGGGTTTCTCCAGCCACAGTTACCAAACGGAATCCCCTCGGAGAATTGTTCAGCTTTCCATCAATTCCTGCTTGTCACCGGGCCACATCAGAAAAAAGAGGGGAAGCAAGCTTCTCTCGGTGAGCAACTTCATAATGGGTGGTTGGGAATTGAATTCTGTCCCGGTCCGATGGCACAACGGCAAATGAGAATTCACCTTCAGACCAGACATCAGTCTGGCTGGCATGATGCTGCTCATATCATGATGACGAGCAGTGGCTGAAACGGAGTGCGATCGTCGCTTTGCTGTTGATCAGCCCAAAAGTCAAATGCAAATCTAGCATTTCGCGCGCTCCTGATCGGAATGATTCCCCCTTACGCTGGCCTCCCCTTCAATCGTCATCGACTCCTCCACCCACAGGAGTGTGACCCGGGCGACCCAACGATCCCATCTGAGATCCAGAGTTGACCTGCCAGTGGCATCGCCTCTCACTCGTCCTGCGCAGCCCCAAGTGGAGTGGCTTGTTCCCTCGTGGGTGGCACTAGCTTCAATCCCTCTCCATCCCACCCAGACTCGACCAAAGCCCGGATGAGCTCCCCTTTTAACTCTTCTCGTGATGCTAGCCTGAGATTTCCTTCACGGGAACCATTCTTTCGGTTCAGCCGAACCCATTGCCATTCCTAGGGGTCCAATTGGCATGCGCTGAGCTGTGCATCCAATCTGCTTTGCCGGCTCTTTTCTACCATTTCACTTTCTTTTTTTTTTTTTTTCGCTACAGTGGGCAGATCAGCAAACCCACTTCAAGTCCCAGGCGACCCAAACAGAAAAAGGTTTCCTTTCTTTGGGTGGCTCCCCCTCTCCCTTTAAGCTTTGCGCCCCTTGAGTCTATCCTTTGCTTTTCTCATTTTTCGTTTAAACAAACCTCCCTCCCTCCCTTTCGCTTCTGTCCAGCTGCCCTGTTTGGATCTCACACTCTTTCGATCCTGACCGTGCCCTTGCCTGTGATCCCCTCCCCCTCTCTGCGGTCGACCGCTCTCGATCGTGCGACATTCTGCCTCTTGACGTAACCGCACCTATACTCTACTTGACCACGGCAGACTCGTACTGCCACGGGCATTGATTCGCGCCATCATGGCTATCCATGATGTCGGCCTGGAAGGCCTTCATCAGCTATTCCAACGGGTAAGTCTCAATGGGGTCCTGGATCGCGCTCGGTCGCATTCCTCCATTGATGCTGAAGAGCGCATCTCTAACCCTCCCACAGAGCAGTGATGATCCGCAAAGCGCTTCCAACTCGGCCTCGGGCCTGGTCACGACCTTGGTCCCCTCCTTGATCTCTGCCGCGGCCATGGTAATCATCTTCATCATTTTGCGACGCAGTGAAACTCGCATGTACATGCCCCGAACCTACCTGGGTGTTCTGCGCCCCTCGGAGCGTACTCCCGCTTCTCCTACTGGCCTCTGGAACTGGATTTTGCAAATGTACCGGCTGCCCGATGAATATGTCTTGCAGCATCACTCCATGGATGCCTATCTCCTCCTGCGCTTCCTGAAGGTTGTGTCGATGATTTGCTTTGTGGGAGCTTGCATGACCTGGCCTATTCTGTTCCCGGTCAATGCAACGGGCGGCGGCGGCGGTCAGCAATTAGATATGCTGAGCATGTCGAACGTCAGCGCCGATAAGTATGCTCGCTACTTCGCTCACGCATTCATCGCATGGCTCTTTGTCGGTGTGTACTTCCCGTAAAGTATGGCTCGGGGGTGTCCGTCACTAATGGTATTGCTAGGCTTCGTCTTCTACACGATCACTCGCGAATGCCTGTTCTACATCAATCTGCGCCACGCTTACGCCCTCGCTCCGGCATATGCCAGCCGTCTCTCGTCTCGCACCGTGCTATTTACTGCGGTCACCGAAGATTACTTGAGCCGCGAAAAGATTCGACAGATGTTTGGTCCCGAGAAGGTGAAAAATGTCTGGCTTACGACCAACACCAGCGAATTGGACGATAAGGTTGCCGAGCGCGAGGACGCTGCGATGAAGCTCGAGGCGGCGGAGACGAAGCTCATCAAATTGGCCAACGCTGCCCGCCTAAAGGCCCTGAAGAAGCAAGGTTCTGTGGAGGAAGGTCAGAACGCAGGCGACAGCCTTTGCGACGATGACGATGAGTCCGGCTCGGTTGCAGCTCGCTGGGTCCGGCCCCAAGACCGCCCTACCCATCGGCTCACATTCCTGGTCGGTAAGAAGGTTGATACCATCAACTGGGCGAGATCTGAGATTGAGCGTCTTCAACCCGAGATCGAGGAACTTCAGGCCAAACATAGGGAAGGTAATGCGGACCTGGTGTCGTCTGTCTTCGTTGAATTCCACGCCCAGGCCGATGCTCAGCAGGCTTTCCAGTCCGGTTAGTGTTCCATGTCGTCCGTCTTTTGTGTCCAGCTATGCTAACTCGCGCACAGTGGCCCACAACTACCCCCTGCACATGGCGCCTCGTTACATCGGCCTGGAGCCCACCCAGGTCATCTGGTCCAACTTGCGCATCAAGTGGTGGGAGCGACTCATTCGTTACTCTGTGACCATCGCATTTGTTGTCGCTTTGATTGTCTTCTGGGCCATTCCCACTGCCGTGGTTGGCTGCATCTCGAATATCAACTTCCTGACTGAGAAGGTTCCTTTCCTTCGCTTTATCAATGACGTTCCAAGCTGGATTCTGGGTGTTATCACGTCTCTTCTGCCTACGGTCTTGATGTCCGTACTCATGGCCTTGCTGCCAATTATCCTCCGATGTAAGTTGCAACCCTGGGCCTCCATGTATGTGAAGTCTGAGCGCATTCTCATCTGTCGATAGTGATGGCCAAACTCGGTGGCGCTCCCAGCTTGGCTGCCGTGGAGTTGACTACACAAAACTTCTATTTCGCATTCGAAGTCATCCAGGTTTTCCTGGTTGTCACTATTTCATCTTCCGCCTCCAGTGTTGTCTCCGATATTATCAACGATCCGACTTCCGCTGCGTCTCTGTTGGCTGAAAAGATTCCCACCGCTTCGAACTTCTACATCTCGTACATCATCCTGCAAGGGTTGTCTTTCAGTGCCGGTGCTCTGCTGCAGATCAGTGGACTGATCCTCGGCAAGGTCCTGGGTCGGCTTCTGGACAACACGCCGCGAAAGATGTACAGCCGTTGGTCCAACCTTGCTGGTCTGGGCTGGGGAACTGTGTATCCTATCTTCACCCTCCTCGCTGTGATCGGTAAGTAATCGTTTGTTAAGGATGTTGGGAACGGCCAGCTGACAATACCTACAGCTATCGTCTACTCGTGTATTGCACCCCTCGTGCTCGGGTTCGCCACCATCGGTCTTTACCTCTTCTACTTCGCCTACCGCTACAACATGCTGTATGTGTCGAACGCCAACATTGACACCCAGGGTAAGGCCTACGTTCAGGGTCTGAAGCACCTGACTGTGGGCTGCTACCTCCTGATGGTCTGTTTGATTGGTCTCTTCGCCATCGCTACCGCTGCCGACAGCATTGCCACTGGACCCCTGGTCCTCATGATCATTCTGCTGATCTTCTGTGTTCTGTACCACGTGGCCCTTAACAATGCCCTGGAGCCCCTGATCCACTACCTGCCCAAGAACCTCGAGTCGGAGGAAGAAGCCCTGCTGTCCCGCGAGCAGACCAAGGTGAGCCAGTCCGGCGAGGCATCGGATGACGCCGCCGCCGGCGGCTCCAAGGCGCGCGACAGCGGCGTGGCCAACATCGACTCCGCCGAACGGGGTCTGACCTCTGACGAGCCCCAGGCTAAGCCCAACTTCCTGCTCCGGTACCTTCGCCCCGACAGGTACGACAGCTATGCGCACATGCGCCGCCTGGTTCCTAGCGGACAGGAGATCACCAAGTATGACCCCGAGGTGGAGCGGGACGCCTACTTCAACCCGTCCATCAAGGCACAGGCTCCTCTGCTCTGGATTCCTCGCGACGAGCTTGGTGTCAGTCGCCAGGAGGTCAAGCACACCTCCCGGGTCATTAAGATCACGGACGAGGATGCCTGGCTGGACGAGAAGAACCACATCTGCTGGGACTTGGACAAGGGTGTTCCCCCGATCTTCAAGGAGAAGGTTTACTACTAGATACCCAGACGCAAGGAAAAAAGAAAATAAAATGATGTGTATGGATATCTTACCGACTGTTGGATGATAATGGTGATGGTGATGGTGCTGGGAGAATAGTTTACAGAGAACCTTGATACCCACGGATTTGGAGGCCATAAGAGTATATGGCTGGCTTCTGGAAGATGAAGATAATACGGATGTTCATGTTTTATTTCTAATTATACTAACTAATTATGAGTTTAAGTGTTGAGAAGAAGAAATGGCCGTGATGTTTACATACATATATACAAGGTTACTATAAATATCACATAATGACTGGTTGTGCATTAAAATCTCCCTACTATTACCTCAACCAACTAACCTACTATTATAACCATTACTTATGATAAGATAAGAATACTCCCCCTCACCAGGATGAACCCTCTCCCACCCCCCCATCCCTCCCCTTCATCCGATCAAACCACCGCCTCACCCAAGGAAGCAACCTCAGATTAAACTCGTATTGACTCGCCGTCGCGGCATACGGGTAATGCACTATATCAGTAACCGTGCTGTCATATCACAATCAGCCATCACCCTACACAATCACACCCACCCAGTGGGTATGTGATTTGGTGATTATCCCTGTCGTAGTGGGTTAGGAGGTAGGTGGTTATGGAGGAGAGGGTATTTAGGGTAGGTGTCTGTTAGGGTTGTTGGTGGTGTTGGGCTTGAGGATGAGGATGAGGATTCATGGTGGGTGTGGCTGTCATTGTGTAGGTGTTTTGCTGTAGGCGGTAGGCTGTGCAGCGTTGGATTGGGGAAGGAGAGGAAAGCAGGGAAGGGATAAGCTGGATAGTAGTCTAGACGCATGGAAGATGGAGATGTAATCATGATCCTAATCTGGGGGAGGGGGGACCGTGCTTGACGTCACGGGCATATGTGAGAAAGGAAAAGTTCAGGAACTGGTTTGGGATTACAGGAACTGGTTAATTTTAGAAGTCGGTGATACAGAGTTACATAATTTCTATGTGTCTGTAATGCTTGTCTGGATGTATTTTCAATTCCAGTGTTTGTTTTAAAGTTCCCTGCATCTATTTCAATGCAGTATCTTCTTTCTGTAAACTATTGGATGGGATTAATTGAATGGAAAGCCGAGGTGTCACACCCAAGAAAGTAAGAATTAATTAAAATGGGCGGGTCTGGCCACCGCGAGCTTATGGCCCGACCCACCAATCACAAACGATGGCCGGGCCTGGCTCGGTCGTCGTGCAGGCCGGCACTCCCTCCCTCGGCATTTGATTGGCTGGGATTGACAGTTTCGGCCGGCGGAGAACGCGGCGTCATCAAGCCGTTACGTTTGCCGTTTTGGCCGAAAAGGGTCTGTCTGTCTAGTTTGCAATTCTGCAAGATTGCACACCCACAATTACCATTGCCCCCTGTGAATAATTTCTGAGCAAACATACATCTCTGATCAACATCTCTGGTCCTCCCAGATGAACCATGGTTTGACTGTCCGATCCGCCACCATCGCCGTGCCTGTGTGACTTGTGTGACTTGTATCCCCCCGGAGGGGTTGCGCTATAAGTATCCGATTGTACTCCCCCACACCGGCCAGGGGAATGAAGCAGGATTCGGCAGCAGTGGCAGACTCTCAACCCCACGCGATCATGATGCAGCCCACCCCTGTTCCTCGCGACATCCTCATCGTCGGCGCCGGCATCGCGGGTCTGGCCAGCGCCATTTCTCTTGCCAAGGAACTGGCTTCCTCCATCCCCGAACTCAAAATCTCCGTCTTCGAAGGCGCACCAGGACTATCTGCTTCAGGGGGCGCCATCAGTCTGACCCCAACGGCGCAAAATTACCTCGACAAGCTGGGCGTCTTGTCCGAACTCAATCGCATGGGCAGTGAAGCCGGCATCGAAGTCGATCTCATTGAACTCTTCTCCCTCCGCTCAGGTCGTAGACTGGGGCCTCTCAAATTCACCGACGAGAATGGCTTCGGTTACGGTGGCTATAAGGGCCGTCGAGTCATGCGAAATGCCCTCTCACGCGCCATGCTATCCGTTATCCAAAATCACCTTCCCTCGGTTTCCGTCTACTTCAACAAGAAAGTGGTAGGCGGCACCACAACCGACTCCTCCGTCACCTTATCTTTCGAAGATGGCTCCTTCGCTACCGGAGATCTTGTTCTGGGCTGCGACGGCGTCCACTCTGTCACGCGCACTCGCATTGTCGATCCCGGCAACCGCTCCGAATACACCGGCATCTCCTTCATCCAGAGCGTCTCCGACGCCCACGATCTCCCCGTCCCCATGCATTTCAACCAGACCGCCATCCACCTCACCCGCCATAGTTCCCTCCTTACCAGTTACTGCGACCCTGATCGCCAGAAGATCTTCTCCGCCGCCATCCTCCGTGTGAATGAACACCTCATTGAGCGCTACCAAGCTACCTCGAAAAGCGATTGTCCCGAACAAGCCAGCATGAAGATGTCCATTCGCTATCTGGTGCGCACACAGTTCGCCAAATCCGCCCTCCCTAGCATCCGCGCACTCCTCGACCACACTGAAGATTGGGCCTTGTACCCGGTATATCAGGTCCGGCAACGAGGGAAATGGCACAAGGGACGGATCCTTCTCCTGGGGGATGCTGCGCATGCGGTAAGCCATAATCTAACCTTCATACTTTACCTTTTGAAGCAAGTAATTAATCATCGAATATAGATGCCTCCCCGCGACGAATCCGCCGCATACTCTATTGAAGATGCTCTCATCTTCACACAAATATTCTCCCGCAACCTGCACGCCCCTCTCGCCACTACCTTCCAAGAATACGAGTCCCTGCGCCGCGAGCTCGTCAACAAAGTCTTTGACGCTTCTCGCCGTCTCTGGCAAAGTGATCTCGACAAGGGGCTGTTTCCGGGCCATGTACGCGAACTCATGTCGCCAGTGCATATGTCGCCTGGAGGTTGTATTCCGGCGCCAACGACAACGATAGCATCAGCAAGGACGGGAATTCCAGCGGCCACACATCAGAGTTTCTCGGATCTGTCGGTGTACTCGTTGACCCGGGAGTTCCAGGGGGAGATTGGCTCATAGTTGATTTGGGCTATGGATAGTTACGAGGACGGCATATAGAGGTGTTCACAGGGTCCTTACTTCGGGTTTATGTTCTCGTGCGGGTACGTAATGTTAATCTTTCACACGGATGGATCATAGAAAGGAATGGGATCTGGAATGGGACAGGACATATGGCTAGAAACGAGCGTTACGACCACACTACAAGCAATGATATTACCTTTCTTATAATAAACGAACTACACCTTTCTTCATCTCTTAGTGGCTTTCAGACATTATGCACGTGGTTCATATCAATTAGCCCTTTCTCGACTAGAAAAGTTAGTGAGAAGGGGTTGATTTGTACCGTAGCGCCAAAGACCAAGTATTTGTCCCCAGGCCCCATTCCATCTGCAGCATTGCCTCTGGGCTTCTAAAGATTGGTGTCCCAATCTCATCTCCCTGTTAGGCGTACAGGGAGGTCTTGGGGACCGTGCAGCCGAACGCGGCGAAGTGGATGTCGGTGAAGCGGTTTTCTTTGCTATCTTTTGACTTTAATTGTTGGTGATGGATTGGTGGTAGTTTACGAGGATGTTGCTTGGTTTGATGTCTATTTTAGTCGTGTTTGACCATCGTAGTATGCAGCACATGCCACTATCGACAAATCCAACTCCATGCAACAGCTGACGCTTTCGAGACTGTCGCCACATATATTATTTCTTGGTTTGTGAGCCTTTTACGGTTCGATTCAAGTAGTAAATCATCATCGAGATATATTACGATGGGAGCTGGTGGCCCCGAAGGGTCCTCGATAAAGTCGAGGAGTGGGCGAATAAGTTAGTGGTTGGTCTTTGATTAGGTGCCCATTGTTAGGGCCACCTCGAACCAGCTGAGCTTAGCTGTGTAAATGAAGTAGATTTATTGGAGGATTGAATGTAGATCTAGAAGGATGGAAGTGATCCACCGTGGCGTCACCGCCCGGACGTGCCTGGTTTTCTGCCGTCCATTTTTTCCGTTTATCAAAAGATCCCCGAAATCCGTTGCTTCTCCGTTCACCTCCTCCCTCTCATCCTCCCATTCTCCCTCCCTTTTCTCTTATTTATTTTCCCATCTTCATTGGTTTAATAGATATTTCTTTGTTTTTAATTGTTTCCCTGTTACCTTTTTACTCTTCCTAAGCTCCTCATCATGCTGGGCGCTTTCCGCCGTTCCGCCGGCGCCGTCCATGCGCTGCGAGCTTCACGATCTCTGCTGGCCAGATCGATTCCTCAGCAACCCCAATGGCTCTCTGCTTCAGCGCCTGCGGTCTCATACGGTGCTCGCGCCCTCTACCACCCGTCTCCGGCTTTCCTTGATGCCAGAGCGGCAGCTCAGGCGCAACTCAACGTCGCCGCCGACATCGAGCCCCGGCTACCCAGTACCGATTTCCACAGCCTGGCACAAGACGGCCTGGTCAACGACAGACTGATCCGAACCGTGACAAATTCAATGAAGATTCAGACCATGACTGATGTCCAAGCCAAGACGATCCGTGAAACACTGAGCGGCGATGATGTGTGAGTAGTTCCTCGTCTCTGCCTCCCTTCTTTCATCCTCTTGCATGGCGGCTGACCTTGATTTTTCTTTCCATACAGCTTGGCACAGGCAAAGACCGGAACCGGAAAGACCCTTGCGTTCTTGATCCCCGTCATCCAGCGCCTTCTCAATGATCCGTCGATCAAACGCTCGCGTCCCGGATACCGGGGGAGAAACCCACCCGACATTCGGGCGATTGTCATCTCTCCGACTCGTGAGTTGGCGGAACAGATTGCCAACGAGGCACAACGCTTGGTGTCTGGATTGGGTTTGGCCGTGCAGACGGCAGTTGGCGGCACTCAAAAGAGATTGCATCTGAACAAGATCCGGACCGAGGGCTGCAATATCTTGGTTGGAACTCCTGGTCGCCTGAAGGATCTTCTTTCTGATCCTTACAGCGGTGTCAAGGCGCCGCAGCTCCAAGCTCTCGTCTTCGACGAGGCTGACCGCTTGTTGGATGATGGCTTCTCGCAAGAGATCGGTGAGATTAAGGATCTCCTGCCAGCTCCAGAGGAGGTCGACCGCCAGACCCTGATGTTCTCCGCCACCGTACCAGGTGAGGTTATGGACATGGTGCGTCAGACTATGAAGCCTGACTTCAAGTTCATCAAGACTGTTATGGAAGATGAGGTGCCCACCCACTTGCGGGTGCCCCAGAAGGTCGTCTACTTGGATGGCTTCCAGAACGGCTTGCCTGCTATTCTGGAGCTGGCAAAGAAGGGTTACGCTGAAAACTCGCATTTCAAGGCCATTGTCTACCTGAACGCAACGACGATGGTCTCGCTGGCCAACGACGTTTTCCGGCGGCTTCAGAATGATCCTGAGGATCGTACCAAAGGACATGCTCTTGGCCGCCTCCCTATCTACCAAATCCATTCGCGGCTGACTCAGGCGCAAAGAACTCGTGTCACGAGTACTTTCCGTAGCGCGTTCCGCGGCATTCTCTTCTCCTCCGACGTGACAGCCCGTGGTTTGGATTTCCCCGACGTCACGCACGTCATCCAATACGGACTTCCCAACGAGCGTCAGACCTACATCCACCGCGTGGGGCGCACGGGCCGTGCGAACAAGGAAGGTGAGGGTTGGATCCTGCTGCATAAGAACGAGAAGCGTGCCTTCAAACAGATATTGGGCGACCTGCCTATCGAGGAGGATCAGACCTCGGTTCCCGTTGCGCATATCAACATGCGCGAAGAGATTGAGGATGATGGCTCAGAGACGAGCCGAACTCTACAACAATACAAATTTGCCGCGCAGGAGGTTCCCATCGACGATCGAGTGGAGGCATGGAGGTCCCAAGCGGGTACCATCATAGGCAAACTCCAACCTCTGTCGGCGACCCTGCCTGCCATGCATGACCTGTGCACCTACGGATACTTGCTGCCCAAGCCTCCGCAGCTTCCTTTGAGGATCCAACAAGCTCTGGAGAGGGGCGATAAGCCCTCTCCGAGGTCCAAGCGTGGTGGACCTCGCGACTTCAGGTCCCGGGATTCCTATAGGCCCCGTTCCAGTGGTGGCTACAATGACCGCTACAATGACCGCTACCAACACTCTTCATCCCGCGAGCCCCGCAACCCTTGGAACGAGAGAGGCTCCTCTCGCGGCCGTCGCGAGGGCCGTCGCGAGAGCCGCTCCTACAACCGCTACTGATCCCGGTGCTTGAGGCCAGGATCATTAACGCTCTTCGATACCCTTCCTATGAAACGCAGCCCTGCTAAAAATGACCTTTGAAACCGGCTTGTTATAATAGTGCCGGATATCTATTCGGGGATGAGCTTTTACTTTCTTCTTCTTCTCATTGTGGTTGGACTGCGTGCAAGGTGTTTTATTTTAAAAATGTGTTCGATATGTGATCGGCTTGTATACTACATAACAGATACCACGTGAATATGGCATAGTCTCTACTCTAGATACAAATATACTTGTATAATATGATGGAAATTCCAACATACGACCCTATCATTACCACTTCGTATGACGTAGGAAATGAATCAGAAGATGGCCTGCTTTCCAGTCCTCGTAAGGAGACCACTTGCTACGAGACAGTAGGATCGACTTAAAACTCGTTCTAGCACCATACATATAGGTCTACTTATATTGAAACCAATGTAAAGAGAATAAAATGCTTTTGATCTATCCATAACCCCAAGACAGCCAGTAAGTCCTAATATACATACATACATACATGCTGCCATCTATATTCAATATGAAAAAAAAGAAAACCCATGACAATCGCTATCAAAAGCATCATTAAGCATCCTCCCCATTCTTCATCTTCTCACTCTCCGCCTTCTTCGCCGCAAACCTCTCCCTAGCCAACTCAATCTTCGACTTTGGCTTCTGACCTCCCTCACCACCAACATCCAGCCCCTTCGCCTTGGCCGTCCACTCACCCCTCCGACGCTTATACAAGTCCATAGACCAATTACGCCACACGGCACGACCGACAAAAGAATCCCTCAGAGCCATTTCACTCCGCGCCAGTTCCTGCGCCATGCGCTCCTTGACGAAGAACACGTCCTTGGTAGCGTGCCAGAGGGCATCCACGACGCGGGATCCGCTGCTATCCAGGGCCAGTTCTTCGAGATGGCCTGTGAAGCGGGCGGTGAATTGACGCCGGAATTGCGGCGTCGAGGTGGGCAGAGTGAGGGACTTTTGGATGACGTGGGAGGCGGTGGGATCTTTGGCAATGGTGAGGAGGGATTCGGGCGTTTGGGAGAGGAGGCTGCTGTAGACGAGGGCGCTGAGGGGGCCCGGGGCTGTGAGGATGGTTTGCACGAAGAGGGAGTTGTGGAGTTTGGCGCCTTTGGGGTTTGTGTTGATGTTGGCGTTGGCGTTGTCGGGGTCGAAGTTGGGCATTGCGGGGGGTTGTGGGTGGTCTTCGTCTTGGTCTTCGTTTTGTTTTTGTTGGGGTTGGGGTTCAGAGGGGGTGGTGGTGTCCTCGAGAGTGAGCATTTGGGCCAGTCGCTTGGCCGGGTCACTGTCGTAGGCGGTTTCAAGGGAGCGTGCGATTGGGGTGGTGTCGACGCCGCGGACGATGCATCGCTCGACTAGGGTCTTGGGGACGATGACGCGGGAGCGCTCGATGAGGTTGGGGATCTGGGGGACGAGGAGTTCCACGGCGTTCTCGAGGTCATCTTTTCCGAGACGTTCCAGGACTTTGAGCACGACGTAGCCGGCTGTGATGTTGCGCGACAGGGAGCGGAGTTGATCGCGCAGGAAGTTCTTGTAGAGTCCCTTGAATAGCTTGCCCGGCATGTATCGGACGATGGTCTCGAGCAGACGGGAGCCCACGGGGTCGTAAAGAAGACCGCGGATGAAGGTTGTGCTTTCTGTACCCTCTTCGAAGGTGTCGTCGGGGATTAGTCGGCGGATGATCGACTTGGGGTCCTTCGCGCTGGCCTTTCCGAAGTGGGAGAGCTCCAGGTAGACGAGGACTTGGAGGACTGGGTTTCCGACGGGGTGAGTGGCAAGTGCGCGAAGGTAGGTGTCGTCGAGCACGGAGACCATATCCTGCATGACCTTCTTCAGGGTGCCCTCGAATGATTCGGGCACGCTGCGCTTCTGCGCAACGGGGTTCTCGTCCTGCACTTCGTTGAGGACGCCGTGTCTTTCCTTCTTGCGACTAGCAACGACCGAGTCGCTCAAGGATAGATCGACAGGCTCTCCTGCAAGCACCAGGAGGAGAACGCGAATGGTGTGCGACGCAAACCGCTCCGTCAACAAGTATCCCCAGTTTCCTTCCAGCTCCTCAATGACCTTCATGAACATCTCCGCTAGCGACAATTCGGGTTCGGGTTCGTCTCCCTCCTCGGCGTCGGTTTTGCTAGCCTTCTTGGATAGCTTTTGCGACACTCCTGGCGCGGCGTGGATGAACAGAGTCTCGCAGCAATGACTGGCGAATCGGTGCTGGACCAGGTGCAAGAAATGTCCGATAAATTTGTTGAACAGTCTCCGGATCTGGCGTATGTCCGACATCGAGATCAACTTCTCCATGAGTCGCGAACAGGACTGACTACACGAGATTTTCAATTCCTTGCCCTCGGCCTCCTTGTAGACACTCTCGACGAAGACCCGTCGCTCCTCCGCATCTCCGAACTGGTTGGTCTCCAACACCTCGTTTGCACGCGAAAAGTATTCCTGCTCCTCGGGATCAAGAAGACCGTAGAAGGGCATATCGCCCGTCTGCGCCATCTCCTCATCCTGTTGTTGTCCATCGTCCAAAGCGATATAGTCGGCACCGTTAACGATGTCGTTGGTCTCATCGTCGGAAGGTTTCACTCGTTTGGGCACGACATCTTCGGGCGCATCGTCGCGCTTCCGCTTGCTGGCTTCCTTGTTGGCCTTTTCGGTGGCGCGACGGCCTCTCTTGACCTTTTCACGAGGCATGATGTGACGATGTGCAATTGGGAGTTGAAGGAGGAAGTTTTCTTCTCGCCGATTCGCTTTTTTTCTGCGTTTTTCCCGCAATCGATAAGCGGTGGTCCGAGCGTCTTCCACCGCAGTTTGTCTTGTTTGCATTGCCTTTACTCTCCCCAGATCAACTTCGTTTCACAATAACTTCTGCATGGCAACTGTTGTGAAGAAGACGAGAGAATAGCACCATATATTAAAGGGGTGACTTAATTTAGTCATTAAGGTACGACATCAATCACCTCACCCGACGTTGAACCGACTTCAGAGCTGCTGCGGAACTATCCAATGCCAGGCTCCGTGCTCATAGATGTGATTGCTGACAATATAGATAATGGATTTACTATAGAGTCGGCTAATCCGACTAGAATGAAGAAGACAAAGGAGCAAGAGTGATAAACACCCTTGAATGTTTGGAAAAGCACGTCCGAAAATCTCACTGAACTTCTAGCAGACACCGATGTCCCTTCGTTGATACCAGGAAATGCAGGACTTGCTCCATGTCCTCATCACTCATTCCTTCTCGGGATGATACCTCGGATCTGGGAAACTGTCGGAAGAAATGAGCGGTAGCCAAGCGCAGCTCTATCCGAGCCAAGTGCAATTCAAGACAATCTGTTGCGGTCAGGTTACCTGCTGGCTGACGTGCTCTATAAGTCCACAGTCGCACTTACTCCGTGTCCCTGCCCCAAATGGCATGAATGCATCCTTCATCTCCTGGGTAGGCGAAGACCAACGGGAAGGGTCGAAACTATACAATACTTGTTAACCACCCCGGATTTGGCCAGCCCGAGTGCGAATGCTTGGTCCACCTACTTTTCGGGCTCCGAGAACGCAACGGGATCACGGTGCAAGCTCCAGAGTTGCGTCGTTACAGTGCTTCCTCCAGGAACCCAATGGCCACCGAAGTTTGCCCCCCGTGGTGGTACAACGCGAGGGAGAGCACAAGGGACAGCGGGATACAGGCGCAAGGTCTCGTCAATGACCTGGTTCAGATAGGATAAGTTTTGGACATCCTTATCGGAGAATTGCTCGGGAAGTGTGGCCACCTCGGCAACAAGTGCTTGCCGAATGATTGGTCTTTTGCAGACTGCCCAGGTGAGATAGGTCAAAGTGTTAGCAGTGGTGTCACTCCCTGCGATGATGAGGTCGGAGGCATCGTCGCGGATTTCCGCATCGGGCAATCCTGCTCTGCCAGCATTATACAGTTTCGTGAAAAGTGTAGGCTTGACATTGTCGGGGCTAGCGGCTAGCAGCTTTTTGTACCGATTAATGGACTCGTCAGTATATTCCACTATTCGATTCCGGCTCTTGTTAGCCTCCTTGAAGAAAGGGACCGGCAGGAATGCCGCGAGCCTGGAGAGCTCAGGAAAAGCTGCTCGAGCCTCTCCGACGATGGCGGCTATCTCTATGTCTTTGATGTATTGATTTTTCTGTGTGCCTTATCAATCCACGTCCAGAAGCTCGGCTGGCGATAGGCTATAATACCTTGCCTTGTTCCAACATTCGGAACGAGTCCCCGAAGGACAGTTCCCCAATAATGTCGCTGGCCATAAAGAAGAACCATTTTTGGACATCCGCTACTCCACGGATGGTCATCTCCTCTCGCATGCGTTTCATCGTGAGGCGGATGCGGCCCTCTATCAAGGGCTCCAGTGAATGCAAGTTCGCATCTGCGAAGGGCGATGAAAGGAGTCTGCGATGTTTACTGTGGAACTTTGGATCCAAAGTAGTGAAGATACTTTTTGCATTGTCGTGTTTGAACAGTTCATATACTGGCGATTTCAGGAAGCCACTACCTATGCGATGAATCTCTCGAGCACTAGCAATCTCAGCAACGTCGACTGCGTTCGGGCCGACCCGGACAACAGAACCTACATAAGACCATGCAGTTAGCCTTGTGGGTGCCTCTGTCCAACGGACTGCGTTTACCATATTTTCGATGTAGTATTTGCACATATCGTGGCCGGTTCCCTATGGCCGTTTGATATCTGACGAAGATGTCCGTCCATTTGCACAGGAAGGGACCGGGTATAGATGACAACGGATTCCTTCGCTCTCGGTAAACATTCTACTCGCTTGCGCGTTTAGCCATGAGCTGTCAGGAAAAAAAACAAAAGTAAACTCACAGTAACGATATAGAGCACGAAGAAAAGAAGAATTAAAGCCGGACCATGGTTAGCCACAAAGTTGGACCCCATCGCGCTTGCTGGGTGAAGAATTACTGGATCCTCAATGAACTAATGTCACGATCGACCGTCGGCTCTCGATATTCTCTTTATAATGCAGAATGGAGGTGGGCTAGATTTTCGACTGCTTCCTCAAATAATAGCTAAAACGTGGGACGTACGATGAAGTAATACCAAGTACAACCGAAAACAGACTGCAACTGAAGCTTCTGCCAGATAACAGTGCACCATCCCCTCTAACAGCCAATAAGGGCACACCGG
Organism: Aspergillus vadensis CBS 113365; assembly: GCF_003184925.1. Lineage (NCBI taxonomy): Eukaryota > Fungi > Ascomycota > Eurotiomycetes > Eurotiales > Aspergillaceae > Aspergillus > Aspergillus vadensis. Next base: position 1,166,372 of record NW_020292041.1, on the reverse strand, counting down.
CTTACGAACTGGCTCATGCTCAATGTTCGTTCGAGGTAGCGACTATATCATATTGTCCGCGGATAGAGCAGCCGACACCCTGACGCAAGCTGCAGGGCGATCACAGGGTTGAGATGAAATGAATGGCAATCATCCCATAGGCTCGACATCCAGGTCTGCTTGATGAAGTGGGATATACTTTGAACTCAACCTAGCGGTGTAACTGCCTGGCGCAATGTACTTGCACTTCACTGCATACCTTGCATATCAGCGGTTACACTGGTGAACTGGCTGCCATGGAGGGACCCAAAGATCGACATCAGAGATGATCTTGCACGACAATGCCATTATTCCTGGGGAATATAAGCCAAGTCTCTGATTGCTCACTGATTAGATAAAACCGTTTACCGCTGAGCCGATTGCCGTTCATCTCGTGATCGCCGCCAACTGGCATCGTTTCGGAAGCCCTATCTCGACCGCATCCGGCGACGCGACTGAACATAACCCTCAATCAGGAGAACGACTGCACCTGCACTGTTACCAAAACTACATTATTGCCATGACCTGACTGACAGTCGTGTTCCCGAACGACTCAACTCTAATTATCTTTCCAACCGTTCATCTTTCGGGTCGCGACTCTCATCCGAGCTTACCATTGGCTCGCGGGCGGTTCCGAGCATCATCGACTTGCCCTGGATACAACCTTGCTATCGCTGGCCAGCGTCATCGATCCGTCAACTTCCGGATACCGTTGCTGGTTCGCTGTGCTATGACCCCTGTTACAATCTACTTTGATGTTGTCTCATCCCTTTCCCTCCGCTGCTGCTCGGTCGCGATGCATGCGCGGCTTCAAGGCATCAGCAGAAGTCGTTGACAGGAGCTCAAGCCAATCAAGGTGATCCCGGAGTGTCTCAATTGACACGACTAATCGGCTTGCGATGCCTCTGCTGTACGTTCGGGCTGCAGTCCCCTTTGCAGCCGGGGCGAATGCCACCGATGTGCTCATCAACGAGGTCCATTTCAATCGAACCGCATTGAATTACTATCACTACACGCTTTTCAGCAATGGGACTCTTTCCAATGGTACGGACTGCTATCTCGCCTTTAATCAATTTCAGCCACACATGAACGAGAATGGGACTTTCGTGAACGGGACCTCCTGCTATGCACCCATTCGGGATATGGGTCGACATGCGTCAGCTGGCCTGGCTTTTGCCTTCATGTTTGTCTTCGCCATTGTTTTCACCTTGATCAACATGCGCAAGCATAGCCGGCGGTACCTGCCTGCTGATCGCCGGTGGACACTCCTGGGCCGTCGGGCGAAATGGATCTGGATGCTTTTCACTGCCGCCTGCGGCACCATTAGCTGTTTCATGAGCATCGATGTGGATCGGGGGTACATCGTGAGCGTCCCGTTGATTCTGCAGAGTGTGTTCTACACGCTGTTGACGCCGGGGATGATGGCTGCGGTATGGGAGGCGGTGCGGCACTGGTTAGTGATGATAAGTTGAATACCCAGTCTTGCGAAACATAACTGACACAAATTGCAGGGGCTCCTGGCAAGAGCGACAGATCTACGATCGGGATCCATACGCATTCCAAGTATCCAGCAGCCGGCAAGGGCAGGAGTTTGTGCTCCCGCTCGTCTTCTACGGATGCGCTTTGGCCAATTTTGTCTTGACCGTTCCGCGCTCCTGGACTGCCATTGAGATGCAACGCAGTCTCGATCAACAACTCAAAGAAGCTAAGCCAGTGGCTACAGACGTACGATGGCGTGCTGCCGGATTTGTCGCAGTAGCTGGCGTCTTAGTGATCTGCTACAGCCTGGAGCATAGCATCTACCGCTACCGGGCGAGACCAACCAGTACCATAGGTCAGCTCCTATTCTACCTGAATGCGGCGCCATCGCAATTCCTTATAGCTATTGTGTTGCTTGGCATAAAGATCGGCTACGCTATTGCTTCTGCCTTCGACTGGACGATATCCCCCTTGAGATACGGAGTCGATTCTGGATGGTTTTACGGACTGGGATACACACCGGTGCTGCTCTTGCTCATTCTGTTCAACATCTGTGGATTCTGTGAATTGAATGAAGATAAGGCCTTGATCGTGCAGCGAGACGAATTCGACCATGCAGTTGCCGATGCTGTGGGTGTCGGGCAGCGGAAGCCCAGCTGGTGGAAGAAGAGCCGCACCTTCGTTCGAGAGCTGAGTGACCATCACCGACGCCGGGGCTCGCAGCAAGACGATCGTGATATGAGTCGGTTTGTGGAGATGGGGATCATCAAGCCACGAGAGCAACCGCAGGAGGACGAACCCAAGCCAGAGACATGGGTGACGATGCGGACTGCCAGTCAGGGTAGTGAGTCGACTGCGGTGGCGCATACGGAGAGCAACCCAGAGAGCAGCCCACCGTATGTCGAGTATACATTGCAGCAAGAATTGTCTCGGGATTCTTCTAATGAGACAGAGGTACATGGGCGCCCGCAGACTGAAAGGGACATATTGGGATGAGAAGAGAACAAGCCTGTAGGAATATGGATGACATTGGAGGAAGTAGATTAATGGTCAGTTTGAGATGTATTATGAGTTGATGATTATGTAGGCCAGCTAAATAATATATATGGAAGCCAATGTAATGAAGGATACCAATGCAGACTATAGATAGTTGCACGTGACCCTACGATTGCATGTTTGATCGGTTTGCCTCCCCTCCCATGGCAAAGCTTCAAGTCATCCTCCATCTTCAACTTCACTGCCATTGCTCAGTCAGACCACAATTCGCGTCTAGATACCCCGAAGACGAAACAGCGAGCAGGTCTTGCACACCATAATACCCCTCAGTGGATTCACCCACTCGTCCTCCCAGCTCACAACATGGAACCCGAAAAGCGCAAATACGCCGCCGGGCCTTCCCTGCCACCCACCAGCGAAGACGACTCCAGCAAACGCCGCAAAGTGATCGGTCCAGCTCCGCCTCCTCCGTCCGCCAGCGCAGATGCCAATACCTCCGACAACAGCTCCTCCGATGACGACTCGGACGATGACTTTGGACCCAGCCTCCCTCCGCCAGAAGGCACCGTCTCTTCTGTTCCCGACTCTAGTGCAGCACAACCCACGCCCTCCGAAACCATCTCGGAAGCACCAAAAGCTCCCCAGCGCGACGCCTGGATGCTTGAACCCATCGACGGCTCGAACCGCAACTCCCGCGTCGATCCCACGAAACTTCGCAATCGGAAGTTCCAAACCGGACGGGGTGCCAACACTACGCCCAGTGCCGGCGGGCTAGATGTTTCCTGGACCGAGACGCCAGAGCAGAAGATGAAGCGGTTGCAGGATGAGGTGCTGGGTGTACAGACACGGCCTACTGCTCCTGATGCGGGGGATTCGGCGGGAGGAGCGCGCGGCGCACAGCCCTCGCGGGCCATGCAGGAGAAGATCCATCGGTATAATGAGGAAAAGAGAAAGGAGGAGGCAAAAGCGAGGGATGCGGAGAGGAAGAAGAAGAAGGATGGAGAAGAGGAGGAGGATGATCCTAGTGCTCGGGCGTTTGATAAGGAGAAGGATATGTCGCTATCGTCGAAGATAACGCATGCGCAGAGACGGGAGATGATGAATAAGGCGGCAGACTTTGGGTCGAGATTTACAAGTGGAAAGTTCCTGTGATTGCGCGAAGCTTGTTCGGTATTTTTTTACGAGGGCCTTGTCCGACTTGCTTCTCATGGTTGCAGCTCTGTCGTACGCAAGTGTCGTACGGGCTATCCGTTTGGTGATCGATTTTGTATAGGGCGATGACTGGCACCCGGAGGCTGGGCAGCTCCTCTATACCAAGTGATTGTTTCGGACAGGTACATCGCCCTGATCAGCCAACGTTGATAACAGTCCTCGTTAGATCGGGTAGCAGCGCCTGCTGTTCGATATTGAGGCTCACGGTGCCGCGCGAAGGACCAGTGATGCCATCCCAGGTGATCGCCGCAGCGCGGTGACATGTCGGAGTTCTAGGGAGTGGAGTAAGGCGATCATGAAAAGTCTTCTTATGTTCTCAGAGGGACAGACAGTAGTCTGATTTGCCGGATTGGGATGGATTGTGTTCTCCGAAAGCCGCCAAGATAGGAAGATCAAGATAACTTTAATTGGCGCCTGGGCTGGTTCGGATGGCGATCCCGCAGATAACATCTGGTGTGATCCTGGGGTACATCCACAGGCTTGTGTTGTATATAGTTTCTACTTATGTAAAGGCCATATAGAAGCCTAGATGAACAGGTTCTATTATCAATATTAGCTATAGCTATAATTATTATCACTTACGTAGAGGAAAAAGTCAACGGAGCCATTGGTCGCATCTCCGCGGGATGATCGGCTGATCTTATCAGACCATCGATGATGCGGGGAATGTTTTGCTCCGCCTTGCTTCGGCTTCGTTCCTTGCTTTCTTCATCAACTCTCGCCTTTCCTCTCTATTCTCCCCTCCTCATCCTTTCTTCCTCCTCTACTAGTTTACCATCATGAACCTCCGCCAAATCAACGCCCACAACCTCTCCACCTTCCGTCACCACTATGTCTCCGAGATCTCCGGCTCCCTCGGTGACCTGGGCACATTCCTCCCCATCGCCATCGCCCTAGCGGTCAACAACACCGTCTCCCTCTCCAGCACGCTAATCTTCTCCGGTCTCTTCAACATCCTTACCGGCGTCTTCTTTGGCATCCCCCTTCCCGTCCAACCCATGAAAGCCATTGCCGCCGTCGCCATCGCCCGCAGCTTCACCAACGGCGCCATCGCCGCCGCTGGCCTCTTCGTCGCAGCCTTCATCCTCCTCTTCAGCATAACCGGTCTCCTCACACGCTTTGCCAACGCCATCCCCATACCCATCATCAAAGGAATTCAAGTCGGCGCTGGCCTCTCCCTCATCATCGCCTCCTGCAACTCCCTCCTCAGCAACCTCTCCTGGCTCTCCCCCTCTTGGGCCGACAATCGACTCTGGGCCCTCGCCGCATTCTGCTTCCTCCTCTCCACCACCGTCTACCGCACCGTCCCCTACGCCCTCCTCGTCTTCCTCCTCGGCCTGCTCTTTGCCCTCGTCCTTTCCACTCTGGCCTCCGACCTCCCCTCCCTCGCCCTCTGGCACCCCTACACCGTCCTCCCCACCCCCTCAGACTGGTCCACCGGCATCTTCGACGCCGGGATCGGTCAAATCCCCCTAACTACACTCAACTCCATCGTTGCCGTTGTCCACCTCGCTCATGATCTCCTCCCCACACACACCAACTCCTCCCACCTCAACGTCACCTCCATCGCCCTCAGCGTCTCCGCCATGAACCTCCTCGGCTGCTGGTTCGGCGCCATGCCAGTCTGCCACGGCTCCGGCGGCCTCGCGGCCCAGTACCGCTTCGGAGCGCGTTCCGGTGCTAGTATTATCTTCCTCGGTGTGTTTAAGCTCGTGATCGGGGTGTTCTTCGGTGAGTCGTTGGTCGGGTTGCTGAAAAGGTTTCCGACGGCTTTGCTGGGTGTTATGGTTATTGCGGCGGGGATGGAGTTGCTTAGTGTGGGCGAGAGCTTGAATACGACGGGGGCGAGGGATATAAGGAAGGCGGTTGCGGGCCAGGCCGGGTTGACCGGGGAGGATTTGGGGCCTATGTTGAGTGATTTTGAGAGGAAGAAGAGGTGGATGGTTATGATGGTTACGGTGGGACTGTTGGTTGGGTTTAAGAATGATGCTGTTGGGTTCTTGGGGGGCTTGCTGTGTCATTGGGCTTTTGGCATTCCGGCCGCGGTGGAGTGGGGGGCGAGGAGGTGGAGAGAGGGGAGGGTGAGGTTGGAGTAGATGTTATCCCAGAGGGGAGTGTGGTGAAAGTGTATATATGTGGGTTTGGGGGTTGGGATTTGGTTATATGATGATATTGATGATGTGTGATGAAGATTTGTTATGATGTTTGATCGCATTGCGTGCTGTGATTCTGTGTCTGTCTGCATTTGGAAGTGCTACTCTGCTGTGTATAGCTTTGTCAAAGCAAAGATGCTTTTATTTCTATATCTATATCAGTCTATCTCTCTATCTTTAAGTCTATCCCGTCTAATCTATCTATATATACACTGTATATGCAAACAACTGTACAATCAATCCCCTGGGCCAGGGTACTGACCCAATAACTTCAAAAACTCAACCAACTTCTCTTTCGTGTACCAATTACCTCGCTGTCAGCCACACAACACATCACCACCACATCAAGAACAAGCAGAAAGTGCCATGGCTTCCCTCTACTCCGCCTTCTTCGAAGCCTTCGTCCGAAGCTTCATCAATGCAAACACCAACGCATACCCACTAATTGCAAAGATGACCGAAATTCCCGCGTCCCGCCATCCGTAAAAGTAGTGGTTGATATTTAGTGTGGTCAAGAAGTCACTTCCACGGCGGTATTCACACACCCTGCAAGTCGAGGTAGCATCCGGGTTGGTCAAATTGACACGCCAGCCCTGACCCGCGATGTAGTCCTTCAAGTATTCAGCGCAGGTGCCGTTAGTAGGGTTAAACAGTGCAAACTCGTTCTCGTTACAGGTCACTTTGGCATCCCACATATCAAATGTGAGCATTCCTGAGACGACATAGTTGAACGGGTTGAGATAGTAGAGCCAGTATTTCCAGAACACGTTGAGTTGCGTGTACGGAACGAAGATACCACAGAAGAGCACCAAGACACTGATGATCATGGGGTTCACGAGGGCAGCAAAGGTAGGATTGGGCGCGTAGGCTGCGATGAACTGGCCGATACCGGTGTAAATGAACTCGTAGATGAGCATGATGAAGAAGGTGGCACCTGCCTTGTTGGAGTCATGAGGCAGGCGTACGCAGTAGTACCAGCAAAGGAAATACAAAACCGCGCATACACAAAGATACGGGAACTCGGATACAATCAGACCGATGACGAATGAGATCCATGAATACATCTTTGACTTCTTCTCTCGTGCGTCGTAGATATCACGTCTCTGGATGAACAATGGTTGGAGCTGATTGATGACACCTGGTGCAACGAAAACAAAGTTGAAAATAGTGAACATCTTCAACTGCAGGGCTGTCACACTAGGGCCGACTCTCCAAAACGAAAAACCATTGAGCAAGGCGGAGATTATATGCAGTGAAAATTTATTGTTAACGTAGTTGGTATTCCGGAATAGAGCCACGTTCATTCTGTGGGTAACGATCTTCGTCTGTTCCCAGAGCGGCATCGAGAACTCGCATCCATCGTCGTTAACACTGGAGGGCTTCGAGGCAGCCTCGGATATCAAGTGATCAAGCTCGGTGATCATCTGTTGATGTTCAGGCGACTCAAGCCAAACCTGGTGCCAGTCTTTGTCCTTAACGCTTTCGATGCCTCCGGTAACAACGTCTATCATGAACTCGGCTGGGTTGGCCTCAACGGGGCATTGTGCGCCATATTTGCCGAAATAATGTTTGATTGTCTGCCCATTATCGCCGATGTCGCCAAAGTACACAGTTTTGCCGCCGCGTGCGAGAAGCAGAAGAGTGTCGAACTGCGCAAATAACTGGGCAGAGGGTTGGTGAATGGTCACTAAAACAGCCTGTCCAACATCGGCTAACTTGCGAAGGAACCGCACTGTATTATAAGCAGACTGTCCATCCAATCCAGAGGTAGGCTCATCCAAAAAAATCAAGATACTTGGCTTGGATACAAGCTCCACACCAATAGTCACTCGTTTTCTTTGTTCCACACTGAGACCATTGCCGACTGTGCCGATAAGAGTGTCTGCCAGATCATGAAGCTCAAGCAGGTCAATGATAGTATCAACATACTTAAGCTTCTCTTCCTTAGGAGTTGTCCGGGGTTGGCGTAATAATGCAGAGAATTCTAGAGCTTCCCGAACCGTTGCGAACGGTTCGTGAACATCCAACTGCTCGCAGTATCCAGCCATTCTTTGAAAGGACACAGGTAACGGCCGGCCATCAACCATGATAGACCCAGTAATGGTGCCCTCCGTCTTTCGCTGTGCAAGAACATCAAGTAAGGTTGTCTTGCCCGCTCCTGAAGATCCCATAAGAGCTCCAAGCATACCTGGCTTGACCCAGCCGTGGATATTGTCCAACAAGACCCGGTCGCCGGAAGGTGTTTTGACGGTGTATTTGAGGTTCTTCCAGGTAAAGACAGCAGTATTGCGGGAAAGGTTGCCATCCACCTCCACAGTCGTGTCGCTAGTGGCGGCTTTAGCTTGCTCCTTTTCCTTGACCTGGGACTCCTCGTCAATGCTTTTCTGGTGCTGCTTCAGGTTTTCGCGGGGGATCAACAATGAAGCACTTCCCCCAGCACCAGCTTTCCAATACGTGGTGCAAATAATCGTGAGTACGGCGAAGAAGCCCCACCACGCCCATACGACTCCGAAGTTTCTCCAGAGCTGGGAATGTTTGTAATGGAGCGAGGAGAGATACTGATCGCCGGTCACATAGTCTGCACCGGGCAAAGCACCACCTACTCCGGTACAGGCTTTGTTGGCAGAGTCGACATCCTCATATCCGGGGCCGTTAGGGACAATATTCTTTCCGACACAAGGAATAACCTGACCGTGAAACTCATTCGACAGCGCTGCTTGGAAGGCATAAGCCATTGGGTTGGTGTAGTAGAGCTCGAGGAACCAATTTTTGACCTTTGGTTTAGGGATCATATAGCCAGCATACATGACGATTCCTTTGATAGCGGTTCCCGAAATCTTCGAAGCGGATTCGAAGGTACTGAAGGCTGCACCAATGCATCGAAATAGTGCTGTAACACACTAAGTAATGTTAGTTGACAGCTATTACTGGGCTTGGAATGACTCACTAAGGTCGTGGTGAACAGGATGATCCAAAAGGTGAAAAATGCCGCTGCTGTTGCTTTGAGCCCAACCATCCAATATAATACGACTGAGAAGATCGTGCATTGGAAGAGTAGCACCGGAAAGTCAGCTGTTATTTGCGCCAAGCAGAAGGCAGCCGGATGGTAGAAAGCAAATCCCTTATGCTTGATGAGCACAGGGCGCCCTTTAAAGGACTCGGTAACCTCGGACATAGCGACGATCGTGTTGTACAACAGGGAGAAAAAGACTGCTCCACCTTTTGTGAAGAGCCCGGCAGATGTCTGGGGAGCGTTATAGAAGCAGGATCCGGCAATCAAGGCCATAACCAGAGACAGAATCTGTTTGATCAAGAATGTGGATTTCTCCCCCCACAGAATCTGATACTGGCGCCGCGTACATGCGAGAACTTGGGTCCCAAATCCAGTGGTGAACGGACTCTTCTGTGGTTGGTGCGTGGTCTTTTCGAAGGCAACAGACTCCTTGAATGCCTCCGTCCGCTCCTTGGCAACTGCGCTTGTGGGATAGTCGTATTCTGCTGTCATGTGGCTGTAAATAGCTGACGCCTTATACTCTGCCATGATAGCATCGGCATTCCGCGGAAACCTGTTTTCATACCCAGGCCTTATCCTTCGCTCAGTAGGCACGGTCACACCTGTTAGAAAGTCGCCTAGCAAAAGGTAGATGTTAGTCGAGATTCCGCAGTGGGAGATGATATGAGACGACTAACCAACATTGGCACCATCGGTATAGACAAACCCCAGGTTCTCCATGAAAGGTTTTGCTGCAGCTGCAGGGCCATAGAAGATTTGCTTCCCCTCGTCCAGAACCAAGACCTTATCAAAGAGGTTGTAGATTCCATTCCCTGCTTGATACAGGGTCACAATTGTTGAGAGTCCGAGAACGTTAGTCATCGCTCGCAAAGCCTTAGCCCACTCTAATGCAGTACTGGCATCGAGACCGCGGGTACTGTTGTCCCAGCAAAAGACAGATCCTCTTGTTGCCAGGCATTCAATGATAGATACTCGCTTTCGTTCTCCTCCTGATACGCCCCGCACAAACTCGTTCCCCACCTTCGTGTCGGCGGTATGTGAGATCCCCATAGATTCCAGGAGGAACTGCTTTGTCTCAGCAGTATATTCGCTCACAGATGCGGTACCATCAGGAAGATGAGATGGAACTTTGAGCCGAGTAGCAAAGTCCATTGTTTGACCAACGGTCAACCGGGGGTAGAATAGCTCTTCTTCCGTATTCATCACAATATGGCTTCGATATTGAGCTGCTTCTTCATGGGACATATTTCCAAAGCTCACGTCGCCCTTGATGGTATGGTAGCCAAGGCGGCGATTGGAGAGTAAATTGAGAAGAGTGGTACACCCTGAACCCGGGCGTCCCAAGACTAGGAGCATCTCCCCTGGCTTGACACAGCCGTGACTTTCCGTCAATATAGATTTCAGGGGTGGTTTCCGGGTGAAGTCACGGATTCGTTGAGGTACGTTGAACTGGGAGAATAGGTTCTCATTGACTGCTGCCTCCGCTGCAAGGACATCCACGCCGAGGTTCTTCCAGGTCACACCTAGCTCTCGCTTCTTGAATCCTGCCGCAGCCTCACGTTCCTGGCTCCGGATGACCTGCGGGGTCATGCTCCATTCCGCGTCTTTCCCAGGGGGGGAGGTGGTGTTCGCATGGGGTACTGTCAGGGTTTCTGAACTTGGAGCTTCTCGAACATTTATATGTGGAACATTCAGTGTGTCGAGACTCTTTCGTTCTGGAATTGGTAAGTCGGAAGACTTTTCGTCTTCCGGGAACTCAGGAGAATTCATGACAGCTGAATTAATAGCCGGACAAGATTGATAATACACGAGATATTGCTTTTCTGCAGTTCACGAGAATGGAAGCATCTTATATACATTTACGAAGCCCCTAGGGGTCTCCAAAATGATGAAGGGCCTCTAGTATTACCTCAATTGAATTGGGTGAGCCGAGTACCCGTGAGTAGAGTACTTACAGATGAGAAACATTATGTGCACCGTGCACCTGCTATCTACTATCCATGAGGTTCCGCATCTGGTTCAATCGTCAGGGCGGATGATCGGCTTCTATCGTCTTCCCAAAACGGCAATATAATGCAATGGCCTCGGTTGTTTGCCCCATAGCTGTTTCACAGTAGATGAAATGCCCACGACAAATTCACGATAGCTCGGTGGGTCGGCTTTCTAGAATACCTCGGGAAGATCATTATTGTTCTCGCTTTTCTTTTCGATGCCGTAGAGATAACCATATTTCAAGTAGCAATGATTGGCTGCAGCAAAATGCGGGTGGCGAGGATGAAGCGTCCTCCGTCAAACAGTTGCGCTGGGGTATGTTAGTCGAATGACTGGATGTCACGCCCAATCAATATTTCAGCATACGCGTAGCGCTTGAAACTCTTCAGGCATTGGGTTGAGGGGGCGGCATGCCGACTAGATCTGGCGGCATAGATAACCGACAGTCTCCCTTTTTGAGCGTTGCCGACCTATCCGGGTATCCAGACAATCCACATTGCTGGAGGTTGTCCAGACCATCGATAGTCTTGGCTAACCCACAAGAGCCCTGTCTAACGAAGCAATGTCACTATCTGTCTGCATAAGTAATCCTATGCCACTTATATCCCGCTTCGGTATCTGCTTGGCAAGGAGGTCAATCATTGCGCACATCATCGAAATAGGTATGAATCCGGGCTTCAAGTGGCGCTGCTTATTTACTATCGGAAGAGGACGAATGGCTTGGCTTCAGGAGCGGAAAAGACCGGAATTGATATCCGCGAAAAATGCAGGACGGTAAAAGGGGTGGATAAATCATTCGAACGAGGAAGATGTCGCTGGCTAAGTTGGGGGTGAAGTGAGAAAAGCAGAAGTTCTGCCTGCTCGCCTTGGCGGGCTGGAGCCTCAGGTTCTCAATTCACATTCCTTCGCTCTTCTTCCCACCACAATTACTTACTCTACCAATTCAAGGCCCATAGTCCTCATGTCTTTTTGATAACTCGTCTAGTTTCAGGTAAGCGTCCCTGGTGCATACCTGAGTTGGACAATTGATGAACACTTAGCTATTGACACAGGAGAATATCTAGCAGGTACCAGACATACCGTATGCAGCACAGCATAGAAACAATGCGAGCTCGTGAGAGCGCTTCCCACGGGTTACTCCAAAACATTCATCTATGGTGTTGACACCAGAGTGCATGTGTTAGACTTAAGCGGTAAAAGGATGGAACAAGGACATATCGAAGAGACGAAGACAAGTCTTAATTTATTATCAGATATCACCTTAGTTGGATTTGACAAGTTTGCCATATCGCCATACATGCGTAATATTCTTTGGATCAGAGACCACTGCTATGTTTTCTAGTGGGTTTGCTGTCAGTGCGATGATGTCTGCGTCAAATCCCTCCCTCAACTGCCCACTCTTTGGTGCCTGGTCACCGAGCGTTAACGGCCCATTGGCCGTAGCAGCTTCAACTGCAGCCAGCGGTGTCATGCCTGCTGCAACCGCGTACACCAGTTCTTTGCCATTGCGTCCATATCCCAATGCGGGATTATCCGAGCTGATGAATTGATCTGTACCAAGAGCAATAGGCACGCCACGTTTGACTGCTAGCTGATACGCCCTCTTATGCGTATCAGCTACCTCAAGCAACTTTTGGTATGAGCCGGGCGTGAAGAGATCACGCATAGCCAGCCCGCTTTCAATAACACTGCGTGTTGCCACCAACATAGCGCCCTTCTCCAGCATCAAGTCGATAGCCTCTTCATCCAAATAGCTGCCGTGCTCAATCGTGCGACAACCCGCACGGAGAGCATTCATGATGCCTGCCTTGCCGTGACAATGAGCGGCCACAACGCGTCTTGCCCGCGCTGCCTCGTCAACGATAGCTTTCAGCTCTTCGAACGAGAATTCTTGATGCTGCGGGTCGTCGATAGCGCTCACTACACCACCGCTGGCGCAGACTTTGATGACGCGTGCTCCATGCCGCAGCTGCTTTCGTACGGCTTGCAGACACTCAGGCACACCATCTGCGATCGTCAAAGGCAATCCATGCGTACATAGGTCACGCAAACCCTCGAGATTCACACCGTGTACGTCGCCGTGACCTGCCGTCATGCTGATGGCGCTGTGCGCACCGTAGATGGTCGGTCCTGGAATGCGGCCCTCGTCGATGACTTTGGCCAGCTCGCAACCGTATCCTCCAACTTCGCGAACTGATGTGAATCCCGCCATGATGGTTGCATATAAGTCAGGGACACTTCGTGCCCCTGCCAATGCTTGTGGGGTGTTCACAATCGAATCCATGCTCGCCGCCGTCGCGCCTAAGAAATGAATGTGGCAATCCCACATGCCTGGCATGGCAACTGAGACATTGGTGGTAACAGCATCCTGATACTCGACTGGTACTTCATACTGGGGGCCCGAATAGAGGATTGTTTTGGATTTCCAAACCACAGCTCCGCGGGGAATTGGTGATCCTCTTCCTGGTATTAGGATATCCGCATTGATGCGGTAAAGAGTGCTGTCTGTCAGAGGGAGATGCATAATTAAAGGGGTAAGTATGAGTGCAACACAGTTCGGATCACAGTTCTGACACTGACAAGGATGTGATCCTGGTCCAGCTAGGAAAGTAGCATATATTAATTAGATGCAGGATGCCGAGGCTATGAGCCCATTCGACGTGGTGTGTCCACTCGGAGTTGGCTTATTTGTCGTTAGCGACAATATTAGACGCGAAATCTTGTACTCGTGTGATGGCCGACGGTCTGGCGAGGCCCATTTGGGGTTACAATTTACCAGATCAGTAGGTCGAAGCGAGGATGTTCCGGGCCAATTCTGGCTTAGTTGAGCATACAAGCCATGACCGTAATACGCTGGTGTGAGCCTAAGCATGCCGCTAGTCGGGATGGCAACACATCGGCGGGCCCAAGCCTCGGCAGCGGCGTCACGCCAATAGCCCTAACGGCGCAGCGGCAGATGGTACCGTCAATTAGTCTCGGGTCGAGACCGTACTGCATTTGATAGTATATTGCCTTGAACAGAGGTTAAAGAGCTTCCCTGTCCTTCCTTTGCTATTCGCATCGTCCTGGCAAGAATTCTGTCTATTCAGCACAACCATCCGACATGTCCGCCTCGGACAGTACCAACTCCTCTCCTCCAACGGAGGACGAGAAGAGCTTTGCTAAGGGTCCCAATGAGACTATCCAGCATATTTCAGAGAGTGAGGAGAAGGCCATCATTCGCCGCATTGATCTTTGCCTTCTTCCATTGATGTTCTTTTCATACTTGCTGCAATATCTCGACAAGACCACCTTGTCGTATGCATCGATCCTGGGCCTTTTGAGTGGCACGGTATGCTCCGATCTTGTGTGCTCCTCAAATTCAGCTTCAGCTAACATTATATCAGCACATGACCACAGCTCTTTACTCATGGACCTCGAGTGCCTTCTATTTTGGTTACCTAGTCGCATCCTACCCTGTATCCCTGGGATTTGTAAAATTTCCGCTCGGCAAATACCTTTCTACTATGATGTACGCTAGTGCCCTTCCAACTCATATAACAATATACTAACGGGCCAGGATTCTATGGGCTATCGTCTTGACATGCCACGCAGCAGCTTCCAACTTTGCAGGGATGACCGTCCTACGTGTACTTTTGGGAGTCTTTGAAAGCGCCATAAGCCCCGGGTTCACCTTGGTTGTGAGTATGTGGTACACGCCATCAGAGCATGCTCTGCGCAGCTGCATCTGGTTCGCAGGCAACGGCGTCGCTGCAATCTTCGGAGGCGTTCTCGCCTACGCCATCGGCCACATTGAAGACAGATTGGGCCCGTGGCAATGGCTCTTCATCATATTCGGACTGATCACCCTGGTATGGTCGATATTTCTGTTCTTCGTCCTGCCCGACTCCCCACGTAATGCCAAGTTCCTCCAACCGAATCAGCGCGAGCCCGCCTACCTTCGCGCGCAAGCATGTCAGAAGAGCTACCAAAGCCGCGAATGGAAGAAAGATCAATTTATCGAAGCGTGGCTTGACCCGCAAACATGGTTCTTGTTCGTCTACAATTTCATGGTCTCCCTACCAAATGGAGGCATAACAAACGTGAGTTCTCTCAAGCCATCTGAACCATATGAACGAAAGAAACATGCACTAAACAAGAAGGCAGTTCTCTAGCCTGGTTATCGAGTCTTTCGGCTTCGATACCTTCAATACTCTCTTGTACAGCATCCCCATGGCTGCTGTGGCTCTCGTCTTTCTGCTTGTTAGTGCATTCACATGCAATCGCTTCCGTGGACTTCGCTGCTATTGGATGATTATCACTCTTCTGGTCAGCCTCATCGGCATTCTCCTTATGCGACAGCTCCCCACCGAGAAGAAATGGGGTCGGTTGGTAGGGGTCTGGCTCGTCAGTGTCTTTGGTGCCGGATGGCCTCTTAGTCTTAGTCTGGTCTCAAGCAACTTTGCCGGATTCACCAAGAAAAGTACCGTGACAGCTATACTTTTCATTGGATACTGCGTGGGAAATATTGCCGGCCCGCAGTTATTCAAGACCAACGAAGCGCCAAAGTACTTGGTAAGAGCCCTCTCTTCTATTTCACTCTGTCTTCCTTTGCCTGCTGTTATTGAGGTACTGACGGCACGTGTAGACTGCGTTCGCCGCTATTCTGGCCTGCTTCTGCATTGCTGTCGCGGATGTTATTGCTCTGCGAGTATACATGATGTGGGAGAATGAGCGAAGGAATCGCAAGCAGGGTCGGACCATTGAGCCCGAGTCACCAGAGATGGAGGATGCTGTACAGGCGTATTCGGGCCACAACGAGTCAGGCGATATTACAGATTGGCAGAACGAGAATTATCGGTACTGTTTGTAGGATAGGATAGAAGCTGCTGCAGAAGGATAAGTGTGCAGTAGGTTTGAAAAAGTGAAAAGAAAAATCGATACTGCTTAATTCTGGAAACGAAGTCTGGGGTATACAGCTGGAAATCATGTGCACGTGAATCAGGTGACGAAGAATCCTCAGGCGAAGCTCGTCTGCCACCCCAGGAATTCCATCACCAACTCCCACTCAAATCGACCGATTCGTGTTCTCTCACCTGCCACATAAAGCTCACGTCGCTGCCACAGTAATTCAACAACTGTCTGTGCCCGTACCGTGTTCTCATACGGGGCTTTTGCCTGAGCTGCCTGGAATTGTGCCAAGGCCCGTGCTTTCTCAGATTCGGTCGTACTGCAGCACGAGGCAATGAAGAGTGGCCATAAAGGCCAGGAGATTGGGAGGTGATCTAGCGATGAGACTATCGATTCAACCAGAGATAGGATATAATCGACATGGCGCTGCTTCCGCGTTGCATCTAACCCCAGACTGTGTTCACTGGTGTAGCCGAGGAAAGCTGGCGTGGACGCCTCTGAGAGAAGCAGACACGCAGCAAGACGATAGGATTCGCCAGTGTACTCAAGAAGACGACGCCTATGGACAACCTCGGCGGAATCCTGACATCGTCGCAGTGATTCAGGGAGCAAATGTGTTGTATCCTGGAGATTCCTTTGTAAAGTGATAATTTTGGCCTCGATGGCGCTTCGTCTCTCTTCAACTTCGATCCCTTCTCCAAACATGACCTGCACATCATCCTTGAGGCTCAATATATCATTAATAAGCAGGAGCATGCGATTACTCATGCCATTCCACACGTCAATTTCGCGAAGCGTATCCGGTTGCATGGCCTTGGACAGTGACTCTGAAGATGTCCAGCAGGTCCCTTCTTCTACGGGGGACGAGGGATCGTTCCGCACTTCTACAGCAGGTAGTACCTTGTCAATTGGGAAAAGGGACTTTGCCAGCACCAGATGCGCCGAGAAGTAACTCATGAATAGTTGCGGCACATATGTTGTTGTATGGCGACGAATCCTTTGCTTAATGACCATCTGGAAACATGTCAGGTGGCGAACCCAAGAGGCGTCACAGCTGTGGGATATCTGCGGCGAGTCAATACTGACATTCATAAGAACACCAAGAACGAGGAGACTACATACAGCCGAAGAGCAGAGAAATATAGTCGGCAGCAGCACGTCTTCAAAATCGAAACAATTTTCCGCTAACGCTTGACGCAAGCCTTTGAGTACCCTTTGCCGGACCTGCATTTCAAATAGTTCAAAGCGACTATCGATTGATCTCAGGTACTGCGCGCTGGTCATGAGTACAGAATAATATGCTAATTCGGACCGAAATACCATGCGCATTACTGTATTGCGAAGAGGATTGGTTTCCTCATTGTCGATAGTAACGGCAGCAGGGCACATCATCGACTCGTAAAACGACAAGCACACATCATCAACATCGGGTACACCGAGGGTCCAAGGCAAGGTTCGGAAGTTGGTATTTGATGACTGAACCTTGCTTTCTTTCCAGTGATGATACTGACTCTGATATGTGTCTCGGGTCAAGAAAGAAACGCTTTTTGACGTCGCGGCCCGCAGTGGGCTGTGCGAAGAGGGTGGAGTGAGGATCAATGCGGAATCCCCGTCGCTATCAGGCTGATCTTTGCGTTCGATCCGCTTCGAAGGCGGAAGATGATCGTCCTCTTCAAATTCTTTGTATGGAAGCGAACCTCTTCTGGTTACGATGCCGGTTCGTCCATGACATTTCCCCGCGGCCCGCATTTCATCCTCCCATTGAAGGCGGACGCCGTAGTTGCATCGATTCTTCGACCGTTGGCAGCGCATACATACTGGATGAGCTTCTGGACGCACCGGAAAATAAGCTTCGCTGTCGTTGGAAATTTGCCGTGTAGAACATCGGATCGAGTCATAAGGAGCACGAGGCTCCTATCAACCTAGGAATAGGACAGGCAATGGACAACACGCACCGTCGCATTTGACCCGTCTCCGACGACACGTAAGACAACCGCTGCGGGACCGGACTCTGGGCTGGGATGTCATCGGAGGCGACGAATCTGAGTCGGAGGGAGTTGGAGGGCCAGGGTTCAACGACCACGAGATGAACATGTCGACAGTCAATCATGTCTTTATTATGACACTCAGCGCCAGATCTAGTTATTTCCCTTGTGAGAAGGACAAGATGGGGAACAGACCTTTGGGGGACTCCAAGTGGGCTAAACAGGCTTACGGAGGGGGAAGGCTATGGTGCATGGCCGGACACACGGCCATCTCCTACGGTCCTACCTCGGGGTGGCCGCGGACGAGCTGAAAGCCTAACAATGCGGTTAATTTCGAGGGCTGGATGGGATTGGCGAGTGGGAGAAGCTCCATCCGCCATCGGAACGCTAATCGCGTCCGAGGCGGACACTAATGAGGTTTCCCCGTGCCCTGAGGACGGTAGGAACGGTCCGTCAGCCAACAGTCGCTGGAGTCCCCCCCTCATCATTTAGTGGGATAGCAAGCTGAAACTAACGGTGTGATTGCGTGTCCAATCGCCTCGAACCATTGTCAACTATTCTTACCATCGGCGGTAATCCGATTACTGACGCCTTTCGATCCAAATCGCGCATTCCTAGGCTTTTTCATCGGAGGATCGGGCTCCACTCGAAGACCAGGAATGTCATCCTGGACCGAGCGCTAGATGATACAATTATCCTTTAAACCTAGGTTTACCTTAAGAGATGGCTCGATGCGGCCATTCGACTGAGCTGTCTCAGCTACTAAATAGTATCGCAATATCCTCAAATCCCCACCATTTGTGCCAATATTCTCCTCCCGCCTCAGGAAAAGAAATTACGCGACTAATCCTGCTGTATTCGATCCAGGTCCAGACCATGGAGTTTTTCATTAGTTCAGTGGCAGGATTTCAATTCCAGCTGGTGCCGACTACCCCTGTAGCATAGAGGAAGTATTTAGCAGGCCTGCATCATGAGATCTAGAGCCCTATAAACCGATCGGGGCCTGCAGGAACCTCGCAGGGACCCAAAGGTTCTGGGCACATGGTGTGTTTCAGAGCATGTAGGCCACCATAATGAGCTCGCAAGAGACTGCCTCAAGGGTACCTGTGGTGATAGCTGGATACACCGTTCCTATCGTCTGCATGGTGATATGCACCGGTTTACGGCTTCTCGTGAAAGTTCGTGGTCCATCAGAGGACCGCTTTCATGCAGATGACTACCTAATTACCCTAGCCACGGTGCGTTTACCTCCCGATCGCCTGGTCCCTGCGCATACTGACGATCCTCTTTGTTTATTGATTAGATACTGGAGGTAGCGTACAGTATAATCATGCTGGCTGTCGGTATGAATGCCCTCATGCATCTCTGACCGGAAATCAGCTAATGTACGTAGGGGTGCGTCATGGTTTCGGTAAACATGCTTCAACTCTCGCGACTAGTGACCTAGAGGCATTCTTGAAGGTACAATGAGCCATTGACTACCTTCGATGTAACTGACACATATATAGGGAGACTATATTGCTAGCCACCTCTATAATGTCGGCCTGGCAAGTGTCAAACTCGGAATCCTCGCCTTATACTACCGGATATTCGCTATACAGTGGTTTCGCAGAACAGTAATTGGCTGTGTCACATTCGTCTGCCTGTGGATTGCGACCATAGAGATTTTTATGGGCCTGCTCTGCCGACCACTAGAGGCTTTCTGGGATGCCAATATCAAAGGCCATTGCTTCAACTCCAGCGCACTGTCATACTATGTCAACACCTCCAACATGATCACCGACCTTGTCATATTTGCTCTCCCGATAGGAGTGATTGTGCGGCTCCGCACGACCCGGAGCAACAAAATTGCCCTCTGTATTATATTCTCCATTGGATTCATGTAGGTTCCTTCCCCATCTTGCCCTCGCTACCGGCCAAGCACTAACACTTACATAACCTCACCAGAACATGTGGCATCAGCGCTGCCCGTCTAGCCTTCGTCTTTGCCGAAAACTCATCCGACATCACCTGTGCGTCCTCGCCCCTCTTCCACCTCCACAAACTACCACCACAATTTGAACACACTAACATGATATAAAAAAAAGGGGACGGCGTCGACCTCGGCGTCCTATCCGGCTTTGAATCGCTCGGGGGCATCCTCTGCGCCAACCTCCCCATCATCTACCGCCTCTTCAGGCAAGCCGCACAGAAAGTCACCAGCCGAACAGGAGGCAGCTCTTCCCTTCCCCATCTACAGTATGGGCGCGAGTCCAAGAATTTCACGTCACGGTCGCGCCCTCGCCGACACCGTCTTAGCGAAACGCTCAATGAACAGTGGATTCAATTGCAGAATGGCAATTCGTCGAATGATAGCCATCTCCCTGGGGGACCACAGGATTTCGCTGTGCAGAAGGTAGTGGACATGGAGACGGGGATGGAGGTAGTGCGGTTGAGTAATATCCCAAACGCTATTACAGTAAAAAGGGAGTTTCATCAGACGGTGGAGGGTCGTCGGTGATAAAGCTCCTTTCGTGCTGTCTAGAGAGTAGTCATTCATTTGTGTTCCCCCGTCGGGGGAGGGTTTCTTATGTTGAGCTAGACAAAAATAGATGAACAGTCACCCCTTACTCTGGGATTTTAGGGAACCGTGGTAAGTTGAATATGAGAATGGAATAGTAACTCGTAAAGCCCCTCCCCTCTCACCCAAGGAGATGCGTAGTCGGAAACCTTCTGAGTTGGTTCCATACTACCGAGGGTAGTGCTGTTATTGAAATTAATGATGTAGTACTGAATCAGTTTGTGGACGGTAATATCAAATGCGAAGTACTACTAGTAGTAGTATTAACTCGACATCGAGACGATTGGTAGTATATAGTAAATTTGCACTGAACACAGATGTGAATCACATGCCGTCAACAACTCTGTTTCGGGTTCTGGCTTACTTGGTTACATCTTTAGATCGCTTTGTCAGCTTTTCTGGTTGGACTAGGGCGTAGCTGCTACAGTTTTAGGGTTCATATAGATAGTATATAGGATGGCCAGACACTAAGTACTGGGTCATTCACGCAGTAGTAGTTGGCAGTCTCTTGATCACTCAGAGGATATGTCTGTATCAACAATAATCAAAAGTTATGTTTTCAGATAATAAGTCACACGAACGAATGATATCAAGTACAGGAAACCTGACACGTACCCAGGCCAACCAGTCCAGCCCAAACCGACTTATCTAGATTATATACAAGCATGAGAGAAGGCATTCACAAAATGTAGTAGACCTTATAGACACATTGCGCCTTTCCGAAATCGCCCAAATAAAAGAACATAGCAAGGACAAAGAGGGGAATCGCCCAGCTATATTTACCGAACCACTATAGACAGACAAATCACAACACTTTGTATGTTGGCGGTTTATTTCAACCGCCAATGACCATCCAAGCGATCATACCTCCCCACATGCCCACAAAGGCAATGGTCAGGATGGAGGCACCCGCCTTGTCACCTGTGGTGATCTTCGATTCGGTGCTGCCACTGTTGCCGGTGTTGTCGCCTGTACCCGCGTTCGGATCGCTAGTACTGTTGCCGCCGGTACTGGAGGTCACAGGGGCTGTTTGCTTCGTGGTATACAATGCGGAGGCCAGAACGTTGGTGACGGCGATCTCTTCCTCCATTCCGTTCCACCCATCCCACTTTTTGGGCCACCAGCGCACACCACAGGTGTTGTTGCCCATTCCGTTGCAGGAAGCTGCAGCAGCTTCGGCGGACCCCTGCAGTTTTGGCTGAATCAATGCGGACGTCGACGGCATAATCAGAGCCACAAGCCCAAGCCATCCCGTGACGAGTCCCTTGAACAGAATTTCGTTGTCGTTGCACACTTCGGTCGGTTCGCAGAGAATTTCGGACATGATGTTTCCACCATACTTGGTCGGGAAGAAAGTGTCGAGAGTCACGTTCAAGAGACCCTCCGCCGCATTCTTCCATTTGGCCTTGCCGGTCTACGAGTGGCATAAGATCAGCACCTGCTTCCTCCACACCTGGCGGGGGCCAAAATCACTTACGTAGTTGTACATGTACGCGGCTCCCGTTAAGAAGACGCCGTAATTGTAAGACCACTGATTGTTTCCTTGGGTTTTGCAGTTATTATCGACATCGGTGGAGTCGGCCACGTTCCAAGTCTGGTTGTTTAACAACGGAGTCGAGGCACACCAATCGAAAATCTTCTCTGCCCAGTCGGCGTACGTGTCGTTGGAGGTGTAGCGGGCCAGGCGGGCAGCGAGTTGAAACAGACCTCCGTTAGAGATGGAGTTCTTCATGGCGTAACCGGCTTCATAAGGATAGATCTGCCAGCGCAGACCACCGCCACATGTCGAATCGTCCCATCGATCGACCTGAGTGTTGTAAACGCCCTGGGCCAAAGCGAGCCAGGAGTATCCGGAGGAGCTGTCGGCGAATTCGATCTCGGCAGCAGTGATGGCGGCAAGACCCCAGAACATTTGATCGTCGTTGCCCTAATAACGGCAAGACGAGTCAGACTATTGTTCAAGCTCAGGGGGGGGGGGGGAAATGGGTATCGTCATATCGCTTACCAAGTAACTACTGTAGTTGGCGGGCATGTAATCGCAGTCACCCGCCTGCCATTGCATACCCTGACGGACCTCGTCGTTGTAGGTACTGTCTCCGGTGTAATACCAATAGAGGAGCAAACTTGTGAAGAGTGCACTACCTTCCCACCACTTGCTAGGGAAAGCACCGGGAATCTGACCGGTTTCGTTTCCATGGTACCAGGTCATGGACCCGTAGGCGGTCTTACTGGCGGCATCTTTGATGGAACCTATACGGACGATGATGATGGTGGTCAGTTGTCAATTCATAATATTGGTGTGTATGTTGTTGGGACGGAAGACACGGCGGACTAGATTTGTGACGCAACTGCTCCCAAGAATGTAGGAGAGGGGAAAGACAACGGGATAAGGGACGGGCGGTGACAGCAGAGGATATGATAAGATAAAGAGCTAGAAGTGGGGGAAGGCATACTGGTACTGCTGATATCGATATCAATGGCGTGGGAGAGGTGAGAGAAAAGCGCTGTGTTTAGGAATAACCCCCCATACAGGCAATCTCGAACGAGACGCATGGCGGGAGGGAGCGGGGAGGGAAAGAGAGAGAAAAAGGGGTGGGAGGAGGAGGAAATGGGAAGGAAACGAATGTATAGAAGCGAGGGACACGGTCAAGGAAGAGACTGACCAGCAGAAACGGAGAGTAAACGAGAGTGAAGGGGAGAGGGGGGTGATAGGATGGATGGAGACAGTTGACAGTCAAGTCAAGAATGGGGATGATGGCATTGCAGCAAGACAAGAAAAGCAAGAGGGAAATCAAGCTGCGTAGACGCCGGGCCAGGCCTATTTTTAATCGGCGGGAAAAAAAGAAGGGAAGAAAGGCCCAAAAAAGCCAACCATCGGCACCGGTGGAGTTGGTCCCCGTCCACGTCAGCTCCTCGTGCAATCAGCGTGCTTGCCCTCGCGTTTCTCCTTGACCCCAAGGGTCATGGTGTGACAGGGTCAGAAGGGGTTCAGAAAGGAGCTAAAAGAGGGTGATGAAATTCCTCCCCCAATAGTCATCAGAGTTTATTGATTTGGTTCCCTGGAGAGAAGTTGAGGCTGGATGGAAGTACTTTGAAAGTTCTGATAATAGTATCAATGTGAGCCTGAGGCCGCAATACGAATACGGCATATTCCGATCATCATTTTCCTCTTTTGGATGTTCTTGCCCTTTTTTGCCCCTGGAAAATCAAGCCAAACAATAACTAATTCCAAACAAAGGCTGAGTTGAGTGAGTTCTGGCCCGGCGGGTACCATGGATCCTCTTTGGCTTCCCTTTTCCCCATGAATGGCTGCCACAGTCAGTCCGTCTCGCAACTTTGCGCCCGGTCGCAAAGATAGGCATGTCTTGCTATCCTAAGCTTTTCTGCCCAGCACTGCTAATCCTCACCAAGCAATGCCTGGGCATTCCGCAGTTTGAACTGTCATTGCAGCCTGTGATCTTGGCAGAACCCAATCAGCCGATCGGGGGGGAAACAGTCAGCCCCCTTGGCGGGTACATCACAAGCACCACTCGGAATGCCATTGGGAGTTTGTCTCTGCTCGGACGCGCCATCATCAGCGCTCTTTGATCAGGATCGTCACCTGCTTTGGGGTCGAAGCTTGCGATCGCTGCGAAGGGCTGTATCTGTTTGTACTATTCAGGGCGTTCTTCCCGTCGCTCTGGATCTTCGGTGCCTAATTCTCCAACAACCAACACACAACTATGGGACCTTGTTCGTCGCTCAATTGTGAACCTGAATTCGTCGCACTTATCCCCACTTCTGCAGTATGGCAATGTGCCGTTCTAGACTTCTGCGCCGTAGTTAACTGCGGAAGTACCTGCGTGTGTCAGCCTTGACACTCCGATCCCGGTCCGTCATGTGACAGGACATCAATGTTTGTCTCGTTTGTTAATCTCTCCTTCTGACTAGTTATCAACTAAGGGTAGTACTTCATTGTCATTGAAGATGCCATCTAGGCAAACAGCATACTGCAGTCATTTAATTTCTTACCCCGATCGATGATAAACAGTTATTGCTAAACACAAATCTACAAGTTCGAATCACACATATACAAGGTGGATAAGTTGACGGGAAAAAAGAGTGAGACATTGTCTTACTTCCCATCATCAATAAGCCGCCCTCCCGCCTCCTTCATCGTCTCCACCACATTGAACATCACAGAATCATGTTCTCGTCAGCAGAACTTAGAAAGATGTTTACCAGTCATTGCTCACTCGGCTCAGTACTGTAAATGTAGTGTTAGTATCTAATCTGATCTTGCGGTGGTCCGCTCATTTGCTTCATATCTCTCAAGTCGAATTTTTGTGTAAGTATATTTCAAGCAATATATACTGTATGGAAGGCTACTACTGAGTATACTACGCATTAGGTCACATTATTTGGCTTTTGTAATCTTGGTATCCTACTACTAATTCCCATACCGATAGCAGTATGATATGGGGCAGTACTGCCTCACCTGATCCGACCCTTCAACGAGAATATATATTATTAGCATTGTCTCCCACCGCATATACTAGGTCTACTTGAGTCTTGAATACGTGCTCAATATTGTGGCATAGCGAAGAGCTTATTTGTAGACTATCGAAGAGGTATCTCGTTCAATCTTCTCTATTTGTCTCTGCCCCTGCCATATATTCTGCAAAAATTCACAGCGTTGCTTCAACCTCATCCACAATGGTCACCTTAATGCTCCCGTTTCTGGTATCCGCACACAGATTCAATGCATCCACGGCCTTCTCTAGGGGAAAAACGTGCGACACCAATTTCTTCAGGTCCAGTACGCCCCCACTGAGACACGCTATTGCAGGCGGCCAGGTATCGCGGTATCGGTTGATGAACCGCAAATCAATCTGTCTTGGTTAGTGGTCTTACTTTCAAGGCCTAACACGAGAAAGGCTTACCTCTGCCAGGGAAATATGCATAAATGGCAGGTTATTCATTACTGCCTTTCCCACGCCAATAACGACCACCGTACCACCCCGACGAGCAGTAAATGTTGCGGTACACACACTGTTCTCAACACCAGTACACTCTAATACAGTTTCTGGGGCGTTGTACTCGTCCGGACCAAAAATTGCTCGGATCGCCTTAGCGTTGCCTTCCGCATCTAATGCTGGATTAACCTGGTATGTGTTGCACCAAGGCGCAAATTCCTTGGCAAAGGCGAGTCGCTTTGGCTCAATATCTGTGATGACAATGGGATGGGCCCCTGATGCCCGAGCAGCTGCGAGGGCGATCAGTCCAATAGGCCCGGCACCGCATACGACTACACCACGACCTAAATGAAGACGCGCGACCTGAATTCCGCGCATGACGACCGAAAGTGGCTCGAGGAGGGCTCCTTCAAGATAGGATATGTTGTCCGGAAGCCTGTAAAGTCTTTAGCATAACTAGCTGAATCAAGAGGAACCAAAACGCACTTATGTAACCATTTGGCCGGGTGGACCTTGTAACGTTGGATGGTACCCGCATAAGGATATACTCCCGCAAATTGGACGTCCTCGCAAAGGTTGTAGCGACCGTCATCACAGAGGAAGCACTGTTCGCAAGGAACCCCAGGTTCGACGGCAACTCTGTCACCTGTGCTTCCCGATAAGTTATCCATTGCAGACATGATGCACAGCGTGACTAACCAGGCTGGAGATGGGTCACTCCATCTCCACACTTTAGCACCACCCCCGCTGCTTCATGACCAATTATGCAATCTCCTTCAAAGACCAGCTCTCCAATGCGACCGGTTTTCCAGAAATGAATATCAGACCTGAGCACGTTAGCGAATAGTGTACACATGTAAATATAGCCGATATTCTTACATACCCACAGACGCCAGTGGCTTTGATTTGCAGTAGGACCTCACCTCGCTGTGGCGCATACACCGGGGCGGGGACAAATTTGAGATTGTGATCTGCTGTGATCTGGAGAGAGGGATTAGGGAATGGAGGCGACAATTGCGCCTGCTCCGTCGGCGATGACTTTGAGGTAGACGTTGGAGCGGGGCTCGATAGAAGGACAGAAGGGGCCATGATGTTGGGTGGTGTATGATCTGAACATTGCAGTTAGAGAAGACGCCTGGGGTGCGTCTGGTTTAAGCTGAAAACATCTTGGGCGTCCCCAAGTTAGTTGGGAGTGACACAATTGCTGAACTCGAGCAATAGGATGCAGCGGAGATAAGCTACCTTTGCCTGGGCATCATGGAGATGGCAACTGGAGGCACGGATGACCCAGCGTGGATCCAGTCCAGGTCATATCTTCCCCGCATGGAATTTCTGGGGTCGGGTCCAGTACTTACCCTTTTGGGTATCCCACATCCGCCTTCCCCGATCTGGTGGTTGGCGCCTCCGATTACCCGATTGGGAAATGGGCTTAATGCTGCCGGATGAGGTTATTCGGATCCAGAGGTTCTTCTTGCTCAGTCCACCTTCACTCTGCAGAACTGGGCTTGTTCTGTTCCCACCTTTTCTCTGCTCTAGGCACCGTACCAGTTATAAATTTGACCCATGTCCCCTCTTGCCCCGCGTCATGTATCGCCCTCAGTATCATTTCTGCAACTATGGCTGTTGGTCCTATCCCACAAAGTAACGGCGCATCAGCCTTGCCGCTGGTGCGCCAGCTGTCTAAAGATCACGACCATGTCTTGAAATCATTCCGTCTTCTAATCTCTGACCTGTGTCAGCAGTTCGGCGGAGGCCACCCGGGGTATGAGTCCACCGATAATGAGCCCAGCAGAACAAAGGGTGTTGACTGACTCGACCAGTGGAGCTATTGGCATGGCGGCCATAGGAGTCGCCCTCTGGCGATATGTTATGCGATATGCGCCACACACCCCAGACTACTTCAACCGCGATCGCTTCATCCTCTCCAACGGCCATACCTGCCTCTTCCAGTACGCCTTTTTACATCTCACTGGCTACAAAGCCATGACTTTCGAGCAGCTCAAGTCCTATCACTCCGACCGGGTCGACGCATTATGTCCGGGCCACCCGGAAATCGAACACGAGGGCATCGAAGTCACCACAGGCCCCTTAGGTCAAGGCATCGCCAATGCTGTTGGTCTTGCCATGGCCACGAAGAATCTGGCGGCCAATTTCAACCGTCCAGGGTATGATGTCGTATCCAACCACACCTGGTGCATGATAGGAGATGCATGTCTGCAAGAAGGAGTCGGACTCGAGGCAATCTCCTTCGCGGGCCATCTCAAACTCAACAATCTGACCGTCATCTACGATAACAACCAGATAACCTGCGATGGTTCAGTCGATCTGACCAACACAGAGGATATCAACGCTAAGATGCGTGCCTGTGGCTGGAACGTCATTGATGTGGAAGACGGTTGCTATGATATCGAGGGAATTGTCCAAGCCTTGGAGGAGGCTCGCGTCTCCCCAGAAAAGCCTACTTTCATTAACGTCCGGACCGTTATTGGTCTAGGCAGTAAGGTGGAAGGCATGGCTGCTGCTCATGGTGCTGCATTTGGTGCTCCAGACGTAGCAGAGATGAAGAGGAAGTATGGCTTTAACCCTGAGGAGCACTTTGTCATCAGTGATACAGTCCGAGAGTTCTTCCAGGAGCTCCCTGCTCGAGGCGAAGCTCTTGTTCAGCAGTGGAACTCGTTAGTGAAGCAATATAGCGCAGAAAATCCTGAGCTTGGGGAAGAGTTCCAGAGACGCATTCGCGGAGAGCTGCCTTCCAACTGGAAGGACCTTATACCTTCCAGCTTCCCTGACAAGCCAACGGCTACGAGAGCCTCATCCGGCCTAGTATTCAACCCTCTGGCTAAAGATATTAAATCTTTCATGGTCGGAACGGCTGACCTGAGCCCGTCCGTGAACATGATCTGGCCAGGCAAGGTTGATTTCCAGCACGTAAGTTCATTCTTGCTGTTTCTCTTAGACCATTGTGGCACCATACTTACTAGATACAGCCTGATCTACGTACCACTTGCAATATCAACGGTAACTATTCCGGCCGATATATCCACTTCGGAGTGCGTGAACATGCCATGTGTGCCATCTCGAACGGGCTGGCAGCGTTCGCTCCAAATACATTCATCCCCATCACTTCTTCCTTTTTCATGTTCTATCTTTATGCTGCTCCTGCCGTGCGCATGGGAGCTCTTCAGCACCTTCAGGTTATCCACGCTGCTACTCACGACTCCATTGGCATGGGAGAAGATGGTCCGACACACCAGCCGATAGAGCTGGCAGCGCTCTACCGTGCTATGCCAAACCTGCTGTATATTCGACCGGGAGATAGTGAGGAGACGGCAGGAGCCTGGCTTGCAGCCCTGGAGGCCAAGAAGTCATCCAGCATTATCTCCACCTCCCGTCACGCTCTGCCCCAGTTGAAGCAAACACGCCGGGAGGGAGTGGCTCATGGCGCGTACGTGCTGGAAGAGGCTGATGCTGCCGCAGTGACGCTCATTGGTGTCGGCGCAGAGCTCTCATTTGCGCTTGATGTAGCCCAGCAGCTGAAGGAGACCAAAGGGATTGCGGTACGTGTCGTCAGTTTCCCATGCCAGCGATTGTTCGAGCAGCAGGCCCTCGAGTACAAGCGCACGGTTCTGCGACGCCATCAAGGTATCCCGGCTGTGGTAATCGAGCCATATGCACCGAATGGCTGGGAGCGGTATGCCGATGCAGGCATCAACATCCGCCGATTCGGCCACAGTTTGCCGGGCAAGGCTGCATACAAGTTCTTCGGCTACGAGACCGGAGTGATGGCGGCCAAGGTGGGCGATTATCTGGACCGACTAGAGAAGGGAGAGTGGCAGCGAGGAGAATTTGTGGATCTGTAGGCCAGTGATCCTTTCGATATCAGTACCATTCAATGAATAAACTTAGACTCAAGACAACTTACCAATGGATTAGTCCAACTCAGTAGCAATTGGAAGATGACCGGAGAAGAGATGTGGGGATTGACTAGAGGGAAGATCCACCCAGACGCGCCGGACTCGTATTGGGGAATCGGAAGCGCCATCCCTCGCTGCTTTAGTCTCCCCACTTTCCCTCCCTTCTTCCCAACTCAATTCCCCTCCACGTTGTTATCTAGAGACACTTCGAATCTTATCTCTAGGAGATCCAGACTATTGCTAACCCTGGAATCTTCTCACGATGGCTTCCGCTGATGCCGCAATAAATGAATCATCACTCACCGCTCCCAAGACGCCAAATAGTTTTTTTTTTCTTCGCGTATCACACGCACTCAAACTCGGTCCCTACGATGCTTACACACTACACCAGTTACCTCGGAACATAAGTGTTCAAGCAAGAGTATATTGCCAGGCCCGGACGGGATAGGGCTTTCCCATCAACGAGACCTGACTTGCAGGCTAAATAGCTAAACATGCTAAGACATGAAAGAACAGGACAGGACAGGATAAGACACAACACCACACAAGAAGTTAGAAGTCTGCTTCACAAATAAGAAAAACATGAGACAAAAAAAAAAAAAAAAAAAAAAAAAAAAAAAAAAAAAAAAAAAAAAAAAAAAAAAAAACACCAACAACTTGAAGATAACCAAGATGGAGATAAAGAAACGAGCAAACTTCAAGGGTATATCAAGCTCTCAGGCCAAATAACGCTATTATAGCATGAAATCATCTAGGCGCTGCTCCTCGGCGATTACATGGACCCCCCATGAGGGAGATAGGCACGGAGCCGAGCGGGTGCCGCTGGCATGTGCGTTATAGAACCTCTCATTCGATTCATCAGCTGGCTCGCTGCTTTCGAGGATCGCCCCAGTATTGTCTTCCAGGAGCTCAACTGTACTCTCGCCGTTCATATCATTTGCGTGCTCGATGCTGCCCTCGCCATTCATTGCGGGCTCACCGCTGGCATCGCCGTTCATCTCATGTGCGGGCTCGGCGTGACCTTCACCGTTCATTTCATGGGTCGGCTCAAATATGCCCTCAATGGCTTCTTGTGTGGGCCTTTGGACTGGTAGAGGGGCTTCGGAGGAATGTGTGCCAATGAGTGTACTCCTTCTTCCTTTCGCCATCTCGAACCGGAGAGTGCGTTGCTGCAGCTTGAATACCGATTCTTGACCATTTCTCATTTGAGAGACTCGCTTCGCAACCTCCGGTGTCTACATTTCATTAGCTTTTGCTATTGAGGTTTGAAGCATGACGCGTACCTCGAATTGCACAAAGGCGGTTCTCAAACCAGAATTAGGGTTCGTCTTCACTATGACATAACAACGTCCGTATTCGCCGAGCATCCTCTTGAGCTCGAACACCGTCTGAGGTGGATCAAGAGCACTTGGTAGACTGCAGGGTGTTAGTTTTCGTCCCATCCACTATTGAGCTTGGCAGGGGGTTTATCTCTTACTTTCCGATAAAAAGGCGAGCTTCACGAGGAAGGAGATCTTGAGCGTTGTCGTCTGTGACTTTTAATCCTCCGGCGATAAGAATATCATTTTCGATGCCAGAACCATTTTGAAGTGGTGACGGTTCTCTGGACTGTGTGTCAGGCTGTTCCGGTTCACGACGACCGTTGGCAACGCTGCCTTGACTTGATCCCGCCTGGGCTTGATCTGAACCGTCTGGGGACGGCTGCGGAGGGCTATTGGTCACGGTGGGAACCAACTGCCGGAGCATCTGGTACAAGGGGGTGTCTCGACCCACTTGGAATCCTGGATGGGTCATGCGTGCAAATTGGCGGTTAGGAGGCATAGACGGGAGGTTACTCGCAGGAATAATATACTGTTGGTCCTGGACGCCATCAGAGATCTGGGAGATGAAAGGATCCCCGTCAGGTATGTCGTTTTCCGTCATGATCACATTCCATTGAGGTTCCAAAGGAACCTCAGGCAAATAAAAGCTCATCTCAGGGTCACAGCAAGAAGGTAAATCGATATACATCCAATGAGGCGGTTGCCCTTCAACTTGCATACGAGCCCCGGTGAAGAAAACCCATTTCATGCCATTATGAAGGAAAGCAGGGCCAAAAGGCTTCTTCCTAGGATATGGAATAGCATTGGGGTACTGCTGACAGAAATTCATGTTGACTGCTGGAGTGGAAGGATGCATTTCTCGTAGCAAAAGCCGTGAGTAACTTATCCCCTTAGCGATCAAGCAAAGCCAAGTTAAGCAACAGACGCTAACAAGCACGAATCAGATACTATCCTCCTAAAGGAGAACTTTATCAAAAGCGTACTAGTACGACGAGCAGTGTGAAAAGATGAGATTGATAAGAGAAGCTGTGGTTACTCTGTCAAATGATAGCGAGCAGCCAAAGCGTGAGTGTTGTGAGGATGGGAGAAGTATGAGAGGCAAACAACAAGCAAGCCGGCAAGGCTCACATACTAACCGTCGAACTCTATGCCTTCACGATGAGGTATGAGAAACGAGCGTCGCAGTCATGACTCCAACTATGACCACCACAAGGCTTCAAATACGGTCCGGACTATGTTCCTCTTATTCCTCGAGGAATCTAGTTACTCCTCGCCGCTTTTAGGCTTGAAATGACATCTATGAGATGAAGGGCGTGGGACATCAGAAAAGGGCAGTGCATTCGCTGCAGAGCCAGCTGTGGCCATTCAAAGACGCCGATATTTGTCAGGAGAACTACGAGTATATGTGCGAATAGTTTGGTCCGTCCTTTTGTCCGGGGAAAATCGGGATTTTGTTGGGGAAAGTCGGGCATGGTTCCTTGGGTGCGAGGACGAACTATACAACTATACGGCTCTAGGCTTGGTATTCTGTCCGATACAATACATTCGAAGCGGAAAACTCAGCCTGTAGGTATCGAGTGAGCGTCATTACATGGTTTGTGAGGCTCTGGCCTTGATATGGAGGTCTGTTGTTGAGCTGAGGCCTGAGGGACGGTCGAGATGGCCGAAAGCAGAAATTTCGACATATGAACTGAGGGGGCTGTGTGGGGATAAGTATAGAATGGCTGCTTCGAGATATTACTTATGGTATTGTAGTTATACCGGGTTGTATTAACTATACAAAACGAGGAAAGAAGCAGGTCATGATTATGTCGTCACCAAGGCAGGAAGTATGCAAACAGGCAAGGTATATACTCAGACAGTGAACGAGGGGGTATCGAATAAGCTTGTCTCCCAGGAACATCATCATGAAACAAATCGTCACTTCACTTTGCAGGCATCCCCATCAACTCTCCCAGCTCGTCGCTGGTGAGTGTGCTCCGGCGTCGATCCCGGTGGCCTTTGCTGGATCCCTTGAGAGCCCGCCCACGCTTACGACTCTCGCTTTCTTTCCGAGCCTGTTCTGCCTCCCGGGCCTCGCTTTCAGCTGCTGCTAGCTTCTGGGGCACGCTCAGGCGAGCTTGGTTGCTTGTTGCTTGGATAGCAGCTGCCCGGCGAGATTCTTTGGGCTGGGGACTTTGAGCGCTGCTTCCCTGGCGGGAGAGCCCCTTCGATTCAGCCTTCCTTCTTGATGGTCTACGTGTTACCGCTTCCGAACGGTGTGCTTTTACTTGTAGCGTCTCATCGTCCGCGCTCGGTTCGCAAGGCGAGTCTTGTAGACCCGCAGTAAATGAGACCTTCCGTGGCGAGCGTCCAGTCATGATGTTGTCACTCCTTTCTTTCAAAGCTTTACTGGCTCTCCTGGATCTCGTTTCTCGCGTCGACTGGCGAGTTCTCCTGGGTGACTCTGCAGGCCGGCTAGCCTCGGTGGTAACCTTTGCAGCGGTTTGTTTCTCTTCCTCCTCTTCTGCCTCTTGGTCTTCGAATATGGGTGA
Organism: Aspergillus vadensis CBS 113365; assembly: GCF_003184925.1. NCBI lineage: Eukaryota > Fungi > Ascomycota > Eurotiomycetes > Eurotiales > Aspergillaceae > Aspergillus > Aspergillus vadensis. The sequence goes on along the minus strand of NW_020292041.1, from coordinate 1,133,349 downwards.
CTGAATGGTCGTGTCTCGCCCCACGTCTTGAGATAGTGCTTGCGTAATGTCTAGGCGTAGGTCTAAGCCTTGTCGGAGCTCTTCCGCTTGAATCGAATGGCCTCCATCCGCGATCCGTTTATGCCAGCCATCCATCATTGTAACGGCCTGGCTCCACCGACTTTCCATTTTCTCCCAGCCTTCGCGAAGTCGTTTAATTTCTTCGTCCCGCATTTCTACTTCCTCTAGAGGTACGAACGATGGGTTCGTGAGTAGTGTTCGTAGATGCTCGAGGACATGGTCCATTTGTGCTGATAGCTCGTCACAAGAGGTAGGTAGTGCCGTTACCGAGCCTTGCAGGGACCGTCCAGCCCCGATGCTTGCCATCCCAGTCGCGGACTTATCTTCGTCTTCGACCTGTGATAATCCCTGGAGATCCTTCAGAGTTTCGACTGTGTTTCGTGCCAATGATATCAGCGTATCATTTTCGTCGCTGAGGTTTTGACATAGTTCAGTAAGGAAGTCGTTCGTTTCCTGCTTGAGGCTGTATCCAGGATCGTTGATACCCTCGCCACCGGCCGCCAGTCTAGATCGGGACGATTGACTGGCTGCTGGGTTGATATTGATGGTGGTCATCGACAGCCCTTCCCGCTTTCCGCGCTGGCGTTCAGCCAAGTGCGATTTCAGTTTCTGCATTTCCAGGTCGCGTTTGCGGATGTCGTTGGCGCATTGAGCTCGAACTTGCTGAATGGTCGTCTTCATACGCTGCACTTGCTCTTTGAGTCCTCGGATGGTCGAATCGGCACTAGAAGCGTTCGCCTTCAATGCTCGTTCCTGCGCTTCTGCGAGAGCCAGGGAACGGGTTAGCTCGGAGGCTTTTGTCTTGACTTTCTCCTACAGCCAAGTCGTTAGCCTTCTTTGCGGTCGCAAAGTATACATTTGATGCCTATCGTACCAACTCTGCTGTTTTTTGCGATTCCTCCGCGCGTAGGGTGCGAATTGTGGTTGCTAGATTCTCTCGGTGTTCGGCTTCACGCTGTTGGGGCTGTTAGCCAGTGCGACAATCTTCCTGGACATTGCGGCTCCGTACATCTCTGCGCAGAACCAAATCGTTGACCAAATTGATGATCCTCCCCATTGTGGCCGCTGTGCCTCCCTCCTCATCTTCAGGGTTGGCGAAATCAATGGGTTGGCCGCTCTTCAGCAGCCCCCTGGCCAGCAAGACATTATTAATGTAAGTAGATGCTGCCTGCAGATTCTGTGGCTCCATGGCTTGCCTGCAAGCTCTGGTGGCAGCGACCTCTCTGAAGTGAGAGGAGTTGCCGATTGATGTCGAGGGGTGTTGGTTGCGATAATGCGTCGGGGACCGCCAGACTGTTATTATTATTTTTCGACAGCCGCGGGATTCCTAAAGGGGAAGAACATAAACAGCAGGCGCACTCCGGTGACCGCCACGCCCCACTTCCGCTGTATGCTTATGTCATGCACCTGCCCACATCTGATCTGTAAAGGGAAGTAAATCACTTTTCTTATCGCACGCGTCGCTCGCGCGTCCTCTTGCCTCTTCTCAGCTTCGTCCTCCCAATTGGAATCATGGCGCGCGTAGTCCGTGGCGAGGGAGACTCTCTACAACGGAGAGGACAACTGCTCTTCAGGCAGGGCAACTACTCAGATGCTCTGGCGGCGTTTACAGAGGTGCGTTCGCGCGGTCCACCGCGTCCGATAAGGAAAACGCTACTAAGACAATTGGCCCACAGGCTCTCTCTTGTAAAGGCGCCGATGTGATGAGCATCCTGGACAACCGGGCCGCAACGTACATCAAGCTCACTCAGTATGATCGCGCTCTCAATGATTCGCGGCAGATGATCCGCAGAGATACCAAAGATGGACGGGTAGCTTGCAGCCTGTGCGATGGTCGAATGCATTCACTGTAGGCTAATTCAGTGTTAGGGCGTTTTGCGATATGGTCAGACCTTGCTTCTGACTGGGGATCGTGCAAAGGCTCTCAAAGCTTATGGCTATGGCTTGAAGACTCTGCCTGAAGATCATCCCCGTCGTAAGGTAAGTGGGTTTGAGCTGAACTTGCAGCGAAATGCATTCTTGGAGGCTGACCGGCTCAGATGATACTTCAAATGTATTGCAAGGTGAAAGAGAAAGCATCAGTGAAACGACTAGATCCCTTTGATACTCTACCTCTGGAGTTGGCCATGATGGTGCTGCAGTATTTCAATATTAGGGAGCTGGCGTAAGTGAGCCTGTACAAAGAGGTCCTATAAACAAGCTGACAGATATGCACCTAGGGTTCTCCTGCGAGTTTCGAAGGGATGGCAGCGAATGCTCTCACAACCAGATCTTTGGATGCAATTGGATTTCACCGAGGCCCGACGCAAGGTCCATTGGCGCTCGTTTCGGGCATTTGTCCAACGATCGCGTGCCTTGCTAACTCATGCTGTCATGACCAATATATCCAGCCCCTTTCAAGAAAGAGTGCTAGAAGCCTTAAGTAGATGTCCAAAATTGGAACACTTGGAGATCCGGGACCCTATCACACAACCTAACGGGCTTTGCGACATGTTCAGGAGCTCAACACAGTTGAAATCACTGATTATCGCGAAACAGACACCGGTGGCTCAAGAAAATATCGCGAAGTTTCTATCAAGCTTATCCCAGCTCGAACGATTAGAGATTCATAATGCCCAGCCGTCACCCGAATCCAAAGTACATTGGCCTTCACATCTGCCGAATTTGAAGAGTATTACCTTGCTCACGGAAGCGTCAATCCCGCCACCAGGTCGTGTTCCTGCTTTATACATTCCTCACGCTACTGTAAGTTGGCTGGTCTTATGAGCTTTAGCTGGGTGCGTGCTGCTTCTGGTACTGACAGCTATTTCAGGAGTCAATGTCTTGCTCAATGCCCAATCTTGAAGAACTACGGCTTGACTCGTATCCTAAAGTCTGGGCGCCATACTATCTTTCATTTGACCCTGTTCAATACCCCAGGCTACGTAGACTAGATCTGAAAGGTGTATTCATAGGCACTTTCAGCTTACCGCCGAGCCTCGAATACCTTTCCATTCATGCAGGTGCCGCTCCACCTGGGGAGGAATTCCCCTTTCCTCCCGAGCAACCCTTGCACCTTCCAAACCTCCATACTCTTATGCTTCGCGACCTAATTTGGGTCACCTACCGCACGCTCCATCGGTTCATAGTCGACTCCAAGGCTGTATTACGGAACCTTGTAGTCGACCGCTGTCCACAACTCGACTCTGAGAAGCTCAGTCTTGTTCTGGCGGAGAATTCGGTCAACTTGACCGAGCTCGGAGTTCCTCAGCTTCCGGGCATCAATGACTCTACTGTGAAGACCTTGGTAGAAGGTTTATCAAACCTCACTGCTCTAGATGTTTCCAACACCGATGTCACAGGCCGTCTGCTCAAAATGCTTGCTGACGCACGTTCCTCGGATGGCCACTTTCCACGTGTTGAGTATGTATACACCAAAAATTGTGACAATATCCCATACGAGGCAATAACCTACGCTCGATCACATGGTGTCAGTGTCATTCGGTGATTAGATGCATCAGTACAAACGCCCCTGAAGCATGCTGGCATGCATGGGTATGCGTTTGTTATTTGCAGTCGGCGCCATATCGCATGTTGGGCTATAGTTCTACCATGTTTGCATACGTGGTATGGCTGTTCTGCGCCCCCGAAGTCCAACCTGGTCTAGAATACGCGCCAATGTTTCACAAACGATAAGTCTTTCTGCAGAATCTATGCGACATTGCTCCTCATAAAAATACAATTTGGCTGGGGCGTTCTTGATAACGCGGGTCGATTCACAACATGACCAGGTCATGATACAAGAGGGACATTTGCACAACCCTCCGTTGCTCCCCATTATTCAGCACACTGCTGTGAGGGAGATGGCCGCAGGCACGCCACAAGTTTGCAGTGGAAACAGACAGTTCAAATTAAATTATACGTCTTTTCAGGGCTCTAACCAGTCCTGTCAGGTCTACATTTCGGGCAATGTCATCAATTTCCGCTTAGGATTATTAGCTCCCAGAACTGAAAGAGGTTCGGATAATGTACACTGTATCTTTGGATATCTATTTCTAAGCTCTAATATAATAATAACATTATGAATACCCTTCGCCTACCCGAGGCGAGTGATACGGTCTTTGGATAGCGATCGCCGCTGGGGACGGACTTCAAGTCCGCTCCTCTTATCCTCGACAACATCATATATAACGTCTGCCACCTCCACGATTAGCGGGCGATATTGTTTCAAATATTCTTTCATCTATTGCTGATCTATACTACCTATACTTTGTCAAATAAATCATCTTCAGACCGTGCAATGGCCACCATCTCCGTAATGCGGGCCTCCAACTCCCGAATCACATCAGAGACGGCGCCTCACACAGCAGTCTTCACTGGAGCCACAGATGGCATTGGAAAGGCAACACTTACTCGCCTAATTTCTACGAATCTGCCAGTCCGGGTGTATGTCATTGGCAGGAACGGCAAGAAGCATCAATCGTTTCTAGATGAGCTTCGACAATCCAACAGACAGGCACAGATAACCTGGTTGGAAGGTCAACTGTCTCTTCTAGCGGATACTAAAAGTCTGTGCGATGAGATTAGGAGACGCGAGACGAGTCTTGACTGCTTGTACCTGAGCGCTGGCTTTATCTCTTCTGGGGAGCGCATTGGTACGTATCTTCTAGTCACCATTAGCCAAGGACATACGCCCATCCGGCATCAACAGCACCAGCTGACAAGATACGACAATAGAAACATCCGAAGGGAAAAGCCTCTCACTAGCACTCACCTACTACAGCCGAATATTGCTGATGACTGAGCTTCTCCCCTTACTCAACTCATCTCCCAATAGCCCACGCATCGTGAGTGTCCTCAACGCGGGTTATGAATCATCTTCCATCTACCTCGACGGCATCGATCTCGAGAAACCAGGCCACTTCGGTCTGGGCCCTCTCACCAAATCGATGTCCACCTACACTACATTGTCAATGTCCAGACTGGCTCACGAAAACCCTCATGTGGTATTCATCCATCATTATCCTGGTGGAGTAAGTACAGATGCCTTTAAGAAGGCCTGGGGTGGAAAGTGGTATTGGCCTCTGTTCAAAGCTGCGTTGTCTGCGTTCGGAACGTCTCCTGAGGATGCTGCGGAGAAGGTGTTGTATTTGATCACTAGTGCTAAATATGGTGGCAGGGGGGTTCCGCTTGGCGAGGGACAGAAGGCTGGGATGACTATGACGAAGTCTGTTCAGAGTGGTGATCTGTTCGCCATTGACGATAAGATGAAGGAGCTGTTCCAGGGGAAGGTGATATTGGAGTTGCAAGCCATGAATGCGGGTGACATTATTTGGCGCAGGACGGTGGAGACACTTGCGCCGTACTCTTCGTGATGGCAAGGAGCGAGGGGGTAATATCTTATTTTCTAGATCGGTTACTACGAATCGGTACTATATAAACTGAAATTTAATGGTTAGCAGGTCATCTGGATAGATGATGGCACTCAATGTAAGCCGAACGGACTTCGGCCAGTCAAAGTCCGGCTTATTAGAACGAAGTCCGGTTCAGCCGACGGCCAAAGACCGTTTCCGTCTCAACCACTGCACACTTACACATATGATTTCCAATTCAAATAGTTCACTGCTATCATGGAGAGGAGAGGTCCAACTCCAGGCTCTGGCTCATATGGCAAGGCTTGCAGACAATGTTCGAAGGCCACATGTCGGTGCGTAGCTCGACCGGATGGTGCCGGCTGCGAAAGGTAAACGTCCAAGTATGAGCATTGACTTAATTGATCTAATCGCCGCTCAGATGCCTGCGTCTCAAGAAACAATGTCAACCATCAGAACCAACTCGTAGGAAGCCTCATCGGAATACCGAGTCCGGCGCGCAGATAGCGAAGCTTGAGGGGAGGATTGATAGTCTCACGGCAATGCTTCAGTCTGTGGCGCATGCTACTGGAGTATCTAGCAACCTGCAGACTAGTTCAAATGCTAGTACAAGTGAAGAAATCAGCAACTTAGCTATTACTGGCACTACCACCGACAGCGTATTTGTGCCACCACTATCGACCACCGCGCCGTCACAGTCAACGACGACTCCGTCTCCTAGCAATGGCTCGAGCCAGCCATCCGTACCACTGCCTCCTCTATATGAGTTGGACCTAGACCAAGCAGCCTGGTATCTCGATCGCTTTACGACGAACATGCTACCGTGCTTCCCTTTCATCAGCCTGCCGCCTAATACCACTTCGCAGCAGCTGCATCAAGACCGGCCATTTCTCCTCGAGGCCATCATTGCGGTAGCTACGCCCTCAACGCAAGAGAAGCTGGCTCGCGCAGATAGATTGAAGTCTCGCTTAATCAAGTCAGCTATGCTCGAGAACCAGTCTGGTATTGACATGTTGCTGAGCATCCTAACTTACGTCGCCTGGAGTACGGATCCGTTTGTTAAGCGTGCAAGTAACCTGTCTCGCATGATCATGCTGGCTATGTCCATGGTCTACGATCTCCAACTGGACAAGAAACCACCACCGCCGCCAGAGGTACCCATAATAGCGAAGATGGCACCCGGGCTGAATAATCCGGAGCAAAGTGCAACTGACAATTCTCTACAAGGGATCCTAGAGCAGCATCGAGCGGTCCTATCTTGCTTTGTCCTCAGCTCGATGTAAGTTAATCCTCATACTTTACTTGTAACTCGAGAGTGTCTATTCTGACATAATTATTCCAGCATCTCATCCACCTTCAGACGCACAGTCTCCCTATCATGGACCTCTCAAATGGAACAAGCCCTAAATCTAATCGAGACAAACAAAGAACACCCATCCGACGAGTACTTCACAACCCAAATCCGCCTACAAATCCTCGCCCAAAAAGCCCTATCCCTCCGTGACCCAGACGAGACAGATCCCTCTACCACCTCAACCACAACACCCCCAGCAACAACCATGTACCTCAAAATACTACACAACCAACTGAAAGACATCCAATCCTCAATCCCACCCCATCTCCCCCACCGCGGTAAGCCACCCACCAACCCATCCCTCCCTCCTCCCTCATTCCCAACTACCTACTAACCACCGACCCAACCCCAATATAGACCTCCTCCTCCTCCAAACACACTACACTTCCCTCCTCCTACACGAAACCCCCCGCCTCACGAGCTCCAGCACCCCTCTCCTTTCCCCAACAACCACCATTACAACCACAACCACAGCCCCCTCCCCCATAACCACCCTCATCCACTCCCTCCAAGCAATCAAATCCTGGCTCTCAACCTTCCAAACCCTCCCGGCACCAACCATCACCGGATTCCCCTTCTTCATGTGGTTCCAGCTCGTCCGATGCATCGTGCTCCTGAAACATCTCTCCACGTTCGAAGACCCAGCATGGGACCGCGACGCCGTGCGGCAGGAGGTGGATATGCTGGAGTTGCTGGAGTGGATGGGGGAGAAGGCGGAGATGGCTAGTGTTGAGGCTGGAGAGATATCAGATGATGATTTGTTTCGCAGGGTGGGGAGGATGCTCAGGTTGGCGAGGGAGTGGGTGGTTAGGAAGGTGAGGGGGGAGGTAGATGGATGGGTCCCTGGGGATGGGAGTACTAATGGGGATGGGGCGGTGTCTGGCTTGTCTGGGGGGAGTACTGAGGGTAGTAGTGGTGGTGGTGGTGGTGGTGATAGTAGTGGTGTAATGGGCATGGATATGGATATGACGGATATGGCTTGGATGCATGCGTTGGAATCGGGAGATGGAGGTTGGCTTGAGGAGGTGCTGGGGTGGTCGCCTCTAAATTTCTAGATCTGTGTCTGCTATAGATTTTGAAAGATACGGTATGGTAGTCTTTGCATTTATTTTGACACGAAGACGACCTCTTGATTGCTCACCATCTACTCTAGCTCTATCATCTATGATTGACTATACATCCCACCACCCCTCCAAATAAGACTTCAGATCAATAGTATCATGGCGTTTCAAATGCGGCGTCAGATCCGCATCTGGAAGCGTCTCTCTCGTCGTCCATCCGTTCCCCAAAAATGCGAATCTATTCCCACTGGGATTGGTATACGAATAGTCCCAATCTTCCCATCTAGGATCTCGTCTCAAGTAATTCAACGCTGCCGCACTACCAGGGAACTGACCATGGACTTTGCCACCAGGCCGACCGCCATTATACCATGAGCTACAGTTCTTCTGACCAGGGGTAGAGTCGTCATTAGCTGTCCAAACCGTGCGCGGGTAGAATTTGTCGCAGTATTCGACAAAGTCATCGGCTGCTTGCTTGGATGGCTCCATAGATTTGATACCTTGGCTGCGGATCTTTCGCAGGAGCTTGGCTATGTAGGTGACTTGATTCTCCAGGGCATTGGGCACGCTGCCAGAGGGGCCGGTGGAGTGGGGACCGCCAATCCAAAGTAGATTGGGGAAGCCTGGGGTGGCTACTCCGAGGTAGTTGTAGGGGAAGCCGTAGAGACCGTCATGTTTCCACGCCTGTTTGAGATCGATCCCGTTGGAAACGATGGAGAAGGGTGGGGCGTGGTCGACGTTGGCCCCGGTGGAGCAGATGACAATGTCGACGGGCCGTTCGATGCCATCTGTGGTGACGATACCTGTTGAGGTGAATCGCTGAATCGGGGTTTGAATGTAGCTGACGTTGTCTTTGGTCAAGGCTTCGAGATAGCCTGGGCCGGGAGTGGGACGGCGACAGTTGGGTGGAAAGTCTGGGATGAGCTTGTCAATGAGTTCGGGCTGGTCGCCGACCCTTGACTTCATCAGCTCGGTCCATTTCTCGCGTAGACCGCGGTTCTCCGGGGAGTCCTTGAAGATGGCACCGAAGCGAGAGAAGTATCCTGCTTCGACGCTCTTGCGGTATGCTAGATAAGTATCGGGGTCGCGAAAGGACTCGAGTTGCTCGGGTGAGAATAAGTTTGCTTCGAGTCGACGCACACCAGATGTGCCGAAGGAGTCAGCTATCCAGGTCCTGTTGCGAGCATAATGGTCTACGTGTTGAGCAATTGGCTGGATCGAGGGCAGGACCTGCAATCCAGACGCCCCATTGCCGATCAACGCGATGCGCTTGCCGTTCAGGTCGACATTGTGATTCCAGTGCGACGAATGGAAAAGCACACCAGTGTACTCATCCCTGCCTGGGTAGTCGGGCAGCTTCCACTCATTGAAGTGGCCAATAGCATTGATCAGCACGTCGAGGTCTTCATCATAAATCTTTTATTAGTTAGCCAGTGCGCATAAGCCGCTAAGTAGGAGCAGTGGCATACTCGATTGTCATCCCCCAAGTCTTGCAAGGTCACCCGCCATTTACCCAGTTCAGGAAGCCACACAGCCTGGTCGACTTTCTGTTGTAGTCGGAGGTATTTGTGCACATCATATTTGCGCGCTAGAGATTCCCAATACTCGCGAATTTCGGCGCCTTGTGCGAACTCTTCGGACCATTGTGTGTTCGGTTCGAATCCGGACTGATAGACATGCGCGGGAATATCGCATCGTACTCCAGGATAAGTATTTTCGAACCTGTTCATCAGCACCAGCCGTCGCACGTAATAAGTAAGCTCCCTTACCAAGTACCTCCCTATGTTCAATGTTAGAAATGCATCATATGTGTCTCGAAACCGTTACTTACCACACCAGCGTTCTTCTCATAGATCCGTAGGTCCAGGCCAGGCAGTTTTGCTGGGAGCAAGACTCCTGCAGTAATCCCTGCCAGACCAGCCCCAATCACACCGACTTTGATCGGACGAATCTCGTCAATTGGATGTTCCTCGATTTCAAAAGCTGGACGAGCTTGGCTGTCTGCCTTCTCTGACAAGGCTAACTCATTGATGAGCGACTTAAGAGACACAGTGGGGAGGTGCTTGGGATCTGTCTCGGTGACAGGTTCGTGAGGTATGAGCTCGGGACCTTCGACTGCTGCCATAGTGAATAAAACTCTTCTGTCCTATGGGCACATATGAGGGTAGCAAATTGGCGAGATGCAAGGATGTCTTTTATCTTAAGATGGCTGCCGATAGGGAGGGGTTGCGAGATCGGCAAAGCACATCACGCCTGATAGAGTGTAACCCCTCTTCGGAACAGCTGCACGCCATCTGCACCTCCTTTGACCTCACAAAGCAGCCCGGAGAAGCCAGTAGCAAGAGTTGAAAAGGTACCGGGATCACACCATTGCGGACTGCAATGATGCGACAAGAGGGGCTTATCTCTGGTTTAGCAGCACCATTAACTTGGCAAAAATATACCATGCCCCAAGATTGTTCCACTGGGAGATGAAGTAGTGATACACTGAGTATGTATCGAAGCTGCAGGCGATTCGATGGTTGCATTGGGCAGATGCAGTTGACGAAAAGGGAAAGATGGACAGGGATATTAGGCCTCAGGCAGCGACCGCGTGTAGCCGCTCATTGGGACTCATCCTACTCTAGCCGATTCCTAGAATCTCATAGCAGTCATTGCCAAGACCAAGTCGCAATCCAATAAATAGCACTATACCAAACCATAGCGACGCGATGCCAGGCTTTCATTAGACGTTGTATCACGTGAACGAGAAGTCACCACTTACCATTTCTGGATGTCATGTGACACAGCCCCATGGACTGGTGGTTGACATCACGTGGGACCATGATACAGTTCAATACAATCCGGCAAAAAGGCGCAAATTAGGTTTCTTAGGTTTATTCTTGTTAACTGGTAATTTCCAACTGGTAAACTATTTTCTCACAACCAGCGCACGTTAAAATGCTGCGTGTGGTTGATTTGGCAGGCAAGCGGGCCTTGATTGACAGGCATCCCCAGCCTTGCTTGGATGCCTCGATGCCTGTAAAACTCGGCATTCACAGCCGACCTCGTGTTCTCCTCGCTTCTCTTTGTTCAACTTCGCCTTGACAACGCCGGACGCTCTTCAGCTATTGTTCTTCGGGATAATCTTAACCCCAATCGTTCCGTTGCTTTTGCTGTTATGATTCTCTTCTCGTGTGGTTGAACACATTCTTCCTGACAACCAACTCTCTCATTCCGGACTGCTGCGCGCCCGGCATCCTAAGGCTATCACTCTTTAAGCAGATATGGCTCCCGTTGGTCTCCTGACTAAACTCAGGACTCTGATCGCAAAGGACTATGGTAAATTTATAAAGTATAAGGGTTTTATATCATTGTCTGACTTATCCCGCAGATGCGCCTGCCATTTCAACACAGACCGCGGCCTTTCTCTCGGTATGCACTCCTGATCATTGGCTCCTATCAACTATTCCCTGCGCTTTTGGTCTTTCTATTGCTCTTCTGGCCAGTATCTGATTCACGTCCTAGGTTTGCCTTACCTTGGTCTATGTGGTTCCTTTCTATGTGAACCCCACGACCCGGCCATCGCCCACCCTGAGTAGAGATGCGCCGTCGGTAATCCGGGCCAGAATCAGAGCAGTGACATTCTCATGCACTATCAGTAGCCTGGTCGTCTTATGGCTAATCGCTGCCAAAGAAAACGCTTCTTTCTCCCGAGCTCTCCACTTCTTGGGATGGTGGCCTGTCGGTCTCGTGGATATTTTCCGCAGCTTGCTGCTCACAGCCATCCTATTCGCCGGTCCACTGTTTGAGCGTGGTATTGCTGAGGGCGAATGGAGAGAGTGGATTCGGGGAGGCAGAGTTACTGCGTCGCTTCGCAGCTGGATTGGATGGAGAAACTATGTAGCAGTAAGTTCATTCATGACGGCAATGTCTGGGTTTGTGATTAACTGAGCGATGCAGGGTCCCATCACCGAGGAGGTCATGTTCCGCTCAGCTATCGTTCCCCTTCATCTCCTTGCTAAGGTTGATCCCGGGCGCATTGTATTTGTGGCTCCTCTCTATTTCGGCATTGCTCACGTACACCATTTCTACGAATTTCGCCTCACTCATCCTGATACATCGGTCGTCGCAGCGTTATTGAGATCAGTCTTTCAGTTCGGCTACACGACGATTTTTGGCTGGTATGCCACCTTTATCTACCTTCGTACTGGGTCTCTTCTGGCAGTTATCCTCGCCCACACTTTCTGCAACTGGTGCGGATTGCCTCGATTGTGGGGAAGAGTAGAGGCGGGCGTACCCATGGGACCGCCCATGGTCAAAGGAAAAGGATCTTCCGACGCGGCATACGGCCAACTCAGTCTAGGCTGGACCATTGCATACTATGTGATCTTGGTCGCGGGGGCTATTGGCTTCTTTCAGGCGCTATGGCCTTTGACAGATTCGCTGAACGCATTAGCCAGCTTTTCTGTTACGGCCAAATGATTATAATGAAGAGAAACCAGCATATAGCGGACGATTGATCTGAAGGATCGCAGCATCGACTTCTTGTCTGTCTTCGGCCAAATGGCCACCTTTTCGGTTCATGGATTTGTCTGCCATTATAGCGACAAGCATTGTTGTGAATAGCTTGACCGCATGCAGCATTGTTATGACCATAGTATTATTAATGTCCAACACCTCAATTTGATCGAAATGAATTATTATGTATGCATCAAGGCATTTTGGACAATTGTTGATCAAAGAAACATAATACATGAAAGTGATGTGTACTACTGTGTTTCATAAGCGAAACTGAGTTCAATGTAATACAGTACTAAGAACTAGTAGTACTTAGCACTAGCTGATTGATTATAAGTGTGGATCGTGCGATAAGCATTACAAACTGGTGTTGATTGCAATCATGATGTCCTAGTCCGGTCATTCTCATCATCTTTATATATTTTGGCCGGCAGATGAGTACCATTACTTTTAGTATCATCCACAGCGCACCATCGATACTATATTTTCTAGTAACTGATTTCATGATCGGCACACTTGCAACGCGCAGGCAGTCTAATTAAATCTGAGCAACATTAAGAGATTACGTATGTAAAGCAATGTATTCCCCGACCAGTCACCATGCTCGGATTATGAAGGCGGGACTCGGGGAATCTCCGCTATCTCCGACCGCGCCGAATCCTCCGCAGCTTCGGGGTTGCTCTTTTCAGTTTCCACCACCCACTCTTACTGCCATTCCAACAAAGAACTCTCCTTTTTATCCTACTTATATACCTCTTCAAACCTTCACTCCCTCGGTACATAGAATATGGCCGGACGACAAAGGATCATACGGGCAGCATCGCTGCAAAGCCTGGCGCCAATTCCCCGACCCAACCGCTCCGCCGCAACATCAGCTCGCCTCTTCTCATCCACATCCCTCAACTCAAACCCTGCGCGCATACCCCTGGACATCCCTCCCCCGTTTCCCGTTACCAAAACATGTCCCGAACCGAGCTGCTCCTGCCCGGCGACCCCGTCCATGCCCGCGCCCATCGACTATGACCAGCCGCTAAACGGAACGATGGCGGCCTACGCACAGCAGCTTCTCATCTGCACCGGACAACGAGACTGGACGAGTCGCATAGAGGAGGACGGTCAGGGCCAGAGCTGGGGTGAGATGGTCCGAGGATTGAAACGCCTGCTCGGGCGTGGGGGGAAATATGCCGATGTAAGTCATACTTCATCATTATGAGGTCGCAACATCCCACTGACAATTGCTACGATAGCCCTTCAACAATATCCTAGTCACCAGCTCCTCCTTCCTCCCCTCGTCACAAACATCATCATCAGAAACCAGCGCAGCAACCCCCCAGACCGCATCCGCCTTCCTCTTCCCCAGCTTCAAATACTTCCCCTCCGTCCCTGTCAATGTCCCCGAGTCCGCCTCCGCCTCCGCAACAACCGACCTCTCGACCTTCGTCCGCGCGTTCCTCCTCCCCAGCGAATCAAGACATGGAGGGCAAATACGCGAGCAATCTCTGGCAGCTGAGTTCCCAGATGCCGTTGACCTGCAACACTCCCCCGTTGTGTTGATCTGCGGGCACGGTGGTCGCGACATGCGATGTGGTGTCATGGCGCCGGTTCTGGAGACTGAGTTTCAACGGGTGCTGAAATCTAAGGGGTACACGTCTGCGGGAAGTGATAACAGTGTTGTTGATAGCCCCGAGCATGCTCACATCGGGCTGATCAGCCATGTTGGAGGACACAAGTATGCTGGAAACGTGATCGTATATATCCCTCCCGGAATGAAGGAAGCTGGCTCTTCTTCGCCGCATCCGTTGGCGGGCAAGGGTATTTGGTATGGGCGTATTGAGCCCAAGCATGTGCAGGGTGTGGTGGAGGAGACGATCCTGGGTGGGAAGGTTATTACGGATCACTTCCGGGGAGCGGTTGATCGGGAGAGTGGGGTGTTGAGGTTGTAGCCTTGGAGATTTGGCTTGGTGGTAGAATATATTGTATAGTAGAGAATAGATCTTTTGTCTATGATAATGCTGAATCGGAAGTGAAGCGTATAAAAATAGAGCTGGTGACTAGAGTCAGCTTAATGGAGCGCGTGGGTGACGATACTGACCGAGTGAGGTCTGCTGTACAATTCCATAGGACAGCACATCAGTTGAATATTAACATAGTAGTAAGTTAGAGTCTGTCAGACTGATGGGTATATGTCCATTCATAGTATCTCTGATATTGCTTACGTACCAGAAACCCCAACCCCAGGATCATCTCCGCATCGGCTTCCCGGCTGCGGGGAAAAGCAAACATCGGGATGCCGGTTAAGCACAATATACACAACAACAGCCAATTAAAGCCATCAACACAGCTCAATTGCCAACAAAAACACAAGCTATACATACAGAACCACAATTCTTTTATTTTTCCCAACCCAACTCCCTACTCATCTCCACACAATCACTCAATCTTTCCCTTATTGACCACGAATCCCTCCAACGCCGAAATAGCAGCCCACAACCTATTCTCTGCCTCAGGGAAAACCAACGACCGATGTCCATAAAACACCTCATCAGCCACCTCCTCAGGGTGCCTAGGAAGACAATGCATGAACCTCCAACCCTCATTAGCCCCACCCCTCTTGGCCAACTCACTCGTAATCTGAAATCCAGCGAAATCCCTCAACCTCTTCGCAGCCTCCTCCTCCTGTCCCATCGACACCCAAGTATCAGTAACCAACACATCAGCCCCCTTAACCGCCTCCTCGGGAACATTCGTCTGCACCAACTTTCCGGGGGACTTAACGCCCTCGCCGGCCTTCTCAATAATCTCCAACATCTCCTTAGGAATCTCATAACCCCGGGGAGTAGCAACATTAACATCAACACCCATTTTCCTGGCACTAATAGCCATATCGAACAGCACGTTATTGGCATCGCCCACCCAAGCAATCTTCAACCCATCCAATCCCAACCCCTCTAACTTCCCACCCTTGTTCTTCCCAGAACCACCGAAATGCTCACTGATCGTCTGGAAATCCGCAATGGCCTGCAACGGATGGTACGAGTCACAGAGGGCATTGATGACGGGCTTGGTGGAGTGCTTAGCGAGGTCCGCGACGTCAGCGTGCTTGCCTACGCGGGCAACGATGCATTCCACCATGGAGGAGACGACTACGGCAGTGTCGTAGAGGGATTCGTTGACTCCGAGTTGGATGTCGTCCTTGCCGAGGAACATCGGGTGACCGCCCATTTGGACGACGGCGCCTTCGGTGGAAATGCGGGTGCGGGTGCTGCGCTTGCTGAACATCATGGCGACGGTCTTGCCGGAGAGGGCGCCGTTGAGGGATTGGGGGATGGAGCCGGATTTGATGGCCCGCTTGTGGGAGGAGGCATTGCGGACGAGGGTTGCGAATTCGGTCGGGGTTAGGTCGGCGATCGAGAGCAGGTGGCGCGGTGCGAAGGGCGAGGTTGCCGGCGTTGCGGCGGAGTGGCTGCTCGAGGAATAGAGCCGGCGCAGGGCATGGCGGGTTGTGGAGGGCCCGTAGCGGGCGGCTGTGGCCGCTGTGCGGAGGGGGGAGGGCATTGTGGGTTTGGTAGGAGGGATTGGGAGGAATTTGGGAGGTGGTGAAGAAGAAGAGAGATGGAATTGGAGGTGAGTCAATATAGGTAGGACAGGACTGGGGATGTTGTCACGTGAGAGGTGTTGAGCGAGTGGGCCGATCACGGAGGACTATGACTCAATAGTTTGATTTGGTTGGCGGATGGGGAAAAATAAGTACTAGACTAGTAGATCATTCTGTGATCAGTAAGGATTTTGCTAGGAAGCTGTAGAGGATGTAATGATGGTATTGGCTAACTACGATTATGCGCTATGTATGTATGCACAGGGTATTTGATTAGTATCTCTCCACCAGCCACTTCCGTCGCGCTTCTGCCTCCATTGCATTCAGCTTCTTGCTCTCGGCTCGTTTGACAGTGATATAGTTCTCAACCAGAGTGTTGCCAAGCACATCCCGGAGAGCCTTGTCAGATGCCATATTGTCCAGACTCTGTGTCAGGGTCGTGGGGATTTGGGTGGTAATTCCAAGGGCACTGCGGTCCGCCTCGCTGAGTGTTGCTGCGTCATCTACACCAATTTGTTAGTATGTGTGCACGCTAAAGAATAGCCTCATTGGCAGTATAAAAGAGTACTTACATAGACAGTCCTGCAGGGTCAGGGGCAGCTTCTCCTGCACACCCAGAGATCCTGCAGCCAAGATTGCAGCCATCGCCAGATACATATTGGACAGACCATCAAGCGCCTTGATCTCCCAGTGACCCGCAGAAATCTTCCGGATGGGTGTCTCGCGGTTCTGAGTGCCCCAGGCGACCCACTCGCTTCCAGCCCAGAGGCCGGAGTGCATCCGGTCGTAGCTGACATCATTAGATAGAGTGAAGGCCGTCAAAGAGGTGAAATGCTTGAGCACACCAGCCAAGAAGCTCTCCTCCTGAGTCGCTGGAGTCACGGAGACATGCGCATGGGCGGCTGAGCCAGCAGCGTGCGAGTAGGGGCGAGGATGAAGGGTTGCGCGGTAACCGTGTTGTTCAGCAACATAAGTCACGACCTGTCGTGCCTTGAGCAGGGTATCGACGGCAGCGACGGGTGATCCGGGCGGTAGAATGAATTCAAACTGGCCCGGGGCCGACTCGGCGTGAAATTGTTCGAGGTCAATGCCGATGGATGCAAGGGTATCAACAATCTCCTCGAGCAGCGGCACCATGCGTCGGGTGTCTCGGGTCATCTGAGACCAGGAGTGATTGCGCACGCATGGAACAAACTCTTCCTCATCGGTATCCGATTTAGTGACGCATTTCAGCAGTATAACCTCAATCTCGAACCCGCAGAGGACGTCGATTCCATGCTTGGCACGCAAATCAGTCGTCACGCGGCGCAGAACGGTTCGTGGACATCCTTCCACCTCCGAACCCTCCTCAGAACGCCCCCAAGTCATAACAGTGGCGCTCTTCGAGTCGATCCCCACATTTCTAGAGAGAGTTGAGAGATCTGGTTCGAGATAGAACTGGCCGGTTGTGGAACCTTCCGGACAGACTGTATCGGACTGGAGCATCAAGAATGTCGCTGTACAGATACCGATCCGACGTTGCTTGCGAACAATCTTAGCAAATTCCCGAATAGGGAACATCCGCACCCGAACTGTGGAAGTGTAGTCAAAGAACTGCATCCAGATATACTTGACATCTGGATTGCTATGCATGAAGCTCTCTAAGGCGTCGGTCGAAGAAAGTCCAGATAGAGTGGTGACGGCAGGGACCAGCCTGTCGTCATAGGTAACCGTCTCATTCAGGCTATACAGGCGGTTGGAGTTATGGAACAATATATCGGCAGCAGCAAGCTTGGCCTGGTCGATAGTGTGATCGCCTTGATTAACGTAATCCACGAGGACCTAGTAAGAGTTAGTTTCTGAAAGCATACATGCAATTGGTTTAAATGGTATGGACCTTTTCCAGTGCGTCGCGGAACTGCTTGTTCGCCAGCCAATATGTCTCCGGGAAAAAATGGCCATCGGTACTCCACAGAAGGCGGGTTGTGGGTACAATTTCCAAGCTCTCGCGGATGATAGATTCCTGAGCGTCTCGACTCACCATGGGAAACACCTCCCCAAGATCCAGATACACATTCGGGTAGACACAGGCAAGATAGCCGGCCTCCCGAGTATACGGATAAGCGGAATGCAAAAGCACAAAGTCCACCTTGGGATAACGGGCAACCAAGTCCTGCAAATATGCGGGGTTCGAAAGTATTAGGTTGATATCATTATCTCCAAGTCCCGTGTGCAGTTGCAGGGGCTTGTTGGGTCCCGACGCATCTTTCTCCTTGGCAGATTGAAGCTGGTTCAGGGCCTGCCTGACCAGCCAATCGTTCAATGGTTTGTCCTCCACGCGGTATGTAGATCCAGATCCTTGCGACAAGGTTCGGGAGAAAGACTCGAGGAGGTCGCCGTCATCTTTGTCATCAGTCACTTGGACGTTCAGTCCAGTACGGTAGCAGATGACCGATTTGAAACCTACAACCACGGGATCTGCGATAGCCTCTGAGATCTTCTGGTCAAAACCCTGGCGGAACTGGTCCAAATACTGCCGAAGAACGGTGATGTCGCTCGAGGACTGATCGAAACCATTGGGAAAAATGGAGGCAAGGACTTGGGCGGCCACAACTTCAATCCGTACGATCCGCTTGGTCGGGGCTGTGGTAAACCGATCATGCCAAGCAAAAGGCTCGATATCTTGATCCGTAAGCAAATCATCAAGGAGAAGGCTATGAGTGCCTTCCAGACACCGACGGATCAAGCCATCGTAGTCACGCTCGACGTATTGATCGCGAGCCGCTTTTACGCGGTTCCACTCGGTTGTCGGGCAATCGTAGAGGGTTGCTAGCTGGGCGGCGGCACGCTGGAGGGGTAAGGTGGACGGAGCATTGTGTAGGGCGGGGCCTTGGGCCTCAGAAGTGATCTGTTCAAAAGGATATTTTGCGTAGTTGCTGGCTGCGGCCTGCGCGAGGAGATTATGGGCGTGGTTGTCGATAAGAGGATGGGTTTGGATGAGGCGACGAAGAGAGGTGAGCGGATCCATGGTGCGCTGATTGGTTGGCCGGTTCGATCGATCGATCGTTTGCGGATCACGGTTAGTCGGCCAGGATTGACCGTGCGCCTTGGAACCAGGAAGGAAGAGGGGGAGGAGGAGGGGAAGGATCAAGGCGACTGAGGCAGTTGACAGAAGTGAAAAAGAGTGAAGAGTGAAAGACGACTGAGAGGAAATCGAAGAACTCATAAAGCATCAAGGAAAAAAAACTTGCCAGCCTAGCCGATAAAGAGTGAATGATGAAGAGAAAGAAAGAGAGAGAGAAGGGGGCAAGTAGACGATGCTTACCCGATTAGGCAGCTCGCGAGT
This sequence comes from Aspergillus vadensis CBS 113365, assembly GCF_003184925.1. NCBI lineage: Eukaryota > Fungi > Ascomycota > Eurotiomycetes > Eurotiales > Aspergillaceae > Aspergillus > Aspergillus vadensis. The sequence continues at coordinate 1,114,103 of NW_020292041.1, read as the reverse complement.
AACCGCCGACCGGGAAGGTCCTATTGCTTGATTCAGTCATTCGCGTTTCTATTCATTGAATCTCGTCGCCAAGCTCCCTGATAGACCTGGTCCGGAGTTCTCTCCGAACCAGTTGCAGGCGTAGCAGATGGCCATGTAAATGGCGTATATGCTCCGAGGTACACAAGCGGGCAATCTCGACGACCGGAGCTCGTCAACCATACGCAATCCGGTATCTTCCACGAGCTTGGGCGGAGTCCAGTTCCACCACCAGGTCGATCATCTTCATCGGAAGAATTCCTCAGGTTGGTTATTCTTATATATCAACTTCCGAGGATTACCCCTCGAACGTTTCTGGAAAACTTGACGGGCCATGGAGGAGGTGTCTTGGAGCAGTTTTCATCTCCTCCATCCTCATAGGGTGATTCGGGCGATAATCCTCCACTCTTGCGCTTTCTTCGTCGCCCGATTGTAGAAAGGCCAGGGTGTATTTACAATTCAAGTACTATACTACGTGGAAGTCCTCTTGAGCAATCACACTGTGCTATGACCCAGATGAGACATGCTGACGACTGACAATTCCGCTGTCACTAGAACACTGGTGGGGATACTTAAGTAGAGCCGTGTTACCGGCGTAGAAAGCTCCCAACTAGGTAACCAGCTCCCCTCCTTCAAGTGACCCCAATACATCAAAAACGGAAATACCCCCGGAGGGCCAACAACACCAACAGGATATGATTTCGGGTATTTGCTAACCGGTGAAGACTAGAAAACAGAGACGGGCCTGGAAACCAAGCCACCGAATTCGCCCTAGACTGCAGGTTCAGCGGAGGCTGTTATTGGTTTACACAGACCTTTGTTGCGAGTTGTACACGCCCCTGAGTACACCCAGAAGGATGGATAGACGGACGTCGACCAGCACGAGCTGTTTTCGACCGCAGGTGTCCACCAATCCGTACATGGTACCTTTGTTACTTTATTAATCCCACAGGTGGGTGCGGGAAGCAACGGGCCGAGGATCGGCTTGCCGAGGCACAGTGAAAAGAAAGTGTGGCCCCAGCGCACTTGGGACTTCCGAGTCGGAGCCTAGCGCCTGTTTGACACTGAGTGAGGTTGATGACAGCAGTGAAACATAACTCAGGGGTGCTCACAACCTCGAGACACTACATAGACAGACATGCGTGGATTGCCACTCGGGCCAGTGCAGCGGTAGAAGTATTACATGATCAGGTGATGTGCTGCTTATCAGTGACCAGTACAAACGAAGCAAACAGTCTCGGCCAAGTATCTACAGGGTCAGGTACTGCTACTATTGTAGGCAGGTCTCTCGGCAGGTATGTACGTAGTCTGGCGCATAGACCTGCCTGCCGAGAGCAATGATAATAAACTTGCATACCTGGCGAACTTACTAACCAAAAAGGTTGTGTCACACGCACAGGTGACCAAGACTCCAGGAGTGCATGAATACGGGTTGTAGTTCACATGGATGAAGGCCGCGAGACAGGTATGTATGGCATGGAAACATGTGATGACGTTGACGACTACTGCAGTCACACACACTGCAATGTGATGGTCAAAGGCCATTACTGTCTCATTTCATCATCATGAACAGATCGCTCAGATCAGCCGGAAGTGTCTAAAAGTTTACCATGATTGTTTGAAGCCATCTATACTGAAGTCAAATTGCTTATAGACAGAACAGAAGCTGATCATATATCGGACAGTACGTAGGTACTGCCGACACGTCTTCTCATCCAGGTCAATAACAACTAGGTATTAAGCAAAGGCGGGGATGGAGTCTGGAGGAGAAGAGGCCTGAGGCCAGCAGAGAGGAACACCCCACAGGCACATGGGCCTTAGTCAGCTCCCCACAGCGCCAGGGGCTCTGCACTTAACTAATTACACTTTTTCACATTTCACTTGCCTCTTGCCTCTTGCCTCTCTTGCCACAACATTCCAGTCTACGGGGATCAGTCCTCACTTTGTTTGCAGCCTGTTGACGTTCTACATCACCACGTGTTTTGTTCAACTAAACATAGACAAGGCACGGAAAAACGGTCTATAGATGCGGCCCCTCTGAGACCAGACTGGTCTGAAAGAACTAATTGACTTGGCCATCGACAATTGCAGGGTTCGACCGGACCCGGGAGTCCCCGAAAATCCCCGATCCTTGGCACGGTGATCACAGTCAATGACAGGCGTGTAAGCGAAGCAAAGCATGCAATTGACTTTGTTCGCTGAACTCGCTGCTAGCGGGACAGAAAACGAGCAGAACTTGGAGACTACGGTAGGTAGGCAGGTCTGATAGCTCGGCTAAGCTGAATTGCGATAACCGTCCAGCCGAAGCGAGGGTGCGTGAGACAATCAGGGTGGGTGAAATTCACAGGGCCTCATGACCTTTGTCCCGCTAGAATTTTGATCGAGTAAAGGAATTGCCTAAACGGGTCGGCATTGGAGATTTGATCGAGTAACAGCGGTGAGGAGGCAATCACTTGCATTGCAGCAGGAGAGGTCCGATGGCGGATGCCGGAGGCGCCCGATAGCCCGACCCATGGTTCTGACTGGCCCAGAAGATAAGCCGGAAATTCTCTTCACTTTCCCCACGAGGGAATACGTCCCGAAATGGCAACCATGAGGGTGTACAGACGAAGGGGTTGTCCAGTGGAAAAGGCATCCTCTCGTTTGGGGGGAGGGAAGAAGGAGAGGAGGTGGACAAATATAACCTCCGGTTATCGATATGGTGATAAGGATAGTTACCGGGGCAGGCACTCGCAGACAAACAGGTCAGGCGTGAAGAAAGAATGGGCAAGAAAGAAAAAGACGCTTGGATGGCAAGCCGGTGGATCCGTCAAAGGGGGTGGAGCCAGGTTTTTGTTACTCGATGGGATTATTTGGTTCGATCGCCGTGGGTCTCCAGGGAACAATGGCGGCTTATCTTCTCAAACATTTAAAGCCCTTATCGCAGCCAGCAATTCGTCCTCTCGCCTTCTTCATCCTTATCAAGTCAATTCATCCCTTGCCTTTTGACGCCGGTGGAGCCTTTCCGCATCAGTCTATCGCTTATCTCGTCTTTGCTTCTTTAACTTTTCGTCCGCCCATCCTGGCTTTGATTGCTCTGCAGCTTCATCGTTCTTTGCATCTTTGGCCTCTCTTAGCGCGCAATCCTTCCAATCGATCACCCTCACTATGGAGGCTTCTCAGATCCCATCCATTGCCGTGATCGCCTCGTCGCGCGCCGTCATCTCCGGCCGTTTGACATCAGCCACCATTGTCATCTCTCGCACTACCGGCAAGATCACGGCCGTCTTTGATTCGGTGATCCCGGCTTCTGATTTCCCTGCTGGCACCCCCTATACTGATTATTCCCCCCACGTTCTGCTCCCCGGTCTGGTTGACGCCCATGTCCACCTGAACGAGCCGGGCCGCACCGAATGGGAGGGCTTCTACACTGGCACCCAGGCGGCTGCCTTTGGCGGTGTCACCACGGTCATCGACATGCCCCTGAATGCTATTCCTCCTACCACCACGGTGGCCAACTTCAAGGAGAAACTCCGTGCTGCCCAAGGGAAGTGCTGGGTTGATGTTGGCTTCTATGGCGGCATTATCCCCGGCAATGCCGGTGACTTGAAGGCCCTCGTCCACGAGGGTGTCCGTGGTTTTAAGGGCTTCCTCATTGACAGTGGGGTAAGTCTCAGTCGTCTCTTTCTAGATCACGTAGGTGTGCTGACATATAGCCCTAGGTCGACGAATTCCCCGCCGTGTCTTCCGAAGACATCCGTAAGGCCATGGCTGAGCTAGCAGATGAGCCCACGACTCTCATGTTCCACGCCGAGATGTTGCCGCCCTCCACTGCTTCCGAGGAGAAGGACCAAGCTCTCGAAGGTCCCGCAGAGGCGTACTCGACTTTCCTCGCATCCCGTCCGTCGGCGTTTGAGACCTGTGCCGTGGAGGAGATCATTAACCTGTCTCAGGTGGCCCCCAAACTCCCTCTTCACATTGTTCACCTGTCTGCCATGGAAGCTATCCCTCTGTTGCGCAAAGCCCGCGCTGATGGCGTCCCTATCACTGCGGAGACTTGCTTCCACTACCTGTCCTTGGCGGCTGAGGAGATCCGGGATGGAGACACCCGCCACAAGTGTTGCCCACCCATCCGTTCCCAGTCGAACCAGGACGCTCTGTGGGACGAGTTGGAGCGCCATGCGGAAGATGGTGTGATTCAGACGGTCGTCTCGGACCACTCCCCCTGCACCCCTGATCTTAAGCTCCTGCCATCACACGTCCCCGGCTGCTGCCCATCAGACGGCGACAGCACTCAAGTTGACAATGAGGGTAGCTTCCTTTCCGCCTGGGGCGGTATCTCATCAGTTGGCCTCGGCCTCCCCATCCTATGGACGGAGCTTAGCCGTCGCAAGGCCCTGAAGGCTGCAGACGAAACCACGACCCAACAGGCTCTGCAGGACGTTGTACGACTCTGCTGCACCAACACTGCCGTCCAGGTTGGCCTGCAGCACCAGAAGGGTGACCTTGTCCCCGGCCACGACGCCGACATCTGTGTCTTCGACGACACCGCAGAATGGATCGTCGAACCCAGCACCATGCTCTTCCGCAACAAGTGCTCACCATACCAGGGCCGCAAGCTTCGTGGACTGGTCCGCGAAACCTGGCTGCGTGGCGAGAAGATCTTCAGCCGCGACGATGGCTTCAGCACCAAGACGCCCTCCGGAGGCCTGCTTCTGGAGAAGCGTGCTTAAGACCTCTCACTCCTCCTACCTGTCCCGAGTCACTCATCATCACCCTTTAGGACTGTTGACAGCCCACTAAGCGGATGACACGACATCTTCCTCATCTCTTTCTGCCACAAGCATCTTCATCATCTCATATACACGACCTGACATGATACCCGCCACCTGATGATTTACTACTAATGAGCATTCGCAGCATATACATCAGCGCATAGACTAGTATCCCATAAGCGACGGTGTAGACAGACAGCACCTCGATAGACACGAATACATCATCTTACTGAATATTTCTCTTTCCAGTCTATATCTGCAGTATAGTAGTATAGCATAGCATAATGCAAAGTAGTAGTAATGAGTAGTAAGTAGTAGCATGTGAACAAACAATAGAATGAATGATCAACAACCCCGTCTCGCCACTCGCCCCCGGATCGATGAAGAAATTTCCCCAACCATCACGATGGATAACTCTGAAGATAAGTTAGTTAGTCAGGTCAGTCCCACCTAGAGGTAACGAAATCATGACAAGATAGACATTAGACTTCTAGTAGATAGACAAATCCCCGAGGATGGATGATCCTTTCGCCTTCACCGCCACCACCCGCCGAACCCCGCGTCCAACACCCACCACCCCCCTTCAAGTTCTCAGATTCCTTACTACTTCGGCTCCCCACACGTGCACGCCCTTTTCTCGGACCTCGGAGTTATTCTCACGGACCAGGATTCTTCCACTGAACTTTAGTTTTTGATTATCATCATCTACTTACTAGTTAGTTTGTTAGTTAAGTTAGTTATCTGGGGAGATTTCTTCCCGCTCAATCTTCAGGAGGTGTTTTTTGTCTTTATTTTTTTCTTTTCTCTGCGGGATTCATCTCAGATACCTTTCAGATGGTTTTTCCCCCCCGAGGGTGGGTGCGAATACTGATGAAACCGTCCCCGTCCTGAGTCCTCATAAAGAAGGGATAAATGGAAATAGGTGGCAGATGAAAGGAATTCAGTTCATTATTGATTTGGCATCGCCTAGTTTCGAGGGAGGAGTAAAGGGCCAAAGCAGGGGGAAGTGAATCATGTTGAAAACAAGCGGTGAAAAAAACCAGACATGATGACAAGACAGGAACAGAACATGCTTTCGCAAACGCCGATAATAAGGCCTACGCCATGCTACGGAAATCCCGCTCAAAGAAGAAGCCGACAGAGTGTGAAACTAACATGGACATGAAAAGAGATTTTGGTGTTTTTGTGCTGATGATTGATGGGTTCATAGGTTGAGAGAGGTGGTAGTTCTCGTTCATCCTTGGCTGAAAGCCGAGACGACTATTTCGTCTTCTTCACCTCCTCGACCGCAATGTCCCCGCTGTGAGCGCTGGTGGAACCGTCAAGCGAAACCACGTCTTCGTCGGGGTCGATTTCGTTCCGGACACGTTGACGACCGCGCTCTTGCATCGATACATGAATCCGGCGGTTGACTTCTCCAAGATCGTCCTTGGATTTGATGGAGAGGGGCTTGAGGAGCGTGTCGTACAGGAATCCCGCGCTTCGGGATCGGCTCCGGCTGGTTCGGTCTTTGCTGCGGTTGCGACTTTCGGGCTCGCTAGGGGGCATGCTCTTGAGACGGGATTGATAGGTGTCGTCCTCGGGGTGTTCGTGCGAGATAAGCTTCTCCGATTCGAAGTCAGGGAAGATTTCAGGGGCGAAGGTGTCGATTACGTCGACTACTCGTGCGGAAAGGGCCTGGCGTTCAGCGCGGAGTTTGGCGAGCGAGTTGGCGGATCTTGGGTCGAGAGCCCGCAGAAGAGGAGGTAGGGATTTCAGAACGTCGATACCGATCTCGCCGATACGGAGACCCGCGAACGAGACAGAAATCATGAGACCGAAGAAGAAGATCGAGAAAAGCGCAAGGGGAATCGAGTCGGAGATGTAAGTCCTGGCGTTCAACCACCACGGCGCTACAGACGCGTAGTATCCGTCATGGCGGCAGTAATGGAGCCAGATTGTCACGATTACGGTATACCAGGTATAGAGGGCTGGTGCCAATCCCATGGCGACCAGGATCTTCCACGTTCCAACGACGTCGCGACCTTCGAGCTTGACCACGGAACCGGCGAGGGCCTTGCGCTGCTTCTTGACGGAAACAACCTTGGCCGTCACGAAGACAGGCCAGAAAAGTGCCACCGATGGCAAGGTTCCGATCGCAAGCGTAAGCAACTCTCCCACGCGGTATAACAAGGTACCAAAGACAAGCCACCACGGCCGATGCGTCACATCACCCCATTCAACCTGGTGATCCCGAATTCCGAGAGCCCGGAGACGGCGGTTATAGTCGGAGATGGCCTTCTTCAACTGGAGCACCTTGGGTTCATCTTTGAATTGGGTGTAGCCTTTGAGAAGTCGGCGGTTCAGTTCGATCACAACGGGCAGAGGGAGCTTCATTCGCAAGGGCTTATATAGTCGTCGGGTGGCTTGGATGACCATCAGGGTCTCGTGGTCGGGCGCTTGCTGGGTTACTGCAGTGAGTGCTTCCGTGATTGTCTCCAACAGAGATCCCACAGCATTCCGCTTCGAGTTTCCACCAGCCTTGAAGGCCTCAATCTGATCCGGGTGAACTTGCACAGGGTTACCGAATTCAACGACGGCACGAGAACGGAATTTGTTCGGATGGAAGTAGTTCATGCCGCATGGGATAATGGAGAGACCGCAGTTAGGATCCTGCGCGAGCGTTCCGAGGGCGATAATGGCGACACCGGCCTTCAAGGGCAACAGACTGGGACGATCATGACTTCCGCCTTCCGGGAAGATACCGATACAACCACCTGCGACCAGCTCGGAATACACGGAGGCGAACATCTTGCTCTGATCGATGTGAGGAGCAGCCTTGAATGGGGTACCCTTGCGCAATGGCTCGTAGAGGGGATGGTCCTTCTCAAATTTCTTGAATGGTTTCCGCAGACGAATTTCCTCGGGTCCTAAGATCTCCTCAATCGCCTGTTGTTCCGGACTCGTTTTGCCCACACGCGGGAGAATGATGGCGCCGCCCACCATGAACTGATCGGAAGTGAAGTCGGTACCCCTGCCACGGACCAGGGTCGGATCGTTGTCAGGATCGGGGAGGTAAATTTCACCCTTGGCGGGTTTGACATGGTCCATCGATCGCACGACGGGCAGAGCGCCCATGCACCCGGCCATAGTGCCGATATACGGCTCGCGCATGGACTTCTCTGCGATCAAAAACGAGGTTCTGCGACCGGCATAGTGTTTCAAGATGCGCATCAACAGAATGGAATCTACAAACTGATTTGCATGAGGGGCGGCGACGATGATGACAGGGCCGCGTTTGGGAATCCGCCATGCGCCGCGCGAGTAGACCTCGCGGAAGAAGATGTCCAGACAGAGAGTGAAAATCCACACTCCGAGGTCGTACAACCACGGGATCATAAATCTGCGCGCCATGACTTGCCTCTGTAATTTGACACTAATGCTAGATAGTCGTGCACAACAGGGAATCAAGAGCAAGTATAAGAGAAGAAAATCGAAAGGGGAGAGGATTATATGAGCTGAAATGTGTTTGATCTCAACTCATGACCGCGGGGGATTTTATTGCCAGTGACGTTGAGGCAACAGGCGGAGTTTCTTGAGGCGGACAGCAAAAACAACGGCGGCAGCAAAGCGCGTTGAAAAGGGAACAAAAAAAGCCGGGGAAGAGGCAGAGCAATAAGAACCGTCTGTTTGTTCTTTCGCAGGGGTTCTCCGCCTGAGGGAGGTTGGTTCCCCTTAATCCGTGGCTCAAAGGAGGAGGTGTTACCGCAGCTTGCCAGATGAAAATGTCGCAATAATCCAGCTTCACCGGCAAAGAAGCTTCGCGAAAAAAAGAAAATGGTGTTAAAAAGGAAAACCAGTGAGCGAAGAATGATGATGTTCGGTGTTCCACCCAGACTAGACTAGGCCTATGCCGGAGAAACCAAAACGGGTCTGAGCTAGTCAATTTGGGAGAGTTACTCCGGTGCAGTATCGCCGGGGTAAGAGAGGTGTCTTGCCAACTGTTGGGATCTCAACAGATCAGTTGGGAATAAATTGATAGGGTGCAGCTGGTTTGATAGGTAACTGACAAGTAGTAGGCCAGGATGTGCGAGAGTTCTAGAGCTTTGGCAAGAGAAAGTGCCAATCATAGCATCGGGCTTGCTGGTCGATGAATCATAGGATGCGCGCGGGGTTCTCGGATGGGCGCGTGGAGGTCACGTGCCACTCTCGCCGTTGCGGGTAACCGGACTTGGACTAGCGTGTCGTTGGCGCATGTGGTTACGGTATGGTACTCTGTTGCGGTAAGTTACCCCGCAGAGTTGGTAGTCTGGACGGTATCAGTTGGAGTTAAGTAGGGAGCTCATCATTTCGCCTATAAGGCCTTCGGCATGGAATAGATTCCATTTTCACAATCACTGCTTAATGGTAACACAGGAAAAGGCTTGTAGAGAGACGGGGGAAGTACCGGTCTCACACTGACTATACTGGATGCCATAAACAGCCTCAGTCTCATCCACACGGCAAACAGCTCCAGATCCGATCGGAACCCTGGGAACGGCTAGACGCTGGTCACCATGACTAAACACAGCGACTCCATTTGTCAAGAGCCAGACTGAATCTTCCATCAAGTGGCAGAGGAGCGGGTGGTGGGGACTCTCAAGTGGGGAAGAATGGGGTGTCACTTGGCGGACATGGATATCATCAACAAGAGAGAGGAGCATAGTTGACGTCCAGAAAATATCAGAATGAGAAAGATGAAAGCAAGAGAGATGGAAGAGTAAGAGACACATCCCCGCATAGAGGGCCGCATTCTCCGCAATTTTCCCACTCTGATTGGAGTGGGGGATGCAAGGCGCGCGAGTCAGCCGCGAGGACAACAAACAGGTCGATCTCACGTAGTGATAACCGTAGCTTTTCCCACTTGCTCAATTTCAAGATGAGCCAGTATAAAAAGGTGCGGCCGATTAGAATAGACAGACATCCATCGTTAGAACCATAGACAGACCGACAGCATGTCGCCCACCAAGGAGGAAATTCACTGCGACGACGATGTGCCCATCTTGATCGTTGGGGCCGGCCCATGTGGCTTACTCCTTGCGTATTTGCTTGCCCAACTTGGAGGTATGGGACAACTCCTCCACGATATAGGAAGCTGGTCATGAGAGAAAAGTTCGGGATAGATTCGCTGACTGTCTTCTACTTGTCTTTTAGTCCGATCTCTGCTATGTGAACGTTACCCCACCAGACTACAAGCGCCAAAAGCACATGCACTGTCCCCTAGAACACTCGAACTATGCCGGCAGTACGGCTTGGATGTGAACGAGATTCGCAGCATTGGTACCAAACGCGGAGAGGCGTTCTGGGTCAATTTCATTACAAGTTTGAGTGGCAGGCAGGTCGGAAGACTCCCCTATGAGCGCATGGATCCAGAAGTTCTGGAGAGCACACCGACGGTATGACAATTATATGAAGACCTCAAAAACTGAGATACATGCTCATGTTAGTGATAGATGATTCATAATATTCCTCAGCCAGACTTTGAGGAGCTGGTCGCTAAGCGGTTATCCAAGAACAATCTGGTGGAGATACGCAAGAATCATTCCTTTGTTAGACTGACTGATGTAAGTTTCTTGGTAAATCGCGAAACCAATCTAGAGCTGTTACTGATATCGACATAGCGCGGTGATTATGTCTTAGCCACCATCGAAGATCGTGCAACACAGCAAGAATATACTGTGAAGTGCTGCCATCTTGTGGCATGCGACGGAGCAAAGAGTGCAGTCCGGAGATGTTTGGGAATAGAGAGCGAGGGCGAGGACTCTTGTATGTGGTACAGCTGACCCATTCAATACTTTGAGGCTGACCACTACTTAGATGAAACCATGATGACTATCCATATTAATGCCAACCTGCATCCCGTGGTCAAAGAACGAGTGGGTATGTTACACTGGGTTATGGACCCAGAAGTATCCGGTTTCATTATTGGATACGACCTCGGAGGGAACCAAGTCTTGATCTGTAATTTTGATGTGAGTCCAAAATATTGACTCCTCGATTGGTTGTTTACTTCAAGAAACAGCCACCAACTAACTCCGAGTAGGCTGAGAAGCACCCAGTCAACTCATGGGACGAAGCGCTTTGTCGCAAAGTTGTTGACGCAGCTATTGGTGCAAAGATCCCATACGACGTATTGAGTTATCGACCATGGATATTGAGTAGGAAAGTCGCACTTGCATACCGAGCAAACCGTGTATTGCTGTCAGTAGTATCGCATCTAAGTCTCCAGTAGTACGTGCTAACACAGTCGCACAGAGCCGGAGATGCTGCGCATTCTTTCCCACCTACTGGGGGATTGGGACTGAACAGCGGTCTAGGGGATGTCCATAACCTCGCATACAAGCTCGCAGCAGTGCATCATGGATGGGGTGGCGACAAGCTTCTGGACAGCTATGAAGCTGATCGGCGGCCAGTTGCCTGCGATAACGCTGAGCAAAGCGTCAAAAACGGCAAACAGATATTTGGTCTTTTAAAAGCGCTCGGGACTACCGATCCTGATGTTCAAGTTGCGAGGCAGAATTTATATCGCAACATTGAAGACGCACAAATGATGAAGGAGATCAACAAAGGCATTGAAGGCCAGCGTGAGCACTTTGACAACCTTGGTCTTCATGTGGGCTATGTCTACGGTAACCACAAGCGCCCAGACTGTGCCTCGACATATGAGCCCGTTTGCATTCCTGGAGCCCGCTTACCGCACGCGTGGATCAAGTTATTGACCCCAGACCAGATACGGCTTCCCCCCATTGATTGTTCCTATGTATCTGAGTTTCTTCCCGAGGAGCTAAAACTGAAACAGTTCTCCACGCTAGATTTGTGTGCATTTGACGCTTTCACACTCATTGTGGACATAATATCAGCCGATATTTGGGGAAAGATCCTCGAAGAGGTGAAACGGCAACTCCCCGGCAAGTGTAGTGGGCTAAAACTCCAGATGATGACCAGAGGGGCAAACTTTGACATTCAGGCCGGGGGTGGCGAAAAGTGGATGGCGCTGACGAGATTAGCGGAGGGCCAGGCAATTCTAGTCCGTCCCGACCAGCACGTCTTAGCGCGCTTTGAATATCCGGGGGAATCTAGTGGGGTACTGGGGGAATTGAGGGCGCATCTGGCGTGGGATGAGGGTATAGGTGGTTCGGGGTAGATGGACCAACGGACAGACGGAGTTATGCAGAGCCGTCGGGATATCCGGGAAAGTGGGCTGATGTACGTCTGAGAGTGAGAGACAATGTGGTTTTAGATAGTAGATAGGATAGTATCACTCTGCAGAGACGTCTAGTATATCCGACGGGTATAAAATCGATAACCGTTCGCATTGATCGCCCATATAGTAGATGTGAGTAAAGAGGGAAGACCGGCAATGGCGAGGCAAAGTGTGGAGGAAAGCAGTGACGGATAAGAAAACAGCCGCTCTCCACCACCCACGGTGGGGATTTGTGTGGAGAGAGCGTGGGGAGTGACGCCACGGGGAAAAGAATCCCAAGAAGTACGGAAAGCAGATGCCGATCGCAGTCTCACTACACGTTCAGCTATAATAACTACGCGTCGCTGCCTGCTTCCTATTACCCCTCCCCCTCATTATTTCTTCTTCCCTCAATCTCCCCGTTCTCTCCTCACCCTGCAACATTGGCCAATTCCCCGTCTGCCTGTTGCAATCCGCCCATCATGTCCCACTCCGCCGCTGAATTGCAAAAGCCTACGGGCGAGTACCGTCAATACTTGCCCGACCTGAGTCTGAAGCGCTTCCAGGTGATGCGCACTCAGGATGCTCACGAATACGCCCATGATTTCAAGACGCTGAAGAACCCTCCGTGGCTGCATGCGCTGTATATGCACTGGGTTGATCTGCTGCAGGAACCCTTCAAGGGTGTTACCACCGATGGTAAGTTCTTTTTCTCCGATACATTCACCCCGCACCGCCGCTTCGAAGGGTCAATGCTAATCAATTGCCAAAGGAAATGTTCGCCCCGGCTTGTTCACGCTCCAAGATGAAGATGTGCCTGTTGGCGACATCGTTGAATCCGTTCAGAACGTTCTGTCCCTTGCCGACGACAAGCAGCGCCAGGCGCTTTCCTACCACATTGACTCTCCCGAATGGAGGACCTGGTCAAACCCCGAATTTCTTCTGGCCCACAAGGGTCTGCGCCTCGACGAGATTGACAACAAGTTGCGCGATGCCATCATGAACGTTCTGAAGACCACCCTCTCGCCCGAGGGCTACGACAAGGCCGTCAAGGCCATGCGCATCAACCACTTCCTTGGCGAGCTGGTGGAATCGCCCAAGGTGATGAACGAGTTCTCCTACAACTTTGTCCTTTTCGGTCGTCCCTCGACCACTCGGCCATGGGGCTGGTCCTTCTATGGCCACCACCTTTGCCTCAACATTTTCCTGTACAAGAACCAGATCGTCGCCTCCCCGTGGTTCACCGGCGCCGAGCCCAACGAGATTGACGATGGCCCGTACTCGGGTACTCGCATCATGCAGATCGAAGAAGAGCTTGGCCTCCGACTGATGCAATCCCTCACCCCTGACCTTCAGCAGAAGGCCCGCGTATTCGAACAGATGCACGACCCCGCCATGCCCCCAGGCCGCTGGAACCGCGATGACCAGCGCCACCTGTGCGGAGCCTACCGGGACAACCGCGTCGTCCCTAACGAGGGTATCACCGTCGAGGGATTCTCCGAGGAACAGAAGAAATTCATGTACGGCATTTTCGAACAATACCTGTTGTACCTCCCCGCTCGGGCTCGTCAGATGAAGCTGGACCAGATCCGCCAATACGAGTCGGAGACTTACTTCTGCTGGATCGGTGGATACGGCGACAGCGACCCCTTCTACTACCGCCTGCAGAGCCCCGTGGTTCTGGTCGAGTTCGACCACCACTCCGGCGTCTTCCTCAACAACGAGGAGCCCAAGAAATTCCACATTCACACATTGTTGCGTACGCCGAATGCCGGAGATTACGGACAGGCTTTGCGGGCTCAGATCCCCGCTGTGGAGGGACTTAATGGAAAGGAGATTGTGTGGGAGAAGTCCGCTCTGTGAAATGCCGGACACGTGTCAATATATGATGATGTTATGTGAATAGAGTGTTATATAGCGTACATACATATGGAATCCATGATATCCTCCAGGATGGCTATGAGGCTGTCACCATCCTGACCAACCACTTCTCGATCTGTGAAGTCTATGTATTGTCCCTTAGGCACAAAGCTGCTCCAAAGAAATAACTCGGACTAATGGGATTTATTGGATCCATTCATCGGCAGAGTTATCAAGAGGATCATAGCCGATGTCGGGACTCACAAGGGGCCGGATCAGCGGAGGAATGAAGATGGGTCAGGAGGTAGCCTTACTTCTTATAGGGACAGACTTGTCCCGCACGGTCCTCATTCGCCCTATCTATCTTAGCCTATGGATGTTTTCGTAGCTCTTTACTTCTTACAAGACATGAGATAATGGCCTCTATCTAGGATATTTGCTGTTGTTCACACATCGGATTGTGACCATACAGAGAACTCCTACAGATATGTTGCCATGGTTTACCTGTGAATCTATTCGAATCGTTGAGTTAGTAAAACTTCGAGAATTAGGAGGAGACAGTGCTAATCAATTAGTAGTTTACTGTGTATAATGGGGATGTGTGTAGTCCACTACTACTTAGGAGAAGTGATATTAGCGTGGTGGCTATATTTTGCCTTGTGGGCCCTTGGTTACTCTGGTAGGATGATATTTTACTTCCATGTGACTGTCATGCTAGTTTAGTACTAGTAAAACGAACTTGTCATAGTGTGGATAGCACTATATGAGTGGACATATTTGTTGTTTTTGGAGGTATGTTCATCCAATTTCTGAGGAGGTTACGTGATGATTTTCGAGCTATTTGGTGTCTCTTGCCAGGCATAGTCACAGTCTATTGCGACTCCACTGCAGAGTATATCCGTCTTGTTTCAGGTGCCCTACTGATCATATACCGAGTTCAACTCGCTTGATTACATCCAATCCTATCAGACTTTTGTCCCGGAGATGACATCTCCCGGATCTAATGATAAAACCAATAATAACCTGCATTAATGCACAAGTTGCAAGGATGTCCAGTAACGTGACCAACAACAACTCCCGAAAGTGACATCTTGCTTTATCATGCCCACTAAACCGTAAATCCTTCTGAAACTGGATCCTCCAAGCACAAAGCAGACAAGCGAGCAAGCAAGCAGACAGGCAGGCAAGGCGCTCTCGGCTCCGAAGTGGGCCATCCACCTACTGACCCTGCTGCTTCAGTGGCCTGTCACTCGTTGCCATGTCTGACTGCCTCGCCAATTCTGCACCAGTCGAGCAATTCTACTTAGACTTCAGAAACCGATTTGTTTTCCTGGAAGCGTGCTCCACTGACTACCCTCTCAGATTTGGCCTTCCAAAAACGGTACTCATGAACAATTAGCTTCACTTACAGCCTCCACAGCTCGATGTACCCTGCACGCGAGTATTCCGACATAAGTTGGGACTTTCATGATCTCGCTGCGGTTCGGGATACCCAAACTCAATCGGCGGTGGCACAGTCGGTGACGCCGATGACCTCAAAGACTTTCCAATCATCAGCTGGACTACGACAGGGATGAGGTGGCTGAGTGTTGAGCGGACGCGTGTATCCTGCACTGTCTGACCGATCCACTTCGTTTATACTTATACGAGGGAGCTTTCATTGTTCCTGTGAGATTGCAAGCCCCGCAGCTTGCGAGTGGGCAAGACAAGGCAATCGCGCTGCAAACAGGATTGCTATGCCCAGCTGAAGTCCCACTCCCCATTGGGATGAACATACACCATTGAAACTTATGCATCAGGCCATGTCTTCGGCAGTGATTGTCATCCTTCTTGCGCAGAATTCCTTCCAAAGTGACCAAGCTGTACAATGATCGGGCGCGGCAAATAGTTGCTTGTTCCTTCCCAACTTCTATTGGGATGTATGAAGGCTTTCACACATTATCATCCTGTCAACCTCGTGGACCGGATTGTTTACCCGTCGGCCGGATTTGAATACCGAGTCGATGACATGACACGTCGACATCTATCACCAAATGGTCTTCCGCGGATCAGTTTGCGAATATAGTATTTGCGTGTCGGAAAGGGCCGCCCCATCAAGCCGTGTCGGGCATGGCGCCATCCACAAGGACCTATGAGGGCTGCAGATGAGGCTTGGAGCTGACGAGTCCTCGACGGATTGACCGCACTGGAGAAAGTAAAGATAACCGGGGAGGAGGAGCATCAGTAAGGCAGCGCCAAATAAGAAGAAGAGATCGGGTTCTCACCAGCAGCGGCTCGACCCGCTAGTCGGCTCCAACCGCCTGGCGGATCTGGCTTCTGGGCGCTTCGATCCGAAAAGCCCCCCATCCCACTACACTTTTTCCTCGCTACTGGCTCATGATCGCTCTTATGGCCTCAAAAGCGGTCCGGACTATATCCCTTGAGGGTCTTGAAATCGTATCGTGTTGGGAGGCTAGCAAGAATATAATTTGAAGGCCTCCGATGTCGCCGCCGTGGTATAAACTCGGCATCCCTTTCTATGGGCTCTTGCATGATTTGCCTCCCATACTACTGTTCCATTCTTCTTTCCTTCTTGAACCGTTCCTCCTTCCTTCCTGAACCGTTCTTCCTTTCCCTCTAAACATCCTTTAAATCCCCTACTAACCCCACTTTAATGGGTAGCGGGATACAGAATCTTTCTAGAAAAGATGGGCGAACTCCAGCACTATCCGGCCGATACACCCAACGTGCCCTTCGCACAACGCCCGATCATCATTCTGGGTGCGGGCATTATTGGTTGTGCTGCAGCACGACAGCTTCTACAGGACGGCTTTCCAGTCATCTTGGTCGCTGAATATCTACCTGGTGATCAAGATTTCCGCTATGCATCCGCATGGGCTGGGGCGGCATGGCATCCAGCGGGCGGAATTTGTTCGGAATGGCGATATCTCCAAGCCATCAGTCATCGCCACCTGCTGAAAATGGCACAAGAAGAACCCGAATCTGGAGTCAGCATTGTCGATGCCCTGGAATATGTTGAACGACCTCCCGCTGAAAACTCGTCGGCATGGGGAAGGACTCTGGCTGCCAAGGTAAGACAGCTCGCACAAGCAGTAATAGACATAGCTCAGGGGTTGACACAAGACTTAGTGGCGTGACTTACAACCGGGTGAATATCCATCCGAATTCAGCTGTGGATGGTCGTACGAGACTCTCGTCACCGATCCCACCATCCACATGCCGTATCTGGGCAAGAAGATCACTGCTCTGGGCGGCCATTTCATTCGCAAGCGGGTAGAGTCTCTTGAAGACCTCTATCACATGTTCCCCGAGTCAAGTATATTCATCAACGCTAGCGGAATTGGAAGTCAGACCCTCAAGGACGTCCAGGATGACCAGTGCTTCCCGGAAAGGGGGCAGAACGTGTTCTACAAGACGGAAAACTGTCGCACAATGTACTTCCGGAACGGCCAAGAATACACCTACGTGATCCCTCGGCCCATGTCACATGGTGTCATTTTGGGAGGAGTCAAACAAGCTGACAATCTGTAAGGCCTGATCACGAATACCCAAGCAGCTACACCTTTGGGGACACCGAATACTAATTCTATAACAGATCCTCCGAGCCAGACATGGAAATCGCCCGAGATGAGATCGCACGCGCACACCGTCTCGCGCCCGAAATCGTTCCCGAGAACCCACCCGAAGACACCCTCAGCTACATCGTCGGCATCCGGCCCTCGAGGAAGGGTGGCTTCCGCTTAGACTCGGAGCAGCACGAAAGCCGGTACATCCTCTCAGCCTATGGATTCGGCGGAGGCGGCTATGCCTTCTCGTACGGAGTCGCCGATGCACTGTGCAAGATGGTGGAAAAGGTGGAGCGAGAGAATGTGATCTGATCTAATCCTTGTGATCGAGGGTGCTGATACCTTCATGGGAAGAATGCTGGCCATTCAGCCCCGTGGATGTGACGTTGATGTTGACGTTGACGTTTAGTAGATTCATTAATTAACATTGAGCAGTGTCGTCGCAGCACCCTCAACGCTATTATTAATACAATGCATTAGAGTACTCATAATCTAAAGCGAAGAGTTGTCCATAACATGCAGGAAGTTAGCTACCCCAGTAATCAACCATCCATAGTACCGACAATCCCCATTTCCGCCTCAGGCAACAATACAAACATACACCTCGTACCCGTATTGAAATAACAAATCCTGACAAGACACCCCTCCTTCAACGCTGACAAATCTACTGCCTTGCCAAGCAGATCAGTCAATATGCGTGTTGTGATTGGACAATTATTCTCCACGATCCAGGGAATCAGTGATTAAGCGTGTCAGCAGGGTGCATTAGCGTCTGCCTTGCGCCTTGGTTCTCCGGACGGTGGAGATCGTATCTCCGGAGGGGAAGGGAGTGGCATAGGATTTGGTCGTGTAGAGAGTGTGATGATGATGTTAGTATTGTTGCTGTGGTTAGATTGAGTGCTTATTCTTATGTTTATGTTTATGCTTATTATATGTATGTCTGTGCATACGTATGGATCTATAGTATACTATATGTTGTGCTACACTAGTTGCTGTAGGGGAATACTAGATAGGTTTAGGATCATCACTGCACTCATGCATATGTACTCACTCACAGTAGGTATAGTAGTTTGCACTATGGCTTTATATGGAAAGGAAGAGAAGAGAAGATCATAACCCGTTATATTCAATCGACTTACTCATCACATCATCATTCCTAACAATCAACACCTTACAATAGCCATGGCTGCACCCTACAAATACCTAATAATCATCTTCTCCCCCCTCTTCTGCCTCCAGCGATTCGTACTCTTCAACAACTCAGGACACCCCCTCAACACCCACGGCCACTTCCTGAGAAACTGCTCCGTGACCTCCCAATTCGCCGGATCCGACGGCTCTCCCCACACCAACAAACTACACGTATCGGACGCATTATCCCAAAATCCCATAACATCATGACAAAGCTCATCATCATCGAACCGATCAATCATGAGACACAAATTATCCCGGAGACGCGGCAACGGGAAGAAATCTAACCACGGGTGATGCGGCACCTGCATTTGGATCTTCGTCGGACGGAGACTCACAGGCAATCTCTTTTCCTGGATAGCCTCGGGCGGGAGGGTGTTGAAGAGGGAGAGGGCATCGTCGTCGTCACACCAGGTGGTGCAATTGCCCAACCCGAGGACCGTCATGTTGGTCATGAAGGCGCGGAAGACGTTTAGTTTGCTGAGCGTGAGGAGGTGGTCCGCGGACGGGGAGCCCCGGAAGTAGCTCTCGTAGGCGACCCGTGCGAAGTGCTCGAATATTCGCCGGATGTTTTCCGGTTTGGAGGCTTCGCTGGTTAGGGTGCGGCGGGTGATGAGGGTTTGGGAGGATGGAGAGGAGGAGGAGGAGGTTGATGATGATGATGATGATGATGGGCTGGTTTGCTCATGCTTGGTGTTGGTGCCTAGTGCTGGTGGTGGGTGTGGTTGTGAGGAGGATGACCGTGTGACCAGGGCATTGTTGCTGTTGCGTTCGGCTTGTTTTCGTTTCCCTTTGATTATTTGACGTTAGTTGAGATTGATTATAGATGGGCATGTGGTGGATGAATCTCACGGTATGCTCGCTGGTTCAGCCGGTTCTGTCGTCGTCGACGTTCCTGGCGGTCGCAGAGACCAGCCCAGTCATCTTCAGGGTCCACTTGAGCGGCGGCGGTAGAAGCAGCAGCAGCAGCAGCGGGGGTCACCACGGGGAGTGGCGGTGATGAGGAAGACCGCGTGGCTTTCTCCGTGCTGATGTCTTGACTAGTCGGCGACCGTAGCAAGTCCGATCCCATGTGAGAGTATATGAATTGGATGGATTCCTGTACTGAGAGGCGAGAGATGATGATAGTGACGATGGGGGGGGATGATCGGAGAGAGAATGCCGCTATAACGGAGTAGGAAAGGCAAGTCGAAATCCCATGAAAAGAGCAGGTCCGCCGGTGCTTTTAAAAGTCCAGCGCTGCGACGGTTTCGAATGGGTTTCGAGGACACTAACCGGAAGGGTAGTAGTGGTTGCTCATCATACATATGGTATGGTTCGGTAAATACTAGTGTTACGTTACGCGTTAGGAGAACATCGTCTATGAGTTGGTAAGTTGTACATTCATTCTGTGTCGATAATAACCTAATCAGGGAGTTCTGTGAAAGAGATGTCTTCAGCAGGAAGCAGAAGAAACCTATACTGTACATATCGATTAGAATACAAACAAGCCACCCAAACGCTAACTATGCTGAACAAAACAAAACTAAGTGCTGCGAGACCTTGTCTCTTCTCCCTTGATGACTCGCTCTAGATGTGCTCGCTCTCCACTGTTCTCTACCAGATTTCGAAACACACCTCCCTCGATGTCAAGCAACTCCTGCGGTGTGCCAAACTCCACGGCCTTTCCGGCGTCCATCACGAGGATTCGATCAAAATCCGCAACCGTGCTGAGGCGGTGCGCAATGACAAGGAGCGAGGTAGCATTGCGTCCAAACTCTTCCCGAATGGACCGCTGAATCAAAGCTTCGGTTTGCATATCCACTGCGGAGGTGGCCTCATCCAGGATCATGATCTTCGGCTGGGAGACTATGGCACGCGCCAGGCAAAGTAGTTGCCGTTGGCCTTGGGAGAGATTGAGCCCTCCCTGAGAGACGACTGATGACAATGACGCGAAAAAATTGCTTGTTTTGACCGGTTCCGTGCTCGAGTTCGCGGATGACGGCAATGTACTGCTGTCGCTCAGTGGCTCGCTACTTGAATGCGACGCCAGGGTCAGTGTATCCTCGAACGAGACCAGATGTACGCGTTCTAGAGCGTTGTAGAGTTCCACATCACTATACTCGTTGAATGGATCCAGATTAGACCGCAGCGTTCCCGAAAATAGCACTGGGTCTTGTGGAATGATGGCAAGACGGCTCCGTAAAGCTTCAAGCTTGATTTGCGAGATATCCAGCCCATCAATGAGTATGCGCCCTTGTCGGGCCTCGAGGAAGCGGAACAATGCCAGGGTTAGCGATGATTTTCCGGCCCCGGTACGTCCAACAACGCCCACTCGCTGGTTGTTCTCCATAGTGAAGGTAAGGCCGTCAATCACAGGAGGCAGGTCGGGGGCGTACCCCACAACCAGATCCTCAACTTCGACCTTTCCACGCGTGGGCCATGCCGCTGGCGGGTTATGGCCCCCTTGCTCCTCCAGCTCAATGTTGCAGTACTCCAATACCCGCTCCGTAGCATTCATATCTGTTTCCACATTTGCATAGAAGCGCAGGCCCATCGACACAGCATAATTGTACTGTAGCGCAAATGTCATGGCGAAGCCTGCCAGTGCCGGTGAGATGCTGGGAACGTACACTACCAGAGCTGCTGTCATCCCGGCCAGTACGGCTCCCGCAATACTCATCCGAAATGATAGCCATCGGTCTAAAAGCCAGAGATACCACGCCGCCTGAGCATGACGATCGATGCGCTCATACATATCTTTCAGGTAGATCTCTGCTTTGTTAAAAGCTCGAATTGTGGTCAGACCGGAAAGGCTGGACCCAAACCGTTCTAGGACAGGACTCTTAGCGGTACTTTCGAGTCGTTTGATCTGACGCATTCCCGTGAGGTAGATCTTGGAGAGTCGAAAGCATAAGACCAGCAGGATACAGGCAAGCACCAACAGTATCGGGGATACCAACACTCCTGCTGCTAGTATACTAGTCAGCTCCAGAGCCTTGAACACGAAGTGTCCAATATCATAACCGAGCCTCCAGTCAAGAATGTACATGTCAGATGTGAATCGATTGAGGATCCGGCCGAGGGGCACCGTATCTAGCCATCGCAGCGGTGAGCGCAACACAGCTGCTAATAGGTCATCAAAGAGTCGCTGGGAAGATTCCAGAGACGCAAGGGCAAGAGCCAATGTTCTCAGGGTTCCAATGATACACGCGGCTACCGAAAAGCATACATATATGCTGAGATAGAACATGGAGTCCTTGTCGACAAAACGTCTGTTGACATCCATTGTTCGAGATTGGATGGCACCGTTCGAATCGGTCAGTTGGGATGAGGATGCGGACGAGTCTGTCCAAACGCTTATCCACCAGGACTAAGAACGGTCAATTTGGTCCGTGACTGGAAGAATATGGGGACTTACTCTTCCGACTAAAAGCGCCATGAATGCGACATAAGCCAAAAACGTTATCATCCACCAGCGTAGGCATTTCCCCTTGGTCATGTATGTTGTGTACACTTGCAGGGACACAGCTCCTTTCTCGCGCCTCTCGTCTTCCGTGAACTTCCTTGGAGGCTCGGCAACACTTGTCGCTACTGAAAAGCCTGACTCAGTAGATACGCGCTTCATCGGTGTTATCGGTGTCACAGGTTCGTCGTCTACCACATCGGCATTGCGACCATTTGATGACTTGGCAGATTCGCCCAACAAGTCTATCAAGTTCTGAGTGGCTGCCAATTCATCTACTGTTCCAGCATGAATTGTAAGCCCGTCAGACAGAATAACACAGTAGTCAGTCCGAGACAGGCACAAGCCTAGATGATGCGTGACCAGGATCCTGGTCCTGCCATGGCCTAGCTTGCCGATAAGGGCATGCTCATACACGTGGCGCCCAGTCTCAGCGTCAAGTGCACTGAATATATCATCCATAACTAGGATTCCGGCACGAGAATAGAGAGCACGGGCAAATGAAATGCGCCAGCGCTGACCACCACTCAAATTAATCCCATTTGCACCAATATCGGTCCGATCGGCATCTGGAAACATTGCGATGTCTTTCTTCAAGCCTGCGGCGTAAATGACTTTGCGGTATCGATAACGATCGTACGGAAGGCCGAAAAGGATATTGTCCTTGATAGTGGCGTTCTCCAACCAGGGGTTCTGAGCAACATATGCGATGGCCGAGTCAATGATCCAGTTGTGGCGAGTGGCTCGCTGATCATATGTCCTGTTTATGGAAGGAGCATGGGGTACTGCCACGGTCCCAGATAAGACATCACACTCCCCCAAGATTGAGGCTAAAAGTAGGCTTTTCCCAGAGCCAGTCTTTCCGGATATTACACTGAGGCCCTTTGGGGGGAATTGCAAGGTGAGGTCTCGGAGCAGAAAGCGCTGGTCGAACTCTGCCCCTTCCTCGCCAGGCCAGGCAATGGTCGCATTGTGAAAGGAAATCTTGTCGACAGCGGAGGTATGGGGGGACTTTTCGGGTGAGCCCAGATATCGTTCGATACGATCCGCGCTAATTTTGGCCTCCATTCCCTTCGAAAGTAAATCAGGCAAGCTTGCCATGGCTGATTCTAGGGAGCCAAATATGGAAAGAGTTGTAAACGCAACGGAAGCAGAAAGCTCGCCACGAGTCAAAGTATATACTGTCAATGAGACGGCAGACAGCATTAGAGGTCCCATAATCCACACAGACACCATGCCAATAGTATAGAGTGAGGTTTGCCAGAGGAGCCCTAATTCAACGCGGCGCTTCTCGCTAATGCGATCCTGCCATTGCTGCTCCAATGCTGCAAACTTGATTTGCCGGATCCCATGAAGAACCTCCCCTACAGCTCCCATTCGTTTATCGCTTGCTTTCATGTATTCTTCTTGTGCCGTGGAGTAGTTCTTCGTCAAATAGGCGTTCATAGGAGCCACTAGAAGAGCAGTTGCGATGCCGGCCAATAAACTCGGCCATCCTATAAGGTGGACTAAGAAGACACCTCCTATAAGCAGTCGGATGACAGATGAGGGAATCAAGTAGTTGAACATAACGAAATCTGCAATGCGTTTGGAGTCCACCGAGGCAAGATTGATAGGGCTTTGGCTGACAACATCCTGTTGCGGTTCGTCTGCATCGCGGTCATCCCCTTCCTTTTCCTCTAACGATACAAGCTGCTTGACATCCTTACACCTCATTGACTTGGCGAACACGAGCGCTGAAAGACCTTCGTAAATAGGGATCCAAAGTTTTGCATATATGATCCACCAAAGCCACGATTCGATGCTGGACGAGATGATGAGAACGGTTCCCAACCCGAAAACCCAGGCCCATGCCTCATTAACATCCTTTGAATTCTCGTCAGGGTTGGAATAGCGCTTCTCGAGCGATTTCAGTATTCCGTACATCGCTGCCTGTGGGCCGAAACTTAACACGCAGATAATCATGCTAAGTGATGACTGAAGGATGAGTGACTTTTGGTGTGCCACCACGAGGGACCGCCAGAGTGCTCGCGAACCTCGCGTACGATCAAGATGTGCATGAAGAGTTTCCGAGCGTGTATCATACGGCATCTTGGGGAGATCATCAATCTCCAGACCTTCATTGGCGACCGCATGGTTCAAGAGATCGTTTACCCAGCTGAATGTGAACCGATTCATAGCACTCACAGTAAGCTCTCGGTCGACAATCTGGCCATCGTGGTGCACGTCCGGGCGTCGAGGAAGTAGAAGACAGAGTGTAGCCCTAAAGAAGGATATTCCAAATTGACTTATCGCCAATCCCAACGACACGGCATCCAGGCTATACCCAGTATTGCAGACCAAGCCAATCTCTAAGCAGGGGATTATGGCGGCGAGTAAGCTAGCCCCGAATCCATATACTCCTAGCATGTACCGCTTGGTAGGTGCCGGCTCAATGAAGAAACCGATCGTTTGTACGGATAGAACTCCCTATATTCGGGGTTTCCGTTAGAGTTAGTTAGACGCAGAACAAACATTTAGCTGTCGGACTCACCCAGCTCCCCGTCTGCAGGCAAAAGGGAACAATCAAGACATGTTGGCCCTTTGTTATAGACAGGATGGCCTGTGCCAACGATATCCCAAGCCCAATGACTGATAGAACGGCTATTCCTAGTCTCTGCCAACGATCTGAAAAACCTTTCAACGCCTCATCACTGGCCTCCCCGTCCTTATCCTCATAGCCAGGTCTGTCAAAAGCATGTGCTCCGGGTAATTGAATCGGGGGTCTTTCTTTGACATGCAAGAATCGCCGGATTATGCCGTGTAGTGCAGGAACAGTACAGCTTGAAATGAATAGAGTGCCTAGAGCGCCTATAGCAATAGACGCCATGTCCTGGTTTGATGCCATCCTACATGGAGGCAGAACCACATCCGTTGCTGTAAGCTGGAGGGTTGATAGTGTCGAGATTAGATGAAAATGTTAGAGACCTAATTCAACAGTAATTTTGAGAGGTGTTTTGCTCCCACGCGTAGCTGTAGAGCTTGCATTCCACCTGCATTCTTATTGCGTGCCTTGCATCAAGGGGGAGCGGCCACGATCGCGTACCCAACACCACGGGTGAAGAAAGACACAGAAGGGTAGCCCCTACTTATAGTAAGTCTAATGACTGTACTCTCCACAGGCTAGTGTGGCATTATTGTGGCAACGATACGGATTTAATTGCAATAGTCAATAGTATCCCGGTGTACAGTGTAACAGTCCACCCATCCATCTGACCACAGTGAGGATTGGTCCGTCATTCTCTGACCGATATCGCATGATTGCGAAAAGCTTTGGTGTAACCTTTGCATAGACAAGAAGATTAAACGCAAAGACGGGAATACCTCGATAAAGGCTGGTGTGTTGGAGGTGAAGCACAAACGATCAGCTTTGTATAGAGAACCGCCCAATTTGGTAAGGTGCACAAGGTACTTGGCGGAGTGACCGCATTGGCTTACAAGAAGGCATGAGGTTCTGCCGCTAATATGGGCGGTCAGGAGGGCGGTAAAGTTTTATACAGATTCAGACTCATTGTTCCGGGGGTTGTTCAAAATTATATCCGTCTATATCCGTCGATTCCGCGATTTTCTCAGCGAGGTCGACGAGGTTCTGCCGCTTTTAGCGGTCAGATAAGCGGTAATAATATGCAGTAAACTATGGTGCCCGGGCCAAACAGTAGTGCAGCTTCGGGATCGGCGAAACCAGAAAGCGACCGCGCTAGTCCAGCTTAGGGTAGCTCTCTGGAGCCCAGCAAGTCACGGGGAGCACCCGCTATTATTCAGCGGGGCCGAGATGCTGATTTGCTGACAATCCATGGCCGTACATTGGGCGGCGCGGAGTCGCTGTCCAACTCCGGCCCCGACTTCGCTGCGGAGGACCCCGGCCCATTTTTGCTACTTGGAGTCACTTTCCTCGGTCGGGTCTACTTAATCCCTTCCTCTTGTTGTGGTCAAGGGTTTTGAAGGTCTCTGTGTCAGTTTGAACGCATTCACCCCGCTGCTGCACCCTTTCCTGTCACACTGTCCCGCGATCCACGCGCACTAGGACGGCAATGCTTCTTTCCCAAACCCGGGGGCGTATGCCCTCCGCTCTCCGGAGCATCGCCAAGCGCTCTTTGCTGAACAGGTATGGATAACGGCCTAGAACATGACTTGTGTCCTTCAATTGCTTCAGAATACAGGCTGATATTAGTTTCATACATTTAGTCGCCCTCTGTCCACCACTCTGCCGAAGCAACAGAACGGTAACGATGACGAGTTTACTGGCCTCAACAAGGTCTCCCGCCACATTACCCAGCCCATTTCCCAGGGTGCTTCCCAGGCTATGCTGTATGCCGCTGGCCTCACTGAGGCGGACATGAACAAGGCCCAAGTCGGTATTTCGTCTGTCTGGTACAATGGAAACCCCTGCAACATGCATCTGCTCGATCTCAACAACCGTGTCCGCGAGGGTGTCCAGAAGGCTGGTTTGGTCGGATTCCAGTTCAACACTGTCGGTGTCAGTGATGCTATCAGTATGGGTACCAAGGGAATGCGCTTCTCTCTCCAGAGTCGTGATCTGATCGCCGATTCTATCGAGACCGTTATGGGTGGTCAATGGTATGACGCTAACATCAGCATTCCCGGCTGTGACAAGAACATGCCTGGTGTGTTGATGGCAATGGGACGTGTGAACCGCCCCAGTTTGATGGTCTACGGTGGTACCATCAAGCCTGGCTGCGCCTCCATGCAGGGTAACGCCGACATTGATATCGTCTCCGCCTTCCAGGCCTATGGTCAGTTCATCAGCAAGGAAATCACCGAGCCCCAGAGATTCGACATTATCCGCAACGCCTGCCCTGGAGGTGGTGCCTGCGGTGGTATGTACACTGCCAACACCATGGCCACTGCTATCGAAGTCATGGGCATGACCCTTCCTGGATCGTCTTCCAACCCCGCCGAGTCTGACGCTAAGTACCTTGAATGTCTTGCGGCTGGTGAGGCCATCAAGACTCTGCTCAAGGAAGACATTCGTCCTTCGGATATCCTGACTCGCCAGGCTTTCGAGAACGCCATGGTTTTGGTCAACATCACTGGTGGCTCCACCAACGCCGTTCTTCACTTGATTGCCATTGCGGACTCTGTTGGTATCAAGCTGGATATTGAGGACTTCCAGTCCGTTTCCGATCGCATTCCTTTCTTGGCGGACCTCAAGCCTTCCGGCAAGTACGTCATGGCTGACCTGCACAAGATCGGTGGTACTCCCTCTCTGCTTAAGTTCTTGCTGAAGGAAGGTCTCATCGATGGCTCTGGCATGACTGTCACCGGTCAGACCCTGGCCAAGAACTTGGAGAATGTGCCGGACTTCCCTGAGGATCAGAAGATCATCCGTCCCCTGTCCAACCCCATCAAGGAGACTGGCCATATCCAGATCTTGAGGGGCTCATTGGCCCCTGGTGGCAGTGTCGGCAAGATCACTGGTAAGGAAGGAACCGTCTTCACTGGAAAGGCTCGCGTCTTTGATGATGAGGATGATTTCATTGCTGCTCTCGAGCGTAACGAGATCAAGAAGGAGGAGAAGACCGTCGTTGTCATCCGCTACACTGGTCCTAAGGGAGGACCTGGCATGCCCGGTAAGTCGCTACAGCAAAATGTTCTCCTACACTGTGCACGTGTACCAGTAATGCTAACGAATTGCGACGAGTAGAAATGCTGAAGCCCTCTTCTGCCCTGATGGGTGCCGGCCTCGGACAGTCCTGCGCCCTGATCACCGATGGCCGTTTCTCCGGTGGTTCTCACGGTTTCCTGATCGGACACATTGTTCCTGAAGCCGCCGTCGGTGGCCCCATTGGTCTGGTCAAGGATGGTGATGTTATCACTATTGACGCCGTGAAGCGTGTTCTGGATCTTGATGTTGAGGAGACCGTCCTCGCGCAAAGAAGAAAGGAGTGGGAAGCCGACAAGGCTGCTGGCAAGCTCCCTCCCACCGGCCTGACCCTCAGAGGTACTCTCGGCAAGTACGCTAGGTACGTATCAGGCTCTAACTGGCATCACATATATCAATACGATGCATATCTATGGTTCATGTCTAGACGCGATGCTAACGTTACCCAATAGAACCGTCAAGGATGCCAGCCACGGCTGTATCACCGACTCTCTCGAGTAATCGGGAAGGCATATATGACCATATGTCCTTCTTTGCGTCCATATATTCTTCGAAAGTAACTTGTGTCTTATATCAATCTCTTTTTTCTTTTCAGCTACTCTATCTGGGATGATTTTGGGTCGTTTTGAGTCTGGGACCGCACGTGGCTACTGTTTTGTATAGGCGAATTGAAACGAACCAAAAGTGCTGCTTGTTATGACCTCACTATATGGTCTCGTGTATTTACAGAATATCAAATACAGCAAATAATATTGTTAAGAAATCATATATTCTCCCTGGAAAGCGAGGTTAATTACTCCGCACCCCATATCCGTTCCACGGATCGTATCTGGATGCACGTGGGCCGTACATCACATGACTGTCGCTTAGTGTTTGCAAAGTTTGTAAATTTTTCTTATCGGCTTCTACTTTCTATCGAGGGGCGTCTCGTTTCTACTTGGCTCAAACCCTGCTTCGTCGGACTCACATCTTTCCAGGCCTCAGCCGGAGTATATCTTCATCATGGCCCCTGCTCCGATCGCATCTTCGAGCGATGATATCGCGACTGTTCTCCAATTAGTTACGCCACCTCAGATTGCCCCGCACCGCTCCCACGACCCCTCCAACAATCAGAAGCGGAGTGATCCCTTCCAGTTCGGCTCCCGGTACCTGGAAGAAGGAGACGATGTCTTCGAGTTCAACGCCTGGGACCATGTCGAGCCCGACGACGAGTTCAAAGCCTTCGCAGAAGTCCAATATTCGAAGCAGCGCGAAACCCCCGTTTCGGATTTCGACAGAAACCGTTTCAATGCCGACCCTGCCAAGTGGTGGAACCTTTTCTACAAGAACAACACAGCCAACTTCTTCAAGAACCGAAAATGGCTCCGCCAGGAGTTCCCTGTCCTTGCGGATGTGACTCAACCTACAGCAGGAAAGAAGGTGGTGCTGGAGGTCGGTGCAGGCGCCGGAAATACTGCCTTCCCATTGTTGGAAAACAACGAGAACGAGGAGCTCATGGTCCATGCTTGTGATTTCTCCAAGACTGCTGTCAAGGTCATGCGCGAGAGTCCACACTACAATCCCAAGTATATGACAGCTGATGTGTGGGATGTCACGGCGGAGCCGGATGAGAACGGCAATGGACTTCCTCCGGGCCTTACTGAGGAGTCGGTCGATGTCGTCGTTCTCATCTTTATCTTTTCTGCCTTGGCTCCAGAGCAGTGGAACCAGGCTCTTCGTAATGTGTACCGCGTCTTGAAACCCGGCGGACATGTGCTGTTCCGCGATTACGGACGGGGCGACTTGGCACAGGTTCGCTTCAAGAAGAATCGATACATGGGCGAGAACTTCTACGTTCGTGGTGATGGAACACGGGTGTACTTCTTTGATCGCGATGAGCTTGAGAAGATGTGGGGCCAATGGACTCCGGAGAAGGGCTTGCCCACAGCACTTGCGACAGGAGAGGAAGCTGAGGCCAAGGATGAACAGAGCCTTACTGACATCAAGGGTGTCTTTGACATCGAGAAGCTAGGTGTCGATTACCGGTTGATCGTTAACCGTCAGCGCAAGCTGAAGATGTACCGCTGCTGGATTCAGGGCCACTTCCTCAAGCGCGATACCACTGCCGCCGTCGATGCTTCGAATAACGAATCGTGATATCCTTTTGATCCTTCCGCAAAAGCTTAGCCCATGGCTCTGGGGCGTGGTGGAAGTCGCAGGATTGTTACTCATAGTGGCGTCAACATCGAACAAGCTACTGTTGTGTAGACCACATGCAAACAGCCAGCTTCTTTTCCATGTCACATATTTATTACATGAGGATTCGGGGACTTCCACTCGTTTGGAAGATGCTTCAAACCCATCCGACTCTCGAACGAACTCTCGGAGATCACATGGAACGGAGGCTTAGGGCAGTTGGTCACGCGCACAGCCAGTTCGTTGCGGCACCTAGTCGATAATTTAATCGACTTCTCGTGAAAGATGACTGTCATTCGGCCCCCAGTGCTTACGTTCTCAATGAACGTAAAAGTGAGTTTTTGATCCT
Organism: Aspergillus vadensis CBS 113365; assembly: GCF_003184925.1. Classification (NCBI taxonomy): domain Eukaryota; kingdom Fungi; phylum Ascomycota; class Eurotiomycetes; order Eurotiales; family Aspergillaceae; genus Aspergillus; species Aspergillus vadensis. The sequence goes on along the minus strand of NW_020292041.1, from coordinate 1,083,882 downwards.
CGATGGAGGATCTGATGATACCCATGACGATAGATAGAGACTAGACTAGAACTCATTTGGTTACATTCTTGGGGCGACTTTCACATGGATCAATTGATCGCATTAATTTCCCTGTCTCATTCATTGGGCGGATGTCGGGAGCCTTGTTCTACCCTAAGTATCACAAGCTCAAGTAGAATGACCCTATCGACATTCCCGACAGCTCATGGTACGTAGGTGAGCTATATGCTTGCCCCCTCATAGTCTGAAGAAACAGACTCAGTGTGGTATCTTATTATAATCTCTGTGAATAGACTCGAATAAGGCGATGTCTGACCCAACCTGACCCATGCATAGCCCGGTATGAGCAGGAACCGCAAGTCGAAAGCTCCTTGAAGTGAAACAAGGGAGATCTGGCCATACTCAGAGACTTAGAACACCAAGGGATCAAACAAACCCCGAGCGGATGTTTTCAGCGGCCACGCGGACATGCCACAGAAGCGGAAGGGGTCTTGTGTCGATTGGTATGTGAGATTCCTCATTCCTGCACTCGTCACCCTCCCATCTGCAACAAAGCCACATAGACAGCTACTGCTGACCCATGTTTCGGATCAGCTCAGTCTTAATTTGCCTTCATGGCTGACAAGTTATCTATTTGTTTATGTCTGACAATGGGATCAGGCATTCGGTCATGTTATATGCTTCAACAACGCCCCTATGGCAGGTGATACGGTCTGCTGAAGACCTCAACGCATCCAACGCCATCACCGAAGCTTCAGCAGTCGTCGATCCTGTCCTATTCCGTCGGTTCTTTGCCTTACCTATTGCATCTGAAAGCCCTGTTCGGTGTCTTGCACCTATCAGGGAAACGTGCGCACTGCACCCACTCTTTCCGGCTGGGGTCTGGGAAATCTGGACGGTCCCAGGCAGATCGGTGCCAGGGCAAAACCTTGTTAAAAATAACTTGTTCGGTCTTTCGTCCGACGGCCAATTGTATACGCACTGGAGACTCTTGATGATTCGGTCCGTGACGTACGTGCACCTCCACACTCCATTGATGGATTATGTGTCCCCGTGGGCACGCGGAGATCGGGGGCATTAGTCGAGAAACTTGCCTAATCTAGTGACAAGCAGGAAAGTAAGAGCTATCCGCATGCGACTTGCAGATCTTCTAGAGGGATATAATAAAGTCGTGCATCTATGACCTTGCAGGACACGACCCGCCCCCTCCTGCCTTCTTTAATATCGATACCCTCTGCCACTAGCGTCGTACATCACTCTTCACAATTCCTTCTCCTCTCAATTCATAATGAAGTTCACAAACTACCTTTTGACAACTGCATCACTCGCAGGCAGTGTCCTAGCGGTTCCAGCTCCCCGCACCGGTTTGGAGGACAGACTCCGTACGCGGTCATTGCAGCGCCAGTCACATCCTCTTGCACCACTTCCACTTGACACATCCACCAAAGAGGAGTCCAGACTCCTCCAATCCGACGAAAATACCACCCATGTTACCTACAGCAGTAATTGGGCGGGCGCAGTGCGCGAGCAACCACCTCCGCAAGGCACGTATTCAGCCGTGTCGGCAACCTTTCGCGTACCAGAACCCACGGCGCAAGGGGGGAGTGGAACGCAGGCTGGATCGGCCTGGGTCGGGATAGATGGCGACACATACAGCAACGCCATTCTCCAAACAGGAGTCGACTTCTACGTGGAAAATGGGCAAACGTACAACGATGCCTGGTTTGAGTGGTATCCAGACTATGCATACGACTTCGACCTGGATGTGAGCACAGGTGACACAATCGTCGCCAAAGTGGAGGCCATCTCGCCAAGTCAAGGCGTAGCCACAATCGAGAACATATCAACAGGGAAGAAGGCCACGCAGACGATCAAAGCCCCAGCTGCGACAGCCACACTTGCCGGCCAGAATGCCGACTGGATCGTGGAGGATTTCCAATCTGGCGACTCAATGGTCGATCTGGCTGGCTTCGGCGAGATCAGCTTCTGGGGCGTGCAAGCACAAGGTGGCGGGTCTACATGGGGTGTAGATGATGCGACTATTGTCGAGTTGAAGCAGGGCGACCAGGTGTTGACGGACGTGAATGTGCAAAGTGACTCGGCCTTCACCGTGTCATATACGAGCTGATGTGATGGTATATGCTTGCATTTTCTCATTCTTCGATCATATCTCTCCTTATTGGTCGGTCACATAATTTTCGTGGTTAATTTTGAAGACGCATTGATGTATTTCGGTAGTACTTAGCTTAAGGTTGATACATCCAGCATGCGGGCTCGGCTATTGGGAGGAACCAAGAAGGCTATATGGCCCTCGGGTATTTGCCGCATTCTATGATCGCATGCCTTTTCGGCTTTCCTTATATATATCTACTTTCCACTTTCCCAAACCAACTCATTTTCGATGCGAGAATCTATCCATACAACCAATCAGTCATGTCCCGTATATACCAACTAAGTCGCGCGCTTCAACACAGCCGAATTGGCGCTCTCCGGCCGGGCTCCTCCCTACTACCCGCCCGGCCATCCCGCCGCTGCGGCTTCAGCACAAGCGCGGCACGCCCATTAATGGAATTAACAGGCTTCACCGAAGAGCAACTAACAGTGCGCGACGCCGTATCCGCCATCTGCGCCAAATTCCCCAACACATACTGGCAAGAATGCGACCAGAACGAGCGCGACCCGAAAGAGTTCCACGCCGCCCTAGCCCGAGACGGATGGTTAGGGATCGCGCTGCCTGAGGAACTAGGAGGCGCAGGTCTAGGTAGGCCAATCCTCCCCAACCTTTGCCACTCTTCACGGTGTTATATGTCTAACATCACATCCAGGAATCTCCGAAGCAACAATGATGATGCAAACCATCACGCAATCCGGCGCCGGCATGGCTGGCGCACAAGCCATCCACGCCAACGTGTACGCAACACAACCACTCGCCCGGTTCGGCACGCGCGAGCAACTCGAAGAAACCATCCCAAAGATCATCAACGGTACATGGCGCACATGCTTCGGCGTCACAGAGCCCAACACTGGCCTCGAAACGCTCAAGCTGAAGACCCTAGCCACTAAAAAGTCCTCCGGAGATGGTAGTAGTATCTACTCCGTCTCAGGGCAAAAGATCTGGATTACCTGCGCGCAAGTCGCTAGCAAAATGATCCTGCTAGCGCGCACGACCCCGCTGGAAGAAGTTACCAAGTCCACGCAGGGCTTATCGATGTTTTGCATCGACCTTGACCGCACCAAGCCCGGACTGGACATGCGCAAGATCAAGAAGATGGGCGGACGGGCTGTCGATGCTAACGAGGTGTTCTTTGATGGGTATGAAGTACCGGCGAACACGCTCATCGGGCAGGAAAATGATGGGTTCCGGATTATTCTGCATGGTATGAATGCGGAGCGGTGTTTGCTTGCCGGTGAGGCATTGGGGTTGGGGTATGCGGCGCTGGAGCGAGCAGCGGATTATGCGAAGGAGAGGGTGGTGTTTGGACGGCCGATTGGGCAGAATCAGGGCATTGCGCATCCGTTGGCGGATGCGTATATGAGGTTGGAGGCGGCCAAGTTGGCGACGTATCATGCTGCCAGACTGTATGATGCGTCGAAGAAGGATGAGACGATCCCGTTGCATTCGGTGGGAGTGGCGTGTAATAGTGCGAAGTATTTGGCTGCTGAGGCGGCGTTTACGGCGTGTGAGAGGGCGGTGCTGAGCCATGGGGGTATGGGGTATGCGATGGAGTATGATGTGGAGAGGTATTTGAGGGAGTGTCTGGTGCCCAGGATTGCGCCGGTTAGTAGGGAGATGATCTTGAATTATGTTAGTGAGAAGGTGTTGCAGTTGCCGAGGAGTTATTAGGGTGGTTCTTGGATATCATGGAAATATGATGTCTTCAATATACTACTACTAAGTGTCTCCTATCCACAAACTTCATAACTTTATTCCCCGTACCGCTCTTCTCGAACCCACCTATACTTCAACAAAGGTTAACTTAAACAAATGACGATTATCCGGTAAAACAAAGAAGAACGTCTCCACTTCATAGACAAATTGCTCGAGAGATATCAAATCTCTACTCTCCGCGGCACGAAGCAACCTAATCTCCATTGTTGTCGGTGGCGAAGAATCCAGCGTCCCTACAATAATCTGCCATTGCAGAATCCCAAACGCCCCCTTCTGCATAAACATCTCAATATTAGTAAATTCAAAATACTCACCATACCACTTAAAGCTAAACCAACGGTTACGACCCCGTAGTCGGAGCACGCGGAAGTACTTCGGCTCAGATTCCGGCACAATGGACCTTGCAATATCCGGCACTGTATGAACGGACCCAAGATCTCCAGTGATATAACGCACAAGCGGGTTCCATCGACGCTGCAACGACGTTTGCACAATGACACCCTCTTCGCCCTCTGAAAGCGGCTTCATGTCCGAGGAGGGCGTATCACTTTCCATGACGGAATGAGGGAAAATTTCAATGAGGATGCTGCGGGTATCAAACACAAAGTCCATGGACCCATTACTATATTGACATGATGATGCTTCTCGAGTAAGATCAGGGTTATGTATTGCGTATGGTCCCGCCTCTGCACTTCCCAGGAAAGAGTATATCTTTACTGCCGGACCCAGTATGGCATATATATATCTTTTCTGACTGTCGGTAAGTGGCTCGGATGTGTAGATCACTTTGGTTAACTTGATCCCCTTTCGCTCGTCTACTGGAAGTGTCGAGATATGATGAATGACCTGAATAACTTGACTGCTATCCCCAGTCAACACATTGACGTTGTATCGCGCGAGAGCTCGCACAACTTCGCTGGGTTTCATGAGGTTGCCAGCGCTCAATATGGTTCCTCCTGCATTTTCCAGGATCTCGGTCAGGAGGTCAAGTGATCTGCGCAGCGTTGAGAAGTGTCAACCTCATCCTTGCCAATCAATTGTCCTCGAGCTTGGAAAAGTAACCTACCTATACAAATACCCTGAGGTATGCGTTGTCAAAATCCAATCACGCGGCTCGACTACTCCACAGGTAAGCAGAAACTCGCCAAACGCTGCGCGATGTTGACGGTTTTCTTTCACATCGGTGAAGAACATCCATAGCATGTCTCCGGAACCGCCGCCGGTGACACTGACGTAGGAGCTACGCCGGTATTCATTTTGGGGGTTCGTGTCCTTGGTTAATCGCTCGATAACTTTGTAACTGGTAGGACGGTCATGAGTATATCACGCAATCGGAGGAGATGTTCTAACAGCTGGTAGGACTTACAGGTCTTTCTTGGAAGTCAGGGGTCATGCTTCAAGGTTGCTACTAGTAGTAGAATTCGTACTGGGTTGTGCCTGCACAGTAGCCTGGATTTCCTCAGGGCTGGGTGGGTAAAGTATATTAGGGTTGTAGAGCGGATGAATCTCCGCAACTGCGAGAACATCATCCAAGAAAATGGTTTCGTACTCATCACGATGGAGAAAGAACATGATCACAAAGATAGAAGTTCCTAATATTACGGTTTCGAAGAACAGGGGTTTGTTTTACCCTCACGTTGCAGCCATCCATGGGTATAGACGAACGCCGTTCAGAAATCAATGCTACTTACTACGTAATCTGCTAATCGCGACAAGTCAGCTGGGAATCAAACGAATAGTCGAAAACTTCAATGTGCCTTATATGTCTAACCGTGGGGTTTCATAGCGAGTGATTGGCGTAATTTTGTCTCTTTTCCTCCGAAGACCGATGAAGACAGAATACAGAACTACTTCCCAAGGCTGGTTGCATATGCTGTAAGTATGTAGTACGCAAGATTGGGTTTACGAGATCCAGGTAGGGGGTTGCGTTACGTTGTAACATGGTAATCCGTATCCTCTGCATTTAAATTGGTTACTACTAAAGCATTATGAACTGAAATGCTTACTATAGGTACCCCGTATAACCTCATGTTCTCGATAAGCAAGCAGTCTGGATCCCTCACTCCCTCGACCCCAGTTCAAAAGTAAACTGCTTCGACGCAGGTGACGCCCTCCAGCGTGCAAAGAGCTGCGCATTCTCCACCAGGATGCGCCACAGCATCTTCCCCCTCTCCTCTACACCAGGCCACTCGCCCTGCCATTCGCGTACATACGGTTCCATGATCTCCAGGGCTTCTCTGACCCACCCTTCTGCCCTTTCCCTGTCAATCAATCCCTCCTGCACCATCCGCCTTCCCAGCTCGCCCAAGAACCGCTCCCTCTCCTGCCTATCTTTCACCGTAGCATGCATGACCGCTAGTAGTATATGCGACCGGATTGACAAGTCCAACTCATCGATATCAATTCCTTGGAGCCCTAATCCAAGTGTTTCCTCCACTGCAACAGCGGCTAGAAACTCTACCTCCTCCTCACTCCCAACCTCTCCCTCCCACCCCCTCCACCACGCCTGCACTCCAATTCCTCCATCCGGCCACCCACACCATATCACCTGCTCCGACTGGCTATTTCCATCGGGACCCTCTTCTCCCGATATTTGCGCAAGATACTCTGTCTCCAGCCCATGTCTATCATACATTCCCTGCGCGACCAATATCCCAAACCTGTCGGGTCCCTCCATTTGCCGGGGGGTTACCTCAGCCACGCGAGATGGTGGTGAAGTATCAGGAGTAAAATAGTCAAGCCAGAAGCGCGCATGTGATTCCGAATAGGATGGTGCGCTGGGGTAGGCCGTGTGCCGGCGTGTCATAGTTGCCTCCAGCGTGCTGAGGGCCAATGAAGTAAGAGTGGCAAATGGTAGAAAGGGTTGCCTACGGTGTGTGCACACGACAGTGTAGGCCCAGCGAGGGAGTTGCAAAATGTGTATAGATGATGCCGGACTCTGACGCGGCTAACATAGTGGGGAGGAGGAGTCGGGAAGGTCCTGGAGGTCGGGCAGGCGGTAGAAGCGCGCTGTAGTGCTCTGGGTGAGGAATGGGGTAGAGTAGTAGGAGTGCCAGGCAGAAGAGTGCAGGAGGGAATGATGGGCTGTGTAGAAAGCAGAGAAATCAGAGAAGGAGGGAACGTCCTCTTCCAGTTGGGAGGAATAGCGGTAGATGGCTGCTGCTATCTGTGCGAGGTATAATATATCCAGGGAACTGTTATATACAAATTATTATGAATTCAGTGCGCTGGAGGGACTGTCATAGTATGGAATACTAGCTTACCGATTAAAGCGTAGATCGCCCTCACCAAAGGACAAGCCATGCGAGTGTAGCTTCTCTACAACATCGAATACTCCATTCCCGGTCCACAGCCCCTCGTGCAGATAGATGAAGGCAATCCGCAAGACATCCTCATGACAGGTCACTGGCATGATGCCGCCTTCAACATTGGCCAGGAATTCTTCAGCGCTCATTGTAGCAATGATCGCACGTGCGTCAATAAGACAATTGATGGTAAAAGGGGAAGAGATATTGAGGTTTAGGTCCGTCCCGCAGCCTTCCAAGATACGACCGGACCTCTTGCCCACTCAGGAAAAAGCTTAATTCCTTTCAAAGGTTCACCAACGGAAACAAGCAGACTATACAATCTACGTTTTTGTCATCGGGCCTTGTCAATTACTCAAGACTGCTCAGCTGCTAGCATTTAATGAGGTAGGAAAAGGTCTCGCATCCCAACGAACCCTCCGCAAATGGCGCTCCGGATCTCTGACATTACTCCGAGCATAAAGCCACCTATAATTAATCATCAAGATTACAGACCCCTTGAGCAAACAATCAGACGTAAGCTGCAGCGTCTCTGTCTGTACCTTCTGTCCCAGCAAGCAATTATTCAACTCCTGCAACGCCAGCGCCGCCTCCGCAGTCAACGGGGTGACAATATCTTCGCGAAAACGAACCATACTAAGCAGGCCCTTAGCATCCGTGGCCATCAAACCGCCCATAACATGGCGTTTCGTATCACATTTCACAAACTCGGGTGGGACAGTAATAAGATACTCGGGCCGGAGCAGAGCAGTGCAAGTGGACGTCGACAGCAGGGAGCTCAGTCTGCCGACATTCATTACGGAGAGAGTACCACCGCCACATTGGTCTTCCCGTAGGACCTGCAACGCAAAATACCGGGGTGGGGCTTCTTCATAGCTACAGTCAGTGTGCCAAGGGAACTTCTCCATTGTCTCGGATCGGGCCTGATGCGATGGGGTTTGGGATGTCGTGCTGTTGGGTCGAATGTCCCAGAACCAGCCGCGGGATGCACTGTGGGTGATGGGCAGTCCGTGGCCGTGTTGTTTGTGGAGACCAATCATGAGCTGCTGAAGATAGTGGCTGGAATCACCCTCAGATTTCAGGCTGACTTTGAGGATGCCCGTTTGCCGGAGAGTGTTCGACACATCTGTGATGTGGCTGGGATGGCTTGCATGGCGGAGATCGTGGACGACCAGATGTGGCACAGCGCGTGATATCTCTGATTTTTATCGGGTGAATCAGAAGGCGCTCCCTTTACCGTTGCTTGAAGGTCGACTTACTAGCTGTAGAGCCCAATGGTCTAGTGGGCTTGATGCCCCTTATTGCTTGCTGCATTTTCAACGAGATTGGGCTTAGCCCTGAACTCAATATACAACCTGACAAAGAGGTCCCTTAGAAACGAAAACACACAATAAAGTAAAAAGGCAAGCAGGTGAAGGCTTCAGACTGTTCTGATGTAACAGAATGTCTCTGTATGTTGTAGCACCGACAAGCAACGCGGCTTGCTGATCTAAGTTATCTGATCTGTTAACGGGAGAGACAGGAACAACATGGGCTACATATAGAATCCCCCATAATAGACAATGCGAACCGAGGCAAAGAAAGCCCCAGCTGAAACCAAGCACCAGTTCGTGTTTCCCCACGTTCCGTCCTACTCTCGGTGCAAGCCTCCGGACACTCGTATAATGTACTTCTCTACTGCATCTCCGATTGGCGAGTTACATACAGTGAAATTTTTCTTGAGACCAAAGCAATGTGGATTATGTCATTATTGTAATCCAGAATATTCTCAATAGCTTCAGTGGTCGAGAGCTGATGTCCAGATCTGCTACATCCTAGAGCTAAAGCTTCTTGCCTACGCCTAAATAGCACATTCGGCTTCATGTGTACCTTGGATTCTATACAAGACCTCTAGCTCTAAACTGTCAACAAACATTTTAATTGACAAAGAGATCAGTCACTGGTAATGACAGAGCACGTCCACGCTCCTCCATGGCTGATAGCGCAGATCCTTTGCGGACTACACCTCCATACCCCAAACCCAAGGAACTCACCCTGGATCGAATGATACGTCCCAACGAGGGGATATCTAGCCACTTCACCCGTCGGTTCTAATACCACATCGTACCGAACTTGATTGACTTTGCGCTGGACAATGCACGTTCCAGGAACCAGCCTAGGGAGGCACAAGTCCTTCAACCTTGATACCCATTCCGCAGTGTCAAGGTCTTCGCCAAATACAATCCCTTCTCCTTTTCCGCCTCGGATGGGTTTCGAGATATACTCGGTTTTCATCTTGGGATTGCTCTTGCAGTGCTCAATGAAATGAGCGAGCTCCGCCGAACCAGGAATTAACGTATCAGCAATGCCTTCGCTGAGTACCTTGGCCTGTGCGGGTGTAATAACGTTTCTTTCTACCAGTGATTCGGGTTCCTGCTTGATGATTCCCATCATCCGCTTGTCATGCACCAGCAGGATCGTGCGCATGTCATTGAAGCATCTGAGGCTGATTTGACGGAGCATTTCCGGACTCAGAGCGTGGAGTTCTCGCTGGTGCAGCTCATGACCGACTTGATGGATCTCTTCTAGAGCCTCTCCGTTGTGATAGATCAGTGACGATAAGCGCTCAGTTTCCTGAGATTCGGCTTCCCTAGCCACGCAGCAGAGTCTGTAATCATCTTTGTTTTCTTGGTCTGGCACAATCCTGAGATCAGTTGGCATCACGAAGCGAGGGCTGATCCCAAAGCGTGTCTTGAGCAATTCCACAACCATGTGGATGTCAATCCCATGTTTATCACCTTTGAGAAGATGAAATGGCAGGTTGGGATCGAACAAACTCAGAATACCGCCTATCATCTATTCAGGTCGTAATGTTAGCTACTGCATAGTACCGCTCAATGACCAGTATCATGATTTACATAACTTACTTTTGCGGGCTCCGTCGCACCGACGCAATCATTACTTCCATCAGCAATACCCTGCTCCTCCAATGCCTGTTGTCCGGACGCTGCATACATCAATCCATTGAAACAAACTCGAGCATTAATTTCACTGATTCGAAAGTTCTCTACAGAACCCGGTGCCCCTTCATTGTCTTCTTCGATCAGGAAATCCGGTCTCCACGAGCCGCGGCACTTTCGGTACGGAGGTATCTTGCTTGGAACTTGAGTATCAATCCACTATGTTATGTATCATTTAGTAATGAGGGTTCTTATAAAGCACCATATGGGGAATATAGCATACACGAAGAAGGTCCTCCTCTGCAGGTTCCAGAGGCATCCGGTCAGGGAATCTAGACACCGAGTCCGTCCACCATCTCTCAACGATATCAGTTATAGCAGCGACTAAAGCATTGTTAAGCTCTTTCCATTGGCGTTGGTGCTCTGAGGAGACAAGAATAGGCCGAGGCATAAAGGCTGATCTTGAGCTGTTGTTCCATGATTCATCAGAGCAGAATCGCAACAGGCTCTCCTGGATCGCCTCATGGTCTAGGTCGTATGCCACATTTTGAGAGTCAAGGGAACTTATAGGCTCATGTCCTCCTCCACTTAGTGGGATATGAACTTGTTGGAGGCGTGCTGGGGCTGGCGGCTTCATTGTGTGGGTATTACGTAAACGTGTACGTTCAGAAGTATAAGTGATGAGATTGATTATCAGTAGTAGTAGAGATTCTTCTCTCTTGTATTACCATGTCTCTAGCTTTCCATGAAAGTGCACGTAATAGAATCATATCGATTACCAGGATATGCCTGCAGCTGAAGGACTCTTCCATCCCTTCTGCTCCGCGCTCCACCAACTGGACAGCACAAATGAGAAATACATCAACTTCAGCTAATCGTATTCAGAGTCTCTTGATCCTGCTCACAACATCAAATCCTGCAGCCATTCCAAGTCATAATGGAAACAGCTGGATACAGCTACAGCAAAATCTCGGTATGTAGGATACTGCCATGCATGCATGTTCCAGGGCATAAGTTCAGATATGGAAACTCCAGGCCTCCGTTAAACCAAAAGATTATATACTATTTACAGCGCCCGCGAACTAGCTACGCATGCAATCTATGTCAACTGCTAGTTTCCGCCTGGACTGAATCTTGTACGACCCTACCGTCCTGTCTCTCCGATCCAACAATCTCCGCAGGTGAGTCGTCGGAGCTTCTTTGAGAATGTAACACTTGCTTATAAACCGGCTGTTCTTCCTCCTTCAAACCACACCCGGACGGGTCTCTTCGGATAAGGAAGTGTTGGACCCTTGCATCTACCGACTGCATCTGATGCTGAGTGTTCTCCCGGCGCCCTTTCAAAAGGCGGGATGACTCTTGGTTCAGCTCCCAAAGCCGGTCTTCGTAACCGCTGCTGAGCTTGCTAATCCAAGACGCCTGGAGCGCTCCGCCCATCAGTGTCAGAAGTATAACGAATGTTGCGAAGGTCCGATGGTCCACCAGAGTCTGCTGCTTTCCCTGGTGACGATTGTTCCACCTTTCCCAGTCTTCCCACGTCGCGTTCGCGTAAATTGGACCGTAGTTACTGGAGCCCGTTCTAGCCCAGGATGGGATCGGCGTTTCATACGGATGGAGTTTCCACCCCGCGCCACTGAAATCGTAGGCTGCCCGCCTACTAGGGTCAGATAGAATTTCATGCGCAGCCACTAGGATGTGGTATCGCTGAAGTCTCACTTCGGGTGTGAGGTCTCTGCATAGTGGGTGTCCGCTACATGGGCGATCCGGATGGTAGATTTTGACCATTTCATAATAGCGGGTCTTGGAATATGGTGCGGTCCGATCTTGTTTAAATAGTTCATATGGGGTGAAAGTGGGAGAAGACGGCCATGAGAGATCCGTCTCTGGGTTGTGAGAAGCGGTGGCATAGCGCCTGGCGGAATAGCGAGACTGTGAGGGGAAAGCACGAGACCGAGGTGGCGAGGACAGGCATGGGTGGTTCAGTAACTGCAGTCCACCACCACAGCAAAGGATGTTGGGTTTCTTGAGCATGGCCGCATGGTTTCACATGGAGAGATATGTAAGACCTCTCCGGAATGTCTTGGACCGATGGCAAAGTAGAAAGCACCGGGGTTTGAACGGGATTGTCTGGTCGTTGATACAAATAATCCCGCTAATTCCGAAGTTCGGATCTCCACATGAGGTCATCACGTGCGGGTCTCCGAAGCTCCAAAGCTTCCCGCATGAAAACTACCCCCATCCCCGTTGTCGACGCTGTATATAATTCCGCTGCATAGAAAATGCCTGATTCACGCGACGATCACGGCCGGAGACGGCACCGATCCCCCTCCGGCTCACCAGCTCCTGACCGCGATCGGCGACAGAGACGCCGTGACGACGACCGTGGCAGCGATTCGGGGCATCGCGAATCTCATCGAAGCTCCCGAAGAGACAGCTCGCGACGGAGGTCATCCCGCAGCCCGGCCGACCGAAGAAGCCACAGAAGAGATTATGACCGTCGGCGCAGTGAGCGCAGGGACAAGGAGGATGTCTCAGACGATGACCGGAGAAGACGCCGACATACTTCCGACCGAGAATCTTCATACCGTCGTCACCGTGACCGAGATTCTCACGAAAGAAAGGAGAAGTCTTCTCGCAGACGACGGGACTACTCGCGATCCCGCTCGCCCACAAGACGCTCGCCGGACCCGGACTCGCGCGCCCCAGTACGATCAAAAGCGCCCCTACCTCCTCAGCAGGATGCATATACCTCGTCTGAAGTAGCTCGGACTGGAGAGTCGGAAGGCCCTCCTCCCGAGAAGGAGAAGCCTAATTTCGGTCAAACTGGGCGATTGGCTGCGGAGAGCAAGACTGTGAATGTCAATGGTAACTCTGTCGTTCTCAAGTACCACGAGCCCCCGGAAGCACGCAAACCCCCAGCAAAGGAACCGTGGCGACTTTACGTGTTCAAAGGGCAGGACCTCCTTGAAATGGTGGAATTGGGCATACGCAGTTGTTGGTTGATTGGGAAAGAACAATTGGTGGTGGATTTTCCTCTAGAGCATCCAAGTTGCTCTAAGCAGCATGCCGCGCTGCAGTTTCGCTTTGTTGAGAAGCGGAATGAATTCGGAGATCGGATCGGACGTGTCAAGCCTTATCTGATCGATCTGGAAAGTGCCAATGGCACTACAGTGAACGGAGACGCGATTCCCGCTGGCCGGTACGTGGAACTGCGGGACAAGGATGTGGTTCAGTTTGGCCTTAGTACCCGAGAATACGTCCTCATGCTACCTCCGCCTGAATAGGCATGATATTCGATAGACATTACTCGGTATTGATCTTTTAATACGATGGGTGCCTCGGAGAATTATCAATCTTCCACATGGGCTTCGAGATCCGTGTCCGGAAACATAACCCGTGGATATTCATCCCGTTCGGTCACTTCGTTCGCCGTGCTTGTTAAAGGCCCTGGCACATCCAATTCCAGTCTATCCCAATCATATGATGAAGTTCCAAGCTGTTCATGAAAGCAGGCTTACTCATCTCATCTTAATGATTGGTTCCTATGGAGTCGCTTGAGGTGTCCTCATCATCTAATGCATTCGCTCCAATCACCAACTTAAACCCCTTCTATATTCAGCTGAACGATGACGCAACGGTTGTTGTTTGAGGAGCAAGCCAGCTGCTACGCAAACGCAGGTATACCCCCGGCGCGCTTGTTTATCGAAGCTAGCATTGCCATAGGCCCAAATCAATACTTGTGGAACGATGCCTTTCAAGTCTGGAACTTTCATGTGTGGATATTGACTGAGACATCATCGAGTAACCCTGGGGAAAGGACATGCTCAGGAGTCAAGGAAATACAGACAGCGAAATCGAATAGAGGATAATTGGAGGATTTGCAAATGCCTCATGACAAGCAAGGATATTCCGCCCTTACTAGGATTTACTGTCTAGTATTAGTATAAGTTGTCATACTAGGTATGATGTAACAGAAGTTATTGGTATTCAGTCACTTATGAATAGTAGTACTAGTAGTAGATATTCGTAGTTGTAGCAGATTTTCAGACCACTTGCCAGCGGAGTACAAGTGGTAGTGACCAGTTTATATAACCAGCGTGACACTGTTTTTCATCTTAAGTTGACACAACTTGTATACTATGTGGCGTCGCTTCGCAATAAGAACTTCAGATTGAATCGCTCATAGTAGTCTTCTATAAACAGCGATTAACACTTGAACGCAAATTGACTATCCAAGACAAATGTCGTCGGCCATGTACTCGCTCCTGCTCTTCTCCGCATACTTCCCTACCGACCGGGCTAGACCACACCCGGTTAGGCTGATAAGCGGCGGGCGGTCACTATTCTGCCGGATGATCGTTGTGCTTCATTATCAATCTGATCACCCACACTCCGCTTGCTAGTCATTTTCAAGTCTGGCTGGTCCGTTATTCTCACTGATTTTCGGCTCATTTGGGGACCAAACTGTGACAATATAACCTCATAATGGCTGTCAACGGATCCGTCGAGTCCCAGTGGCTTGCCCAGCTGGCAGCCATGCGCCAGGCCATTGCGGACTTGAAGCTTCCCCAAGACCCCGCCAAAGATACAAGCTACGGAAGCGACCTGGACTTGGATTTCGACGAGGACTATTCATCGCCCGGAACTGCCGACGATGATATCTGGGACATTATCAGCTCTGATGAAGAGGCTAGCGACGACTTCGATGACTATGACGAGCTCCCCTCTCCACCGACATCATCCGGCTACGACCAGCTCTGGCTTGAGCAGAAGTGCGTGAGCCTTGCTGCTAACAAGTCGGGTATGGATGCCAGAGAATTAGCGCAGCAAATCACTGCCGCACTAGCGACGGACAGCGGAGACGACGAGTTGCAAATGTCACTGGCCGAAATCGTGGGATTCGATGACCTCGACTTCGTGATTGACCTGATTGCTCACAGGGCGGATATTGTCGCCAGCTCTCATACCGGACCAGAGGCCCAGACGGATGGTTTGATGGCTGGGAAACTTATGACGAGAGCGGAAAGAGAGCAAGCTTTGCGACAGGCGGACTACGAACACAAGCATGCGTCATTGATGCCGGCACAGACGAGATCGGAACCGCATTACCCTCATGTATTCAAACTGCACGAGTCCAGAAATGTCCTTGCGCTTGGAGGAAAGAGATACGGATTGCCACTGGGCAGTAAGCAAATCGATGAGAAGAAGTACACCGAGGTTGAGGTTCCCGCGTCCAAGGTCGGTACTCTGAGACCCGGGCATAAACTCGTGGAGATCGCCTCGTTGGATGGATTGTGTCAAGGCACCTTCAAGGGGTACAAGACCCTCAATCGGATGCAAAGTCTACTATATGAAGTAGCCTACAAGACGAATGAGAACATGCTGATCTGTGCCCCGACTGGTGCTGGTAAAACGGACGCTGCAATGCTCACAATCCTAAACGCCATTGGAAAGAACACTATTCCGAATCCTATCGAGGAACCACAAGCCACTGAATTCGCGGTTCAGGTGGAGGATTTCAAGATCATTTACGTTGCTCCGATGAAGGCCCTGGCCGCTGAAGTTACCGAGAAGCTCGGGAAACGTCTCGCTTGGTTGGGGATCAAGGTTCGAGAGCTTACAGGTGACATGCAACTGACGAAGCGAGAGATTGTGGAAACACAGATAATCGTCACTACCCCTGAAAAATGGGATGTGGTGACCCGGAAGAGCACGGGAGATACAGAGCTCGTGCAGAAGGTGCGCCTGTTGATCATCGATGAGGTCCATATGCTTCATGATGAGCGTGGTGCTGTTATTGAATCGTTGGTGGCTCGTACCCAACGTCAAGTCGAAAGTACGCAATCACTTATCCGCATTGTCGGTCTCTCCGCAACTCTCCCGAATTATGTCGACGTCGCCGATTTCCTCAAGGTCAACAAGATGGCCGGTTTGTTTTTCTTTGATCAGTCCTTCCGCCCTGTTCCTCTCGAACAACATTTCATCGGCGTGAAAGGCAAACCTGGCACCAAGCAGTCTCGCGAGAACCTTGATACTGTAGCTTTTGAGAAGGTCCGTGATATGCTCGAACGAGGGCATCAAGTCATGGTTTTTGTCCACTCTCGTAAGGACACTGTCATGACTGCTCGAATGCTGAAGCAGATGGCTACTGAGGATGGGTGTGAGAACCTATTCAGCTGCCAGGAGCACGAAGGCTATTCAAATGGTCTTGGTGATGTTAAACGCAGCCGTGCCCGCGAACTGCGTGAGCTTTTCGCCAGTGGGCTTGGGACACACCATGCTGGTATGAGCCGGAGTGATCGTAACCTCATGGAGCGTCTGTTCTCCGAAGGACTCATCAAAGTACTCTGCTGTACTGCCACACTTGCGTGGGGTGTCAACCTTCCTGCTGCCGCGGTTGTTATCAAAGGTACTCAGTTGTACAATCCGCAAGAGGGTAAATTCGTCGATTTAGGTATATTGGATGTGCTACAGATCTTCGGTCGTGCTGGTCGTCCCCAATTCCAAGACACAGGTATTGGTTTCATCTGCACGACCCACGATAAGCTCCACCACTATATATCTGCCGTAACATCACAGCAACCGATTGAATCTCGGTTCTCCAGCCGGCTGGTGGATAACCTGAATGCCGAGATTTCCCTAGGAACGGTTACCTCCGTCCCAGAAGCCGTGCAATGGCTGGGATATTCTTATCTTTTTGTTCGCATGAAACGAGAGCCACGCAATTACGGAATTGACTGGGCGGAAATTCGTGACGATCCTATGCTGGTGCAAAGACGTCGTCAGCTAGTCATCCAAGCTGCCATTGTGCTGCAAAAGAGTCAAATGATCATATACAACGAAAAGACAGAAGAGTTGCGAGCGAAAGATGTTGGCCGCATTGCAAGCCAGTACTATGTCTTGCAGACCAGTGTTGAAATTTTCAACAATCTGATGCGTCCTCGAGCCAGCGAGGCGGATGTGCTCAGAATGATCAGCATGAGTGGTGAATTCGATAACATCCAAGCCCGGGAAACCGAGTCCAAAGAGTTAAATAGACTCCGTGACGAGGCCATTCAGACCGAGGTTGAGGGAGGCAATGACTCGCCACATGCCAAAACCAACATTCTGTTGCAGTCATACATTTCTCGCGCTAGGATTGAAGACTTTGCTCTGGTGTCTGATACAGGGTATGTGGCACAGAATGCAGCCAGAATTTGTCGTTCCTTGTTCATGATTGCCTTGAATCGCCGTTGGGGTTACCAGTGTCAAGTTTTGTTGTCACTCTGCAAGGCTATTGAGAAGCAGATGTGGCCTTTTGATCACCCATTCCATCAATTTGATCTTCCTCAGCCGATCCTCAGGAACTTGGATGACAAGCTTCCGACATCCTCCATCGAATCTATGAGAGACATGGAGACAGCCGAAATTGGCCAGCTGGTTCACAACCAAAAAATGGGGAAGACGTTGGCAAAGCTGCTTGACAATTTCCCTACCCTTGGAGTGGAGGCTGAAATTGCACCATTGAACCGTGATGTTCTACGAATTCGGTTGAGTCTGTACCCTGAGTTTATTTGGAATGACAGGCATCACGGTGCCTCCGAATCGTACTGGATCTGGGTAGAAAACTCTGAGACATCTGAGATTTATCACCACGAGTACTTCATCCTCAGCAGGAAGAAGCTAAACGATGAACACGAGCTGAATTTCACCATCCCGCTCTCCGATCCCCTGCCAAGTCAAATCTACGTTCGTGCAATCTCTGACCGCTGGCTGGGCGCAGAAACGGTGCATCCTGTGTCTTTCCAGCACTTGATCCGTCCAGATACGGAAAGTGTTTACACTGATCTACTCAATCTCCAACCCCTTCCCATATCTGCGCTAAAGAATCCGATTTTGGAGGAGCTCTATGGGCAGCGTTTCCAATTCTTCAACCCAATGCAGACGCAGATCTTCCACATGCTGTACCACACCCCGGCTAATGTTCTGCTGGGCTCCCCGACCGGTAGTGGAAAGACTGTAGCCGCAGAGCTGGCTATGTGGTGGGCCTTCAGAGAAAAGCCGGGCTCGAAGGTTGTTTACATTGCACCGATGAAAGCCCTCGTTCGTGAGCGTGTTCAGGACTGGAAGAAGCGTCTTACAGCACCCATGGGCCTGAAATTGGTGGAATTGACCGGTGACAACACTCCTGATACACGGACTATCCGGGACGCCGATATCATCATCACAACCCCCGAAAAGTGGGACGGTATCTCCCGTAGCTGGCAGACCAGAGACTACGTGCGAAAGGTGAGCTTGGTGATTATCGACGAGATTCACCTGCTGGGTGGTGATCGAGGACCTATTCTTGAAATCATTGTGTCTCGAATGAACTACATCGCTCCGCAATCCAAGGGTTCTGTTCGGCTGATGGGTATGTCCACTGCATGCGCGAACGCCACCGACTTGGCGAACTGGCTCGGCGTGAAAGAAGGACTATATAACTTCCGACACTCCGTGCGTCCTGTACCGCTTGAAATCTACATTGACGGATTCCCGGAGCAGCGTGGGTTCTGCCCGCTGATGCAGTCCATGAATCGACCGACATTCTTGGCAATCAAGAACCACTCTCCCGAAAAGCCGGTGATTGTGTTTGTCGCTTCCCGTCGACAGACTCGATTGACTGCCAAGGATTTGATCAACTATTGTGGTATGGAGGATAATCCTCGTAGATTCGTCCGGATGTCCGAGGAAGATCTTCAGCTGAACCTTGCAAGAGTCAAAGATGACGCATTGCGCGAGGCGCTCAGCTTCGGTATTGGTCTGCACCATGCTGGTCTAGTCGAGTCAGACCGACAGCTAGCTGAGGAGCTCTTCGGCAACAACAAGATCCAGATCCTCGTGGCCACCAGTACCCTCGCCTGGGGTGTTAACCTTCCAGCACATTTGGTCGTGGTGAAGGGAACCCAGTTTTTCGACGCTAAGATTGAAGGATACAGGGACATGGATCTCACCGATGTTCTGCAGATGCTTGGACGAGCAGGACGTCCTCAGTTTGACACGTCAGGTATTGCGCGCATTTTCACTCAGGATGCAAAGAAGGCATTCTACAAGCATTTCTTGCATACCGGATTCCCCGTCGAGTCAACACTACACAAAGTGCTCGATAACCACTTGGGTGCCGAAGTTTCCGCAGGAACAATCACGACACAGCAGGACGCCCTTGACTACTTGACCTGGACTTTCTTCTTCCGCCGACTGCACAAGAATCCCTCCTACTATGGCCTAGAAATTTCAGCCGAGGAGCACAACACCATGGCAGCGCAGGCGATAGCGCAGGACTTCATGATCGAGCTAGTTGACAAGTCGCTCGGAGAGCTGGCCGAGTCTTCCTGTGTCGTACTCGATTCAGCAACCGGAGAAGTTGATCCAACCCCGTTCGGCAAGATTATGAGTTACTACTATCTGTCTCACAAAACGATCCGCTACCTCATGGCGCACGCTAAACCCAACCCAACCTTCCACGATGTCCTGAGCTGGATGTGTTCAGCAACAGAATTCGACGAGCTGCCCGTGCGTCACAACGAAGACCTGATCAACGCAGAACTGGCACGCAACCTCCCCCTCTCAGTCGAATCCATGGGCGACCTCCCCCTCTGGGATCCACACGTCAAAGCCTTCCTCTTGCTCCAGGCATACATGTCGCGCATCGATCTCCCCATCTCCGATTACGTCGGTGATCAAACCTCCGTCCTCGACCAAGGCATCCGTATCATCCAAGCTTCGATCGACGTCATGGCTGAACTGGGCTACCTCCACGCCTGCCACATGTTCATGTCCCTGCTTCAGTGCATCAAATCAGCAAGATGGCCCGAAGACGCGCCCCTGTCTATCCTCCCCGGCGTCGACCCAGCAGAGAAGCAATCCGTGCTCCCCACCTCCCTCACCGCACTCGTATCCCTCCCCTACAAAGCCACCGAATCCCTCACCAAGAAGCTCAACCTCCCCGCGCAGTTCACAAAAGCTGCTTCCAACCTACCCAATCTATCCTTGTCTATTCCAACCATCACTCCAAACGGTCTCACCGTAACTTTGACACGCAAGAACGCCCCAAGAGACAGAGACTACAGAATCTACGCTCCTCGGTTCCCCAAACCCCAGACAGAGGGCTACTTCATGCTCGTTTACAGTGGCGGCGAATCCTCCGATGGCAAGAATGGGGAGCTCCTGGCTCTGAAACGTGTTTCTTGGCCGTCGTCATCGAATCAGCGTAACGGAGGTGGTTCCGGATCTGGGCCGAGTAGGAAGCCTAACGATAACAAAAATGGACCGCTTGTCGTTCGCTCGTCTGTTAAGTTCCCCGAGAACGTAAGAGGTCAGAGCATGCGGGTTACGGTCAAGGTCGTTAGTGATTCGTACCCGGGTATGAAGTGGACGCTGTCTGATGTGGAGGTGGATGCGGGTGTGTCTGGGACCCAGACTTTGCCTGGGTCTTCGACCGTTCCTGAGAAGAATTGATTCAAGTTCAGATGGGGTCAGAAATGCAAGATAGATAGATATATGTTAGTACATAAAGCTCAATAGATGAGTGGATATATTCGAGTTCAAATAACTCGATAACAGACGAGATATATGTATAGGTAAACCCAATTTCTGACGTAGTTGGTAGTGGACATACTACTAATAATAGTGTCCAAAATATATAAGAGAAACGAACCAAATGAAATTCCAGGAGAGTGTTTCATGTCCTGATATACATCGCCAAGCAGAAAGTAACTAGGTATGAGTACCAGCTTAAACTGTCACAGAAAGAAATGCAAGCTGAAAGATAATCCAAAAATCAAATACTACCAACTCTGGTGCACCTAGCTGGATAAGAAAATCAGAATGGTGAACGCTACCTGCGCTGTTGAAGAAGAAGACAAAGACTGAAATGTTGATATATATAGCATAAAATAAGCACGTGATCATGAGCATGCCGACTTCCCAAGACTAATCGCTTAGATGGTGTCGACCAGTACTTCCTGCGATCGTCCAGGGAGGTGGTTGCGATCAGCTGCCATAACCTTGGGCGCTTTTCCCTTCTTATCGCCCACGCGCTCATTGGGATCCAAACGGTCCGGCCGTGGCCTGATAGGTACAAGGACCTGCCTTTTACCTTTCGAGACGGAGACGGATCGTGCGATTGAGATTTCGACGGTGGGGACGGGGTTCGCCGGATCGGATGGGTTGCTCTCCTTCTTGGTGTCCCCGGAAGGGCTGCGTCTGGGTGAAGTTGGGGAGGTTCGTCTGCTTGCCGGGGACGGCTGCCGGGGCGCATTGACAGGCGTGTCTGATGATGCAGACAAAGTTGATGACGCATAGCTGGCCGTTCTGGGCGAATCTACCTGCGTATCGATCCTTAATGATGGAGGTGACTCGCGTACGGGTTCCTTTGCTGTAGGCTTCTTGTTGATGATCTCCCATTCTGGTTCCCTTGCGTCGAAGTATGAGCGGACAGGGCCTAATTTCTGCAAAAGGAGCCGTTCGTCCTCGGAACCAATGGTCGTGGAGGAAAGGAATGAAGACACTGAGTTCTGTTGCTTATGCGACGGTTGGGAGCTATGGACCATGAGGACCACGCTATTCTTTTCCGACAGATTTTCTTGATTCGTTTCCCCGAAGGATGTTTGGCTCTTGTGGATTGGACTGGGGCCGCGAGGAATATTCTGACTTCCCAGGACCTTCGAGGCCTTGCTGGTTTTGGTCGATGGGAACAGGCTGAAACTGGGACTGGGGGATTTCGACCGTGTCGGAACCGGAGAGTGAGGAATGTCCTAAATATCACGTCAGTATAAGTGATATCTTCTCAGATGTAGTTTTAGCCACTATACCTCTTCAGTTGGAGGCTTCGTATCTTCCAAATTCTTGCTGCGCCTGGTCATGGAAGATGGCCTGTTCTTCTTGAGAACTCCCCCGAACATGACGCTGTATCGCTCCAGCTGGATGTCAGGAATGTCAACCTGGAGTAGGGGACCGGATCCAAGAGACTGTTCCTTCTCCTGGGGCGAACCACTGGTCGCATCTGCGTGAGACTGTTTCGGTTCCTGCGTAGAAGTCTGGACTTCCGGTACTATAGAGGGCCATGCGTCCGTGCCTGTGGTGGGACTGGCAGGATTCTCGAGGCCTGAAGACTGGATCTTTGGCTGCTGCTCGAATGAATAGGTCGAGCCTTGCATTGGCCATTCATTTTCGAGCCGGACCTGATAGAAGGGTTGATTTGGAGGGGCTGTCATGGCAGCCTTGGCCTTGAAAAGGCCGCCAATCTTCTTCCATTTGCTTGGCTTGCGCTGCAACGATGGTCGCGCTTGGGGTTCCGCCGGTTTGACAGGAATCGTCTCCTGTATCTGTGATGTGGGAACTTGCGGGTCGATCATCCGAGGACTTCCCAACGCGACGCCGATAAGACTTCCATTCATGTCATTATTGGTGCTGACGGGTGACGATATGGGGGAAGAGGGAAGCGGAGGAGCCTCGGTGTTGATAGGGCTCATGGCTTGCAGCCTCTTCTGCGGGTGCCCTTCAGATACCACTGGGCGATGAAAGCTCCGATTTTGATAAGGCGCTGGGCGGCTGTTGTTTGCGCCATCCTCGATACACTTTTGGCCCTTCCGTGGCAGCACATCAGGGTGTTTTGATGTTGGGGAAGAGCCAGCCTCCGCCTGCCTAATTGTACGTGACCTTCCTAGAAACGTCCCTCTAGCCATTGTGCACGACTGCCTGTATTTCAAATACTGAAGTGAAAGTGAAGGGTGAGGTTCCAGAGTATTGCTAGGAAAAAGATGATGGTGAAATAAAAAAAGTAAAGAACGTTAGAGGGAGCCAAGCCCTGTTTCTATCAAAATCTCAAGACAAAGGAATGGACGGCCTTCCAGAAGACCCAAAATTGAAATGCAAGCAGTTCAGACAAGGAAAGAGTCAGTTCATGATGGGGAGAAAAGGAGAATGGGCGATAGAGGGTCAGCGCAGCATAGTTAAGACGTTGCGGCAGTTATTGTGGAGCACTAGGCAGAGCGCTACATCTAAGTGAGACGTGTGGCAGGGGCGAACTAGTGTGAGGGCTTAGATTAAAACATCGTGCTAGATCTGACGAAGCGCGACGGTAGAACAGCCAACAGAAATTTCCACAGAAATTGCTCAGGAGAGACCACACGGCATCCCCGCATGGCTGACACTGGACACGGACATTCGTCCAGTCACAGGAACTTGACAGCCCTGTGATTTAGGACATAGGTGAAGGCCATCGAGAACCACACGAGGCGCTTATTCTAGTAGCTGCAAATTAGCGTTGGATGTTGCGGGCGCATTTGATTACGAGCGCGGACGAGGGGCCAAAGAGAGAGGCTCCGGCCGACGGATTCATCTCGAGTTGGGAAGTATGAGCGTTGGCGCAGCTGGAATCATTGGTTCCAGCTGTTCTGAAACCCCTGTGCGCTCGACCAATGAGATTGTGAAAATCTCAATCGCCTGGCGATCACACAAGGCCTGAGACTCATTCTCAGGGCCTTGGTGTTACGGATCCTCTAACCGATGCCTCAGATGAGAAAACCCTTTCACGAGATGCTCGTGCGACCGTGACTGCATTCCATCGGCAGCCGAATGTTGCAATTTTCCGAGTCCCTTTCGTAGTAGATTGCGATAGCCCGTTGAGGCACGAGGCCCGCTAGATAAGACTGAGGAGTCCACTGGGGAAATTAAAGTAAGAGGCCGCCCAAGGAACTGGCCCGCGGCCCTCACCTTAAGGTAAGTCACGGACCAGCCATCTCCTGAATGGCGTTTCTAGCTTTTTTATTATTTCGGTAAGATCAAGACTGATGGCTTGAGAATGGTGTAGTATTTCAAATCATCACTAGAAAATGTTAATGATGGACGGGAGTTTCCGCTACCCACCGTCATCGACAAGGGAATTGTCGAGGATGGATAGTAGTTAGTCGAAAGTGACTGACGGATGGCTGCAGATGATCCCCGGCACCTGACTCGATGACAAGGCACGTGCCCAGTCAACCCACCACCCATCATCTCAGCTCGCAGATGACAGTTGCTCCCGATGAATTTGTCTCATGGCAAAAGCATAAGGGATGAATAGGCATGGAAGAGGCGGTAAGGAGAAACCGGTGAAAAGAGGCCCGCAAAGTGGACATGCTTGGGGTGTCTAACAGGGTCTAGTTTTGCACCGGTAGGGGACTAATCCTAATTATCCTATACTGAAGTGGATGAACTACGGAGTCGGCCTGCCGTTGAGCCCTCCACCGCCTGGATACTCTCTACGCATACCGTAGCTTTGGTGGGTGATCCCAAGGTTAAGCTAGACAGTGATGGAATGAGGCTATTCAGAGTCCAGCTCTGTGTTGCTAGGGGGATGACGTAGGAAGACGTACCATAAAACTCACCCCCAAAAAGAGTAGATGACAGCTGGTCATTAATAGTAGTGAGCGGAAGGGCAAGAAGAGGCGATATGATGTTTGATCTCGGCATGTACCACTTGGTAGTGAGGATAAAGTTCAAATATGAGCTAAGTAGCAGCATATGATAAACAGTAGATATCCATCCATCTTACGGTGACCGACAAGTAGAGGAAAATGAGGAAAAGTCGGGAATTGGCGGGGCAGGAATTACTAGTAGCAGGAGATGCTCAGCTGGGAAAAAGCAAATGGAAACCAATGCCACCCCCCACCAAAACCAAACTAAACCAACTAAAGCAGCAGCAAACCACCCAAGCCCGCCCTTAGTAAACTCACCTCATCGTCGGTCTCCTTCTCCCCCTCCTTTCCCACCAACTTTCTTCGAGACTCCCCTCTACTACTATCTACTACCACCTTCCTCTCCCCAGCGCATTATTTCTCCTTCTCCTGGTCGATTCCTAGTCTTCGCCCGGAGTCTTTTACCACCCCCACGTTCCACTCTTCATACGGATTGCTCTGCCTATCCGTCTCTATTCCCCTTTCCCGACCGTCCCGTCATTTGTTTATCCGACCGTCACCATGGGTCAGCACTCCGCTATTTGGCAAGGTACGACGATAACACATGCTCCTGCGACATTCCATTCTTTCTGTATAGCACTTTATACTTGGTAGTTCTAGGCTGACTCTCTCTCTCTCTTCTTCCTGCTCAGGATATGTCGATTCCAGGTACCGTATAACCTAACCATGTTTACCCCGCTTCGGCCACTGCCGCCCCTCCAAGTTGGTATCGGAATTCTGACGCGAGGCCGTTCAGCTTGATGGGATCTGGTCAATTTGACAAGGCCGGTATTCTGAGCCACGACCTCTCCGGCCTTGAGGCTGGCTCTCCCGGCTTCACGGTATGACACGCTCTCCAACAGCCGCTGATTTGATCGGCGTGACCCCACGGCCAAATCAGCGCCTCACCAGCACGAACCCAGCGTTAACGACGAGCACAGATCTCCCCTCAAGAACTCCAGGGCCTTGCCGCTGCTTTCAAGGACCCCAACTCTGCCTTCGGTACCGGTATCACCGTTGGTGGAGAGAAGTTCGTCACCATCAAGGCTGACGACCGCAGTCTGTACGGCAAGAAGGTACTGTCTCACACACTTTGCCTCCGCCATTATTTCTCCCTTGAAATATCCACTTTTCACTAACTTGTGAAAACAAATAGGGCAAGGAGGGTATCGTCGTCGTCAAGGCCGTCTCCTGCGTCATGGTCGCCCACCACGCTGAGAACGCCCAGACCACGAATGCCGCTACTGTGGTCGAGAACCTCGTTGACTACATCAACAACCCCCGGTGAATGGGTTTAAAAAGCAGAATGAAATTGTGTTTTGTCTCGCCTTGAGCAAGGGACAGTCGGTAATACTGGTTATTTAAATGTAAATCATCATGGTGGTCTCCTTTTCTCGATTGTCTTTCTCTCTCCGGTATTCTTCGCATCAATTGGCATTTATTACCACACGTAGATTCCTATCTGTACATTATGTGCTTACAAGTAAAGCCATTTCAACAAAACTATTTTGAAAATTTGGAAGCCCAGACCGGCCATTTCACATGCTCAGGAAAGAAAGTTAACAGCCCAAAGCTATCTAGCGTTCCACACTTGTTTGTCCCGCATTCCGAATGATATCACCGGCCACTCTGTTATTATGACAGCTCCGATCTATGCAGCATGCACAATAAGGTAATCTCACATTAGCTTTTCATCGTCATATCAACTTACCAACCAACTCACAACTCATACTACCGAACATCGCAAGAAAGACTGTCTCTCCAGGATCATGATAACTCCCCTCATCGGAAAAGATATATTAACAATTAAAAATGTCTCTAGTACATAATAATAACCCTATTGTAAAAGCGAACAACAACACCACCACCACAACCACCCCGCTCATCCAGACAGTAGCAGTAGTAGGTACTATGGGACCCAGACCAACAAACGAATAGTAGTCCATACCACAACCCACCACACCATCCCATACCCATCCCATCCCATCATGCAAATATTCGTAACAAGAAAAAAAAAACAAGAAGTAAACCCTAATGCCACATAACTATTCATACACATGAACATGTCAAGATCCCTCCATCATCATCGTCATTGTTATCAAAAAAATCATTCCTCACTCACACCCATGCCCAACACAACACCATCAAGAGCGAACGAGTGTTCTCTCTATACAGGCAACTCGGCATTCCTCCTTCCACCCGCCAACGTCTCCAACACCTTTTGAATAAACGGTCCCACGACGGGGATATTCCCCGCGAACTGGCCAATGGTGATCAGGAAGTCGCCGAAGAGGATGAAGAGACCGTACAGCTCGATTATGAACCCGGTGAGCGGCCAGCGGAGGAGGATGAGGAGGATTCCGGCGGCGAAGGCGGCGGTGCCTTTGAGTTTTTGCCGGCGTGAGAAGAAGGCGAAGGTCTTTTCGAGGCCGATGATTAGGGTTAGGCCGATGAGGAAGAGGATCTGTGTGTGTGGTTGGGTTGGGTTAGTTGGGTTTGTTCATCGCGTTCCGTGAGGAGAGTGAGGTGGGATTATTAGGGGTAGCGTACGTTGCCCATTGCCAGTCTATTGGGTGAGATTTGTTAGTTATATTATGTGCTTTGTGCTTTGAAGATGTCTGGGTATGTGGATATGGACGTACAGTGAGCGATCGAAGAACATTAGGACTCCGCCGAAGAGGAACAAGCCTCCTGTTTGGGGGACATCGTTAGTATGTGTATCGATCAGTTATTTATGTAGGATTATGGTGTCGCTGCAAGCATGTTATGTAGACATACCAGCTGAGCAGAAGATCACTCCGATCTCTGTTGTAGAAAGGACGTGCGTTAGCCAATGATCCGGATATGCTCGTGTGCGAAGTGTGCAAAGTAGGCGTTTCTTACTCTGATTATCGGATAGCCACATTGTAGGCATATTGGCTGTTTTCTGATTTAATGAAAAAGCGCGCGCACTGATATAAAAGTTGCAAATAATACGTCGAGGACTGAAGCTAAAGGTATTCAAGGTGGATTATAGCTCCCAACGATGCGCTGCGTTCGTCGCTCGGGGATTCGGGGGCTTGCGGAGATCGCGTGCACGGGGCACTATATATCGTGGAATGGACGAGGAGGCAGTAAACCCGCAAATGACTAGAGATCAAAAAGGCTGAAGATATCGCACACCGATATATAGGTACTCGTCCGGGAAGATTCACGAAACTCTTGAAGTACAGGCGG
Organism: Aspergillus vadensis CBS 113365; assembly: GCF_003184925.1. NCBI lineage: Eukaryota > Fungi > Ascomycota > Eurotiomycetes > Eurotiales > Aspergillaceae > Aspergillus > Aspergillus vadensis. The sequence continues at coordinate 1,056,077 of NW_020292041.1, read as the reverse complement.
CCAGCAATGCGAGTAAACACGGAACCAACTGCGGCTGCTGCGCAAAATTCCCAATTCTGCCACGTCCCTTTCTTGGCTAGGTTTGTGCTATTCCGCGTTCGGATGGCGGTCGGGCGATCAACAATATTCGCACAGCCCGCTATTTTCGGCTCTCTCAACTCAACTTCTCAACCGATTCTACCTTCTGATGTTTACCATCTTGGGAGGATGATGTTCGTCGACAATATCACTCGGATTGCATGCCATTTACTAGGGTCTTCGATGATGGGACACCTTGTCAAGCTTTCAATGTGCACTCTTTCTACGATATGATGGATACAGCGCTGTAAGAGACACGCAATGCTTCTACGGAAGGGGTGCCTACGATGATTTGAGGTATCAAGATGACTTCAATCGGCAACTCTATTACTGCAACTATTCTGCCCGTATATACCTGGCGAGCCATTGGGCTCAACTCATTTCACGCCGCGGCGACAGCATCTTCGGATGCTGTAACTGATGTTCCGGTTCCTGGAGCTTCGGTACTAGTCGAGTGCATCTTGCACAAGGCGAAGATCAACTTTCATAATAAGGTCACGAATAAGCCGGAGCGTTTTCTTTGAACCTGTCTCGAGAGGGGCATGGTGGGTGGAAAGGGCTTGACTGTGTTGGCCGTACATAATTCGCGTATTAGATTAGGCTGCTATCTAGCCTGTCTTTAGTTAGAAGTCCGACGCATTATCGTCGCAATGAATATGACAACTTACCCCTGATATCTTACAGTGTAAAACAAACATTTCCATAGCAAAATCATAGCATCGTTTATTTGAGAACCACATGTGCAGCTCTGAGCTCCAAATAGCTCTCCGGCACTCCCTGACCAAGTGTTCTAATCACACCAAAGACCTCCTTGTCGTGATACCTCAATCTCGTCTTAGGATCTGTGTATGGAGCAGGCAGTCCTGTTATATCGCAGTAGCGGGTTTGCTGCGAAGGGTGCAATGAGGGTGCGGATTCGATATTCGTGTACGTTACGGCAGGTCCAGATGTAAATGCAGCTCGTGCGTTCTTTTCCAGCACCAGTGTCGAGAGGTTCTGCGCGGCCTGCGCGATGTTCGTTCGAGGTGTGCCATCGGCAGGGGTCTGACTGCCGTCGGTGCTGGCGGACGTAGCTGGGAGTGGTGTGGTTGCGCCGGAATTAGATTGTGTTGCCATAACAGAAGCCTCCTTCCTCGAGCTCTCCGAAATAAGCTGCTTGACGTTCTTGTTGCGCCGCTGCGATGGCTTCCAATTCGGATTGCGGAACGGACGGGAAACTGCCGCGATGTCGAGACGATCGAGAAGCGCTTGGTGATTCTCCTGTTCGGCGGGGGTAAGAGGAGCCATGGTGATGATGAAGCGTTGAGATGCGAGTGAGGTTCTAGTTTGAAAGGATGAGGTCGGTGTCTTGGTGGTGGAGGTTTGGTTGACAATGCCAAACTGGGGGTATGGTGGTGCTCTCCCACGTCCGAGCCTTGCTCGAGGTCTGAAACTAGAATGCACAATGCGCGCAGATGTCGCCGATGCTGATGGTCAGATAGCGCAGTTATAGTTACTGTTCGCCCAGAGATAAAGTGAAAGAAATAGTGAAGATAGAGAATGAGCCAATTTTGGAGACTTGATGTCTGGATAGTGAACCTTCCAACCAGTTCCCAGCTCGGTATCAGTCACGTGGCAGCGTATCTTGGGTTGCCGTGAATCCAAAGAAGCAACAAACAAACACAACGTCAACAAGTCATCCACAAACTTCACCAGATAGCAAAGATGGTAAGCAATACAGTGCAGTGGAAGTTTTAGTAGTAGTAAGGTCATGCTAATATCATATCTAGGAAAGTCCACATGAGCACCAGCAGGCCCTGCTGCTCTCTCGCATTATCGGCAACATTGTGTGTGAACCGGAGGGCATTCTGAGTTGCAATAGCTGATCGGCTCTAGGAAAAACTAAATGAGTCAATCATGGTTATGAACAGAAGCCTCCAGGTAAGCGCGGTTTCTCGCTTTCCGCTATGATGATAGAGTACTGATGGGCTTTATTAGGAGGTCAATATCCAGAACATGAACGTCGAGCTTGTCGCACAAATGTTCAAAAACTACCAGTCTAACGTTCTATTCCATCTGGAAGGTAATTTTCTTTTGAATGCTTAGTCGAGTTTGACTGACCAGCATTAGCGACGGAGAATTTGAAAGATCCGTCATCCTCGTCGTCCAGTTCTTGATACCCAACAGTGTTTCCTAGTTATTTGATAATGAAGACATGATATTTCCACTTGAAATAAAACCGAATTTCACTTATTTCTCATATTCGAAAGGATAGTAGACCAAGTAAGGACAGCCAAGTGTGACTGCTAGGTTCCGTAAAGAGGCATAGTTACTCGCATGGAGTGACCGGCTTGGCGGCATACGAGCGGCGCTGGCGGTGGCCGGAGAGGCCTCCACGGCCCCGACTAAAGCTGGGGAACTTTCCAGCTCCCATTTCCTTTCCTCCCTCATCACCAACATCACCGCAACCTGCGTCATCCTATCTTTGACAGCCTTATCAGCGCGCATCTATCATCAGCTAGTTTGTGTCTGGTGCACTAACCCTTGCGACAGTCACTGCAATGCAGTGAGCGGTCTTTACCTGGAAGCTTCCAAGTTGCTGCTAAGAGCGCCTGCGTCCAACCACCATGGCTATCACTTCGATCCAGCCGGTTCTACCGACCCGGTTCACGATCAATTCGACCGAGAAAGGTGCCAAAAAGCCTCCCCCGGAACCTTACCACGTGAAGGACCACCCATTCAAAGGCTACCACCCCCCTCAACCGGAAGGCTACGAAAAGAGCAAGAGTACTAGCGCCATAGTTATTGATAATGGTGAGTGAAGGCCCTGACTTGAGACTGCATTGTGTACGGTCTACTGACTTTTGCGATCGACTTGAAGGCTCGAATCTGGTCAAAGCCGGTTGGTCGTTCGACAAATCTCCTCGTTTCGTGCTTCCTCCTGTGATGAGCCGGTATCGCGACCGGAAGCTCAACAAAGCCTGCCAATTCATCGGATACGATTCCTATGTAGATGCGACTACGCGCGGTCAGCTGCGCTATGCGTTCGACCCTGGCACGAGTGTGGTGGGTAACTGGGATGTCATGGAGGGGGTGTTGGACTATCTGTTCATCAAGCTGGGAGTTGATGGTGCCAATGGAGGTGTTGACAGGCCGATTGTCATGACTGAACCGATCGCGAACCTCGCCTATCCCAGAAGGAGTAAGTGGTATCGCTTGCGGCTACAAGGGTGGCATTGCTGACGATTGCTAGTGATGAACGAAATCCTGTTCGAGTGCTATTCCGCGCCATCCGTCGCCTACGGCATCGACTCCCTGTTCTCCTATCGGTACAACCGCGGAAAGGACGGACTCATCATCTCGTCTTCGCACACATCGACGCATGTGATTCCCGTGCTGAATAACAAGGCTTTGCTATCCAACTGCTCGCGACTAAATTGGGGTGGACTGCACGCATCGGAATACTTGCTAAAACTTATGCGCCTGAAGTACCCGACTTTCCCTGCGAGGATGACAGAAAGCCAGATGGAAGACATTGTGCACAAGCATTGCTACGTTTCCAAGGACTACGACCAAGAGCTGAGCCACTACCTAGACTGGACGGGGCTGGAGGAGCGAGACTGTATCGTCCAGTACCCTTATACCGAGCATGTTGTGCCCGAAAAGACCGAGGAAGAACTTGCCCGTATTGCAGAGAGGAAGAAGGAAAGTGGGCGTCGGTTGCAGGAGCAGGCCGCTAAGATGCGGCTAGAGAAATTGATGAAGAAGGAGCAGGAATTGGAGTACTACAAGGACCTACAGAATGGACTAGCCTCGGAGACGAAGAAGGAAGCCAGGCGCATTCTCGAAGCGGAGGACCTGAAGGACGAAGCCCATCTAGATCGATTGATTCGGGATCTTGAGCGGTCCATCAAACGATCCCGGAACCGGGACCTGGGGATCGAAGAAACCGAAGAGCCCCAAGAGGAGATGTCATTCCCGTTATTGGACGTCCCGGATGAAGAATTGGATGAAGCTGGTCTGAAAGAAAAGCGCCATCAGCGACTAATGAAGTCCAACGTTGAAGCTCGACAACGCGCGAAGGCAGAGAAAGAGCGCGAGAAGGCTCGCCGGGAAGAGGAGGAACGCCTCGACCGTGAGAAGCGCGAGAACGATTTCGAGAATTGGCTCGCTGAACGCAGAGCAAACCGTCAGGTATGATTGTTCCCCGTACTGATAATGGCATATCTAACCTGTCTACACAACAGAACATCATGCAAAAGATCAAGGAACGTGACAGGATGAAGGCGGATCTCGGCAACCGCAAGTCATTAGCCAGTCAGATGCGTATGAAGACCCTCGCCAACCTCGCTGCGGATGGGCCCAAGAAGCGGAGGCGTGGCGGGGACGATGACACCTTCGGTGCCAACGACGAAGACTGGGGTGTCTATCGAACGGTGGCTACAGGTGAACAGAGTGATGAGGAGGAAGAGGAGGACCTTGGAGGCATGCTTGATACCGTTGAGAAGGAGCTACTCGAGTACGACCCTGAATTCACAGAGAATCACACGCTCGCAGCACAATCCGACTGGACGAAAAGCTTGGTGCACGTCTTCCTGCGTGGCCCCTGGCCCTTTGATCCCGAGAGCCAACGTGAGGCTCATCAGCTGCACCTGAACGTGGAGCGAATCCGCGTTCCCGAGGTGGTGTTCAAGCCGTCGATTGCGGGCGTTGACCAGGCCGGCCTGTTGGAGATTGCTGCCGATATTGTGAACCAGCGATTCCCGAACCCTGAGGAGCAATCGAAACTGCTGCGGGACGTTTTCCTTACGGGTGGCAACACCATGTTCAAGAACTTCGACGAACGTCTCCGCAACGACTTCCGCGCGTACCTCCCCGTGGACGCTCAACTCAACGTCCGACGTGCAAATGACCCGGTTTTGGACGCATGGAAGGGTGCTGCGCAGTGGGCGTCAGGGTCAGAATTGGCTAAGTCCTCGATCACTCGGCAGGAATACTTGGAGAAGGGCAGCGAATATCTCAAGGTAAGCACGGCAAAATTCCTTGCTATGACACAAGTAAGATCGGCTAATAACTTTCCAATAGGAGCATGATATGGGCAATGCCACTACATGGTAGATGTCAGAGCCTGCCATACGCTCTGCCTGTCTAATACCTATACAAAGAGGGATATCTCGGCTAATGCGGTTGGGGATATACGAGATTGGGACTGGGAACGCCTTTGGCGGACTATGGATCAGCGATGCGACAAACCCAAGCTGCACCACTGAACTACCGAAGGCGTCGATGCTGGGAGTGGTGCGTATCCAGGGCGCGAAGGGACAGGGAGTCGGGCGTACTAACTCGGATGAAACATTCAATTTCGACGAGGAATGATTTGATATATTAAGATGGCATGGATAGTTTTACTTTCTTATTATTCTTATTTTTGTATGCTATAGTCCTTTTACTGTCATGTGCTTTTCTCAACGATTGTATAGTAAGTGAGCTCGTATGAAATAGGATCCTCGCGTCCGCAAATCTGACCATCAGCCTGTTTCAGCCTTACTCATACAGGCGCAATATGATAAGGTAGAGTACTTACTGAACTGCATTAAACAAATTTATTGATGCGAATGCCGACGGTTTAGTGAAGGCAGCAACGCAAACTAAAGTTCCGTGTGCATCTCACAACAACACTAATCGCTAATCAAGCACACTTCCAAGGCTGCACACCCCCAATCTAGATATACCATTATGGGAAGACATTGGGATAGCGCAAACAGTACTTGATGGCTGCTGATCCCTTCCCACCAGCAACTCCGCAACTCTGGACATGGCGCATGTTTGCTTATCAGCTTCTTGCTTCACAGCCTCGACCACAGCCCATAACAAACAAACCCTTGCCCACTGTGCATGGTGTGACTGACTGACATGTTTGTTTGTTGATTGTGATTTGGGTGTCACCAATTCTTTTTTTTCGTCCTCCTGGGTGTGCACCATTACGCCTGTCGTAAGGCATTTATCTGGATGTATTGCACCAAATCTTCACTCCTTTGATCCCGATATAAGAACTTAAGCCAAGTGCCAGGCGACTATTGTCGTCTCAAAAACATCACACAAAATTACCTTCAGAACCCTTTTCGATTTCACTACATTCAAAACCCCCAACAATCCTTCGCCATGAAGTTCAGCTTGATCTGGTCTCTTAGCCTGTTTTTGACTGTGCATGCTGCGGTTATTCCACGTACGTCAATGTCCCTAAGTAGTAACCATGATGCAGATAATAACACGGAGTAGGGCCCGCTGAGTCCTCAATGTCCCTCGAAGCAGGTGTCCGCGCTGCTGGATTTGACGCTGGTGGGATTCATGAGAGAGCTGCATTGCCACATGATGAGAGTGACAATAAGGTGGATGATCAGGACAATACTGCTATTGGGGAAGGGTAGTAGATGAGTCGTTGGAGTTGTCTCAATGTTATGTGGGGTGTGATAGAGATGTCGCATGTTTCAGGTGGGGAATAGCTCTAGTCAAGGGCAAAAGCCTATAGCCGATAATCTCTCTCTTCCATTCTCGTGGTCCATATTTACATCTCCCAATCACACACTAAACCTAATTCCATCCCCAATATCCATTTCGCCCTCTTCACACCTCGTAAAATGGTCAACCAGTCCAATGGGTTGCTCACTATCCTTATAACAAGCCGTTCTCTGACGAATCCACTCTCTCCGGCTCTTCCAGTCGAGGCACTTCCGAGCCTGTCCATCACCGGTTTGATTGCGTCCCCATGTGTAAAAAAGTGTATCTCCGGTTGTTCCACATACAACATACTGCAACAGGCTGTCGAAGCAGTGCCAAGAATGTTGAAGGGGAGTTTTGGGGGGCATTCCTGATTGGATCTCCAAGAGTGTCCGGCGGATTATCGTGAGGCAGTGAATCTGGTGATACCTATCGAGTCCATATTCATTATGAGTTTGTTGTTCTCAGTATCACGAAAAAAGGCTCATTTGAAAACATCAGGGGGTGGAGAAAGCAGCAGCTGGAGGGGTAGGCCGGCCTCACGCATCAAGAATATACACTCCCTTCGAAGGATCTGATGGGAGACTCATGCTCGCTGGGAGGTGGTTCTCCACAGCCCATTCGTGATCAACCGCTACGAAGCCGTACGCTGGGATGACTTCTTCCCAGGCCTTATTCACGGCGTCGAAATCTTCGGGCTTCGAAGAGCTGTAGATTCCTGTAGTCCATTGGAATTGGGTCCAACGGTCATGGTTTGAGGTCGTGTCTTTTGGTTTTTAGCTTGATTAGAGAACATTCTTAGATACAGTGAACGTTGGAGAGTCATTAATAGTATAACTGACCGTATTCTGGATTAGGCTGGGGTGCTCTACCATCCAGCGGAGCCAAGATACGGTTTACTAAGAGTCCTGTACAAAGGCTGCTAAGACAAACTATCAAGACTTCTCGCCAGATATGACGAAGGGATAGGATGGACCCATAGAGGCGCTGGGGTAGAGAGGGAGGATTAATGGGTCCGGATTGATCAAGTGAGGCATATTTGGCTTCTGAAAGTCGAAACTTAGCAGGCATGTTCACTTCGGGTCAAGGTGTGCTGCACTTTGGAGCGTGTCCATAGATGAAGCATTGATGTGACTTATCTGTACCATTTTAATTCTGGTATCGTATTTGTAGGTAATGTGAGTTTCCGTGTTTGACAGACTATCTGAGCCTCAGCCTTGTTTTTGAAAATCCCTGGCTGCGCCCGTGTAACTCGAAGGGCTGGTCAGAAGGTAAGACACTGTCATACGGTGAGCCTACTTATGCATGTTGTTCAGGGTTATTTCAACTCTAAAGGCTGATCCCATCGACATTTATTGGCCCGTCACCTAGGACTGGAAAGGTACTAATAGCGATCAAACTGACCAGGGCTGTGCTGCCTACTGCTTCCTAGCCAAGTCACCGTGCATTAGCTCGAGCCTAGCCTAGTTAGCTCTATTTCCCGCGTGACGTGAATTTTTTGCTCTGTGTTTGACGGAGGTTGGGCCATCGAAGCGTTGCGCCCAGCTGCAATAGATGTTGTTGGCCCGGAATGCCATGGTCTAACAAGGTTTGCATTAAACGATTTAGAATTTGCCGAGCCGTTTAGGCTATTGATTCGTATAGCGCTCGATGTCGTAGACTGGGGATTTCGGTACAGGTATTTCTTAAAACTGATGTTGAGAGAGTTCAACTCGCGTTTTCTGTACAATGGCCGTAAGGAAGGGAGGCAGATAACGATGACACCGAGACCGCATTCGATCATGGTCCAGAACAGGAGGTATTTGACGAGTGCTGTTCTATTAGCTTTTGTCTTAGTATTGTTCCTGGCTTCGTACTTTCTCCATCTGATTGGGCGAAGGGATTGATGAGATGTGCGATGTAGATAGCCATTCGTGTTGCAGAAGCTGCGATTGCCCTTTACTGGTGTCAGACACACGCTATGACTCTGCAGAAAGCAAACCTACAAGAGACCAACGAGGAATATGAGCCCAAGTGCCATTCTCTGGCGAACGGAAATGTTCAACATCCATATCTGTGGCGGGGTGAGCTCGATAGTTGGTGGCCTTATCATGATCTACTTACCCGTGGCAGGGGTAGTAGCCATATAATCACATCCATAATGAAGTCAGAAATGGCATATCCCTCAACAATCGGGACCTGTAGACTACATTCGGTTGTAACAACCGCAAGAGTCCCCCAGGCGTCCACGGGATGGGCACCGCAGATGAAGATTAAACCAATGCCAAAGACTACAGTCCAAACTGAGACGAGCACTATCATGCACATGGTCACAGAGTGGAAGGCAGTGCGAATGGTCCGTCTACTGCAGAAGATGCTGCGATAGAAATAGAGAATGCTGAGTTTTGCAAAACCAACTGCCCAGACTGTCACTATGTCAGCGACATATTGGATCTATCAAGAATTAGTGTTTGAATCCGATTTGAGCAGAGCGATGTAAACCTGTAAGAGCCTGATTTGTTGATCAGAGTTCGAGAAGATGTAAGCATCTGGGCGTGGGTCATCGGGTTGAGGAAGACGACCCCCTAAGGATCCTGTTGTTGCTCCCCATTGCATCAGGGTGGCGAGTACATATTCCAGTCCCTATCTGAGTCAATATCATTGAACTTCAAGGCCTCAGGGTACATGTCTTTTACCAGTGCAGGCAGAGTCAATCAGTCGTCAATCCACAACACAGATTTTGTCTTCCTTCTGGTATAGAAGCGCAGGATCGCCGTTAAAGTGCCCAAGACAGGAAAGAGAATAGAGATCGTAATGATTGAAGCGGGGGTTGCGTATGTATGTGACATGATGATAACAGTGCTCTTGGGATTCCATCGACAAAAGAAGAAGAATCATGATTTTGAGATGAAGAGCGAAGCGACACAACAAATAATACTATGTCGCCGGTACTCCCCTCGCGTCCTTGTTCTAGGTGTGTGTGTATGACTGTCTGTGTGTGTGTGTGTGTGTTTGTGCGTGTGTATACCTTGTTGCTCTCAGCTGGAGGCGGCTACGGGCATGCTGACTAGACTAGTAGGTTACACACCGGGATGATCCTGGTCAGGCTCACCCACAAAGCGAGGCTAATTTCAGAAGCTTCTTCTCTTACCTCTTGCTTGTCATACTGTCAGCGTTTCTCCATCCCTTTTTCACTGAGAACCTCGAATTTGGTGGTTGATTATGTCTCTGCTCTGGAGTCTGGGGGTTGCCGCCTTGCTGTCCGTACTTTGGACAGCAAGTGAAGCTATCCGTCGCCTTTATTTCCACCCCTTAGCCCATATCCCCGGTCCCCGTCTTGCAGCCCTGACCTGGTGGTATGAGTTCTATTTCGACGTTATTCAGCCCGGTCAATACGTGTTCAAGATACAGGAGCTTCACACACGATATGGTATGTCAAGCTCTGCTTCATGTGTGAGCCCCACTGACGATTATAGGCCCAATCATCCGTATTACCCCAGATGAGGCTCATATCAATGACGTCGGCTTTTTGGACACTATCTACGCCCCTTCAATGACCAGAAGGGACAAGTATGGCTATCAGCTGAGGAGCCTTCGTGTCCCGGGTGGACTGGGCACAACCACCGACCATGACCTGCATAAAGTCCGGCGAGAGTCTCTTGCGCCCTTCTTCAGTAAAAGGAACATTATGCACATGGAGGGGTTGATCTCAGACAAAGTAGACCAGCTAAAGCAATTGATATCCACCCATGTTGCCGAAGACACCCCAGTCAACTTGTCAGATGCGTTCTTCGCATTCTCGAATGAGTAGGTTGACCCGTCATTAACTCGGTATCGAGGCTAATTGCCCAGCGTTGTCAACAACTTCCTCTTCGCGCACCGGACAGATGTACTTGCAAGCGAACCGAAAGCCGCCATTCTCCGCCAAAACAGCAAAGAGCTCTTGATGGGGATCAATATCAACAAGCACTTTCCGCAAATCCCCGATTTCCTGGAGTCGCTCCCTATCTCCATAAGCCGCCCAATGATGCCTCTAGGCCTTATTGATCTGCTAGCCCTATTTGATGTGAGACTCTGTACCGAACATATATACCAAGTCTAACATTTTGATTCAGCGCGTTCGTGAGGAGATTTTCATGATCACAAAGGGTAAAGAATCAGGGGTAGCTGTCAAGAACAAAATTGGACCAACCGGCAAAGAGTCAGTGTTTGACTCATTACTGGACAGCCCAAACCTGCCAGCCTCAGAGAAAATGCCCCTGCGGTTGCAGCAAGAAGGAGCCCTGTTAGTTCTAGCGGGAACTGAATCGCCAGCTCAGACACTTAACATCATCTTCTATCATCTCCTCGCCAACCCCACACTTCTCGAGAAGCTTCGCAGGGAGCTACGTGCCGTCCCTATACCTTCATCATGGACCCAGCTCGAGCAACTTCCGTATTTATCTGCGGTCATCGAGGAAGGCAATCGGCTTTCTTTCGGCGTCACGGCTCGGTCCGCACGTATCGCTTATGAGCCGCTGACCTATACGCCTTCCTCGTACGTCTCTTCGACCTGTCCGCCCAGCACCAGAACCAAGTCGTACACAATCCCACGGGGCACTCCGGTATGCACTACGACATTGAGTGCACACACCGCGGACACAGTCTTTCCAGATCCTTTTGATTTTGATCCGGAACGTTGGCTCGGCGAGGCTGGGAAGGAGCGACGAAGGTTTCAAATGGCGTTTAATAAAGGAGGGCGAAAGTGCCTTGGGATCGAACTCGCGCGTGCGGAGCTATATCTTGTGGTCGCAGCCCTGGTTCGTGAATTTGAGATGACACTGTTCGAAACCGATGCCAACGATGTGGCGTTTCTGTATGATTATCAAGTCGCCATGCCAAAGATGGGGTCTAAAGGAGTGAGGGTGATGGCGAAGTTGGTTCATTGATTACATTGGACCGCTACCGGAAGATTTTGGGGGGGGGAGGGTGGTTTATGACCAGAATACTGTAAGGGGGACTGGTCAAAACCATGGATCTATAGAGAATTGATCGATCCTATGTTATTTGGGTGGGCTCAATCTTGGTTCGTGCCGCGAGTTCTTTGTTACCAGGTTGCTTATAACCACCACCGTCTAAATCTCGAACAATGCATCATTTAAATTCTCGGTCTTACTAATGCCAAGTCGCGCGGTAAATGCGCCGGCCTCTACCAACTATGGTTCGGTCAATGACTTGACACACTAATGCACAGCTAGCTCTGTATGTCTCACTTTGTCCTCGATAGGCGGACATTCCGTGGGTGGTGGGTCAATTAAATCGACGAACAGACAGTGGAGCTGCGTGCTAGGCGCTTATGTGCTGAGTTGATAAGACCCTGTGGTTAGTTACTAGTTGCAGGGATGTAGACCCTTCCTGCCCCTGTGTACTTGAGTCCGTAGGTGAACTATAGTGGTGTGCAGGTGGCTGTGGGTACCGATAGCCTTCCCAGGCTTTTGGTCGTAACTCAGTCCCTTAGGGCGCATCATCCATACATGACTACGCTAATTGCCAAGAGAAGATTGCCTGCTACTAAATGCTGCTACCTGCGCTGTCTGCCTTCTATGGTTTAAATTTTCCTTATAAATGCTAGCAAAATGCAGCTCCCACCGTGCTAATGTTATAGCCACGTTCCGAGCTTCCCTCCCCGTCCCCCCTCCTCCTATAATCACCACGAGACAATGCTCCCAATCTTTCTGAATAGAGTCGCCAAGCAAATTCTCACACATCTCCCCTATTATCTTCAGCTGCGCGCATCGAAAATCCTCATCTTTAGCCTGTTAGTCTGGCTTCTAATATTCTACTATTGCCGAATCAGCCTCTGGCGCGATCCACACTCTGCCTTTTTCCAAGACCGCCATGTCTACGAACTGGACTACAGCCTCCACCGTGAGCGTGAGGCCTGGCATTTCATCTCGCAGCATAACTCGGCCATCGATCCACCAGACTACGTGAAGAGTGGAGGCACACCTACAGCTTGTATCGCCATGGTCACCGTTCGACGAGACTCAGACCATTATTTCGAAGCATCTGTTGGCTCGATGTTGGAGGGGTTGGATGAAAAAGAGCGGCAAGCATTGTACCTCAGTATCCTGTTTGCCGATACAGACCCGAGAGTGCATCCTAGTTGGGATCAGAAATGGGTGGACAGGCTCGTGGATTCAGCGGATACTTATAATGTGTCGGAAGGGCAGTTGCAGCACTTGCAGGATCTGGAGAGAGATAAGAACTTTTATGAGAAGGGGGTTTTGTGAGTTGATGAATATGCTTCTAAACCTTGGTGGATATCCATCTGCTTCCAGGACCAAGCCAGCTAATAATGTGCAGTGACTATATATACGCACTACGAACCTGCCAAGATGTCAACGCCCCCTACACGATCATTTTCGAAGACGACATCACCCTTGCCACAGGGTGGTTCACGAAGACATTGAAGGCACTGTCCGACATCATCCAACGGGACCAGCAGTCACGGAATCCCTGGATATACCTCCGTCTTTTCTACACAGAAACCTCATTGGGGTGGAGCGACTCCGACATGGCATACAGCAACATGCCACTGATATTCGGCCTTCTCATGCTATCTACATTCTCATCCTTAATGATACTTCGGCGCACTCGCTTTGAGCGACTTCACGTTGACACACTGAGCATTGTGGTCATCTCTATGGTGTGCGTTCCAGCATTCACCGCGCTCGTATACATGGCCGGCAAATACAACCTAATGCCTCTACAAGGGGTTGTTGAGATGAACAAGTTCGGATGCTGCACTCAGGGCTTGGTGTTTCCGAGGGAGAGTGTGGATGGTCTTATTGAATTTCTGACTGCAAGAGGACATGGCCAGACGGATTCCATGATAGAGGAATACGCTGATCAAAGCCAGTTGACTCGATATGCTCTGGCACCACCTCAGCTGCAGCATGTGGGGTTGAAGTCCAGCCGGAACAATCTTGACATCAATACGCAGAGTACGTGGGCATTTTGGTTTGAGACTAATGATGCGGCCCAATTGAGAAAGGAGCATGTTGCACTTTTGGAAGATGATGGAGTAAAGAGAATGTTGAATATATAGACCATATTATCAGGATAACCATTTCAATGTTATGAATATCTGTGAAATATATATTGACTCGGATTGGGCATGAAGAGTTGAAACTACCAGCGCCTGGGATGATTTCGTCCCATGCCAAAGTCCAACAAAGTTCAAAGGAACAACCACTTAGATATATTACCGATTGTATATCGAATCTGAGGCTAGTATACCGACCTATGGGCAATCGCAATTTCCAACTTTGTGCAACCGTTCACATGAAGTCAGGTAAGTTCCAGCAGTGGTTGTGAAACAATGCAATCCGTGCAGTGGGGACACAGCTTAAATCTGACCATAATAGCCCGAACATTGACTATCAACTATCGGAGTATAACATTTCGAGCTCACAATTCTAATTTGATCTCTTATCTTTCATTCAGCATCATAACTGTCTGTGATGAATCAATCCTATTCAGGAAGGTTCATAACACAAGCCAGTCATGCAAAGTGTACCCAGACCGCCTGTCTGATGGAGTATATTCCGAGTTGCTCCTTTCGGATAGGATCATCGTTACGATAGGCAGGAAAGCAACATGTCAAATGCCAAACCAAGGGCGAGATGCAGCACAGACACTTGGCTGGCCTCTGCGAGTCTCCAATGCTTTTCTTTGGTGGGTCTGCCCCATAACAACCGCCAGTCAAAGGCAGTTTTTAGCTCATAAGGCGGGGGAAGCGTCCGTGATCACATGTAGCAAGTATCTATCAACCGCAACGCAACGTCCCTAATCTTCATTTCCTTCACTGCATTATTTTGTCTCCTGTCCGAAATTACAACATGTCAACAACCACAATTGAGCTAGTTTCACAGGGTCAACAGGAGTCACAGAGCCCAGTTCAACCATTCGGGCCGAGTACCGAAGAGGCGATCGTGCAGCAGAAGCAAAAATGGAATGATCCTCCCATCAATAGATGGCGTCTGTTAGCTACATTCATCAGTTTTACGGTTGTCGGAGCAAACGATGGTGTCTACGGAGTGAGCTCTCCTTTACAGTGGATCCCTGCAACATATAAGGATGGCAAACTAACACTTATGCTGCAGGCACTCGTCCCATATGTATGCGTTTGATCGGCGAGAATTGATTCCTTCACCAGAAAGATGCTGAAAGTCAAGTAGCTTCGCGAAGACTACAACCTGTCTACCACCGTGGTCTCTCTAATATTCGTCACCCCATTTGCCGGATATACGATAGCCACGCTCATTGTCAACAAGATTCACATGACGCTTGGACAGCGGGGTATAGCAATCATCGGTCCCCTATGCCATATCATTCCATATGTGATTATGGCAACTCATCCACCCTGGCCGGTAATGCTGGCTGTCTACGTAATTGTTGGCTTGGGCAATGGTCTCATCGATGCGGCATGGAATTCCTGGATCGCTGATATGGCCAATGCGAATGCTATGATGGGGGTCCTTCAAGCATTTTATGGTCTCGGGTATGTGGCTATAGACAAGATCTATGACCATCATTTGTCAATACTGACAACCACTGCAGGGCAACTATAAGTCCACTGGTTGGGACTCAGATGATCAAGTCCGGCCTTCGCTGGAACTACTTCTACTACACGCTGCTCGGTGCATCCATTCTAGACCTAATGGTGAGCTCTACTCTGTTCTGGAATGAGAATGCGGCTAGCTACAGAGCCAAAAATCACAGAGGTACCGATGGTGGCGGTGGGAGCAGAACTACAGAGGCTACGAAAAGTCCTATTACCTGGCTGATAGCTGTCTGGCTATTTGTTTACATGGGAGTTGAAGGTGTGTCAGTCCACCAGATCATCAAACCAAATGATCCAACTGATAATTGAATCTGGTAAGTGTCGGTGGGTGGCTGGGTCGTCGACTTCATGGTCCAGGTTCGTCATGGCGAGCCCTATGAGTCTGGTCTGATCCCAACCGGCTTTTGGGCTGGTGTCACCGTGGGCCGCCTTGTTCTCGGTTTTGTTAACGACTGGTTGGGCATGTTTCTCCTTTCCCCATCAAGGCCACACTACATGAATACTGACTGTAATTAAGGAGAGCGGATTGCTATCAGCATTTATCTAGCCATTTCAATTGCCCTAGAACTTATCTTCTGGCTAGTACCGCAGTTCATCGTGTCCGCAGTGGCTGTCTCACTGCTCGGCTTCTTTACTGGCCCTCTCTTTCCCGCAGCCATTGTTGTGGCAGCTAAGCTGCTTCCCAAGCACCTACATACCCCTGGTATCGGACTTGCGTCGGCGTTGGCTGGCGGGGGCGGAGCAATGTACGTTTGCCACCCTTACTCTACTATTGTCTATGAGCTTTTGCTGCTTGACCTCCCTTGCTAATCTTTCGCTTGGGCAATAGACTGCCCTTTGTCGCCGGTGCCATATCCGGGGCGCGCGGAGTACAGAGTCTGCAGCCATTCGTCCTCGCACTATTGATTGCATTGATCGCTATATGGGTGCTGCTCCCACGGAGGAAGCATCATGCTTATGCTGTTTGAGGTGGTGGTATCTTTTCGTGGCTAAGTATAAGGTGATCTGTAAAACAAACAGGTATATTTGCGATTATATCTTATACAGGTATGTGTAGACATATTTGTCTTAGGACCTGATATATTTGTTTACAAGATAGTGTATTGCGCCTGTGCAGGACTACTAGACAATAACTCGCTATTGAACTCAGCTGCAATTCCAATATAAATAGATATATAAAAATCCCAGTTGAAAATCCAATCCGACGGGTTCTAATCATAATTACAAAAGTTGTATACAAGCGAATTGCTGACATGACTTTCACAACATCGGATTATTTGTAAATCTTTGTTCATTTGGAAATAGTATCTTCAAATCATAACATCATTCATGTTCTCTGCTGCCTATGCTCTCAGATTGCGACACATATGACACAAATTAAGAAGTGACGAGAAAGTATGAAATGCCTTGATAGATAGACCATGCAAAGGCCGCTATATTGTCTTGATAGTCAAAAGAGAAAAGCATCCTTGAACATTCTTTAGTCTGTATTTCACTGAACAAGCCCTCCGGTCACATCAAACCACTGTAATATACCGCGACAATCTATTCCTCCTGTCACTACTTGCCGATGAAATGTGTATGGACACCTTCGTGTCACTCGCTCAGCTCAACCCTAGCACGATCGTCTGAGCATTTGCCAAAGCTGTTTGGCATGTTTCCACCCCTCGCTTGACTCCTTCTGTACATTCGGGATGCTGTCCAGCTTCAGAGATTTCTCCCTCCACAGTGACCGTAGCATGTAAATCTCGGGTAATAGTAGCAACCTCCTCGCTAAGCTTCTGATTTAACTGTTCAAATGCTTCGTCGATCATTTCTTCATAGTCGAGGGCAATATTGTCAGCAAAGTCTTGGAACAGACTACGTGAACTGAGATGACGATTCATGGTTTGCTTTCGACGCGAATCACTTCCCGTTCCTATGCGAGCCATTTTGCATTAGCATCAAAAGAAAATGTGATTGAATGGAAGATGAGAGAGATAGCATACCACTTTGTTGCATGCAATGGTTATAGACTGGGCGCATGACTCCCGCAATATATGAGCTCGCGTGTCCACTCACTGTATCATCCATGATTTTTCTGCAAATCAAATTAGTCCATCTCTCACAGTAGCATACAAATTCGTGCACAATACTCAGTGTCATCAATTAGACGTTCGATGGAGCAATGAACAGCGTCCAGTATACACGTCCGTCGCATTCGGAGGTTCAGAAGCAAGTTTCCTAGGTTTTCTGGGGCCAGATCCCGTTGCTCTGACAAGTCAATAGTCAATGACACCAGCCCTTTAACCCTTAAGGACGCTTGGGAAATGGCGTACCGTGTATAGAATCATGTACCCCTTGAAATATCCTGGAGATTTCGTCTTCGATCTTCTTACCCTCTTCTCCAAGCCAGTTGAGCACGGAATCCCACGCCAGAGATAGCTGGTCAATTCCCGAGCCGAGAATCTCTTCGTTCCAGCAACGATACGGTTGCTTCGCCGTTTCATACGTTCCGTAGTTGCGACAGAACGCTGCATATGTCATGTGGTGCCACTGCAAGTAGCCAAAATCAGGTACGAATATTCTTAAGGTACTGTGAGTCCCACTTACATTTGCCCATTCCAAGCTCGCCTCGACTGCATCGTCCCTCCAATCAAGTCGACTTCGGCCTGTATGAAGGGTTATTTACTCTGGTCTTCATGAATGGGTTGTAGGTCGGTGCCTACGAATTTGTTGTGTAATGGCATCGGAAAATTTCCTCCTGAGGCTACTCTGTAATGAGTGTACATGCGAGCCATCACGAGTCGTGCTCTACGCGAATTAGCAATCATGGCATTTATAACAAAGCAGCAGATAGTAGATGCAGTTTTGGAGCCTGCACCTAGACAGGGCAAAGTGCATTTGGATATTAGGACAATTACCGTACCCCTTTCAGAGTGCTTTCAGCTTCAGTCAAAACCCGTCGCAAGACTTCTGCCCGGGCCATAGTCATGCTGCTAGTCCCTGCTAAGACCCATTGCGTGATAGAACCCAGCAGCGCTGGTACTTCATGCTGGAGATATGACACCGTGGCTCGGAACTGCGCATCTGCCGGCACTGATTGGCAGTACCGTCGAAGTTCTTGGATACCACTGAGTGCCAAATATTCATTGGCCTGTCGTGGATCGTCCTCTCGATGGTCAGAGTAGAGCTTATTGCTCACGCACAATATGCGAGCCATATCCCCCCAGGCATGCAACAAAGAGTTGGTCACAGATGTATTTCTTCGAATGACGAGGAATTTCATCAACCTGGCAAGTTTCAGATCAGACCAATATGTTTAGTTGGAACAACCAAAGTAAGGGTTCTTACTGAAGCTCAAGGGTTTCTTTCTGATCCCTACAATGAATGAGATATAGGAAAATTAGGAGTATCGTGCATCAGTGCTACTTACCTGAGGTTACTTTCCTCTGCAGCGAGACTCTGCATCCTACTTCCGTGCGCTTTTCGCCTGCGAGTACCTATCTGCATGATCCTGCTATCGAGCTGCCGGATTTGGTTGTTCATATTCCGGATACGTACAGCATCTGCTGCAGCAGCGGTACGTGCCGTCTCTTCTGAATTGACGTCCTGGATTTCAGTGGTCACTTTCATGTCACCTATATAATGACTTTGAAAAGCACTTACCTCGGAGCGAGTACACACAATGCGGATAGGCTGACCCCGCGCACATCGACGGATGATATCGCCTATTGACTGATCGGTTGTACATCGCATAATATTACTCACAATAAAAACCTCGTCGCAGCTGTGGCGTAGGTACCTTTCCGTCGCTCGCACTCGAGCGTAGTTTAAGTCGCGAAATCCTGAACATTGTGCTCTTAGCTTAATTCTGCATGACACCGTTATAATATCTCGGTACGGTACCTGGGAGGTCGGCCAAAACTAAACCCGTGCGTAGAACGGGCGAGCGCAAATAGACCCTATGTATAGATTAGCCACATAACGCAGCATTTACATATATGATCACTTCTGTTATATACCTGACCAACTTCACAAACGGCCACAAAGCAGGGTTATTACCGTCGTCATCATTGGCCATCAGTCTGTCAAGATGCTTCATGCATTGATCCGCATGGTGAGACACAACCGTATACTGTAGGTTATCACGCCCTCCTGGTCGGGTATCTAAGCCCGCCATGGCCCACTCCAGCAAGGTCCTCATGATTGCGGCGACGGCCTCGTCTCCTTCCTGGGCAAGGAAGTCAATGTCCAGGTTCCGCTCATGAGGAAAGAGGGATTTCAAGGTGTCCCAGGCTCTTTTGGCCGCAACTATGATATTCTCCTGCTCTTCCGACGTTCTCACTTCACGAAAGGCTTCGGTGTAGTATTTCCGAATGCTCGATAAAAGCTCCTCGAGGAGCTCACGGATCTCGTCATTGTCCATGAAATCTGCAACAACAGTATAGTTTTCTGGATAGGTATCATTTACACTTCGGAATTCGGTAACGACAGTGGTGCAGGCAGCGCCATCTCCGCTCTGTGGGAAGGGTAGACCATCGGGTGTTAGTCTCTCAAAGGTATATTATAATGATTTGTTTCGAACCCACCGACCGAGCCAAGCCCTCTTGATCTAGAAGTGAATTTATCAAACTGCTCTTCCCTGTTCGCACGAATTAGCCTCTCAAGTACGTGTATCAGCTATCTTTCCGATATTTACCAACACCCGAGTCGCCGATGAATCCTACCGTGCGTGTCGCTGGATAAGCGAGTCGACTTGCTTCACGTGTCTTCTCATAAAGCTTGGACAAGTCACTAGTATTGTCGTGGGCAAGGGCGTTACCGCTCATTATTTGTGTAAGACTCGTTAGTTCACTCCTGACAGCTCGCAGCGCATTCTGAAGTCGAATATCATAGATAGGCTCCTGGGGAAGAGACTCATGACGAATGTTGTAGGCATTCTCATCATCTTCTTCTGCTGCATCTCCCTCACTGTCGAGCCAGTCGTAGACCTTTTCGGAGCTGTTGTAAATATTTTCATCAATCTCTTGTCCGTTATCATCCGCCCATGGTAATGCCCGGAGCGAGAAAGAGTGGACCTCCTTAGCGATATGATTTAACAGTGCATCTTTTTCCACTTCGACTTCGTCGGCTTTTGGCCAATTGCACAGTGGACAGTGTCGGATTTCTGATGGTATTGTCTTCTTGGACAACTCAACCAGGACTGGTATATGGGCTAATGGAACGGTCGCAGCATGAAAGAACTTTGTGTGCTGTACAAAGTCTTTCCTTCTCGAAAATTGTTTTCCATCACCACATGCAAAGCATGTCCAATATGTCATGCTGTTGTGGTCCTTCAGCATGTGCTGTCGCCAACTATCCTCTGTATTGAAGAGGACATAAGGCTGATCACAACTAGCCAAAACACAGGTGTAGGGGCTCAAATCATCTTCGATATGTTTCCTAGTCTTGTGTTAGCTTGGCCGTGATTGGATCTGTATCAAGAATCTCACCTCCACCTAATTTCATCTGTCATTTTTGCAGGAAGCGCTTCGCAGCAACAGGGACACCGAAAGAGCCGCGCATCATCTTTAAGCTGAGGCGGGCGCGGGTAATCTACTTCGCGTGCAGTAGTTGATACTGCGGAAGACGTGATGGATATAGCGTGATCTTTTTGGTGTACTGTGTGTCTTGATTGCGATAAATGAAAGTCATCGGACAGTCCGGAGGCACTAGTTCCCGTGATTACGGTGTTGTTGGCGTGCATTGGGCTATTATTTGAGGATTCCCAACACGGGCTTTCTTGGGGTGTCTCCTTCTGTGCTGATCCAGCTGGCTTCGGTACAGGTGTGCGACGTACGTAGCCAGCATCCAGACCCATGGCGTGTCTTTGAGAATACAAAAAGCGATTTCGACGCTTTAGGTTGCAGTGTACCAATCGCAATTGTACTTCATTCAACTGCGATGGGTCTCTTTCTTGAATACGGCCATTTAATTGACAGAGTAACATTCCAACAAGGTGGCCTTCTAGTTTCTGGTGTTCTGATGCGTTGAACAGTTGGTCTGCCTTTTGCAACCGTGAGCGTCGTACAGAGCGACGAATGGCAACTGCGATCCGGGAAAGTTGATCCATCATCAACTCAATGTCATACATTGACTCATACAACAGATTCCTGGATGGATTCCGCAACTCATGACGGTCCATCAACTGGCCATCGGAGCTAGAATCATCGGACCATGGGGAAAATGCTCGCCCTTGTCTTTCGTTCTCAGAAGAGGCAGGGTCTTCTTCATTGTGAGAGATGTGCGAAACATCTTGTATTTTGCTTTGTTTTAGACATTCGTCAATCATAGTACTTAGCAGGCGCAATAAATTGACGATCACATCATGAGCTTCGGGCCTCGAGGCTAGTCTCGAGTCCAAAGAAGCTCGTCCTCTGGCGCAGGCTCCGGTGCCTGATATCCATAAGTTCATATCCGCAAGGCGATTCTCGGCCCACTCGTTTTCCATGAGAGGTGGGATTTCCAGGCACCGCGTGAAAAGGCCGACGCATTGCTGTGCCGCTTCTTTTATACCCCGCTCCATGGCTGTCAGGTATCTCGTTGCGTACGTAGTCGCTAAATGCGACGTGGAGATGTACTAAAGTAGATAGAATCAGCTGAGGGGTTGCAGCCTCACTAGTCACGCTGGTCTAATAATGATCCGGCCCCACTCCTGCTGCACGGCGCTTACTTCAGTAGGACGAGGACGAACCCTTTCCTTCCCTTTTTCCTGTCTTCTTTCGGGGTTTTTTGGCTTTTTCCTATAGCTATTTCATAGAAATGGCACAGCAACCCACATATATTCTCTCTCCCAACTTCCATTTCAAGCCAGGAACGGGCCCTATCGGAATAGGGAACATAATATCACACCCCCTACGACCGCACCGAGCCCTGACAACTGTTGATGCGACGACGCTAGAGAAAGTTTACCCGCGGATAGAAAGATTTACGGACTACGAGCGAAGTATTGAACGAGGCGACAGCCACGATGTCTCGATGAGCTTGTGGGCAGAGTTCCTGCAGACGGTATCCGGAAAGCTGTCGGGCGGACGGGGTAGCGATGTGCGATCAAACTATACGATGGACCAACTGGAGACAGAATACTTTGTCACCGACCCTCCGCTTGAAGAAATCCAAGCTCGTTCAAAAGCCCCTCGGGTTCAGGCTGTAACCAAGGCAGGCAGGATTCCTGGGTTCAGGAACCCTGTTTATATGGTTACGGGTCTCATGATAGCGAAAGGGTTTACCGCCAGTATGGAGAACAACCAGCGCCACAATGGGGAGATTGAGGTTGGCGGCAATATTCCATCGCCGGGATTTCAGGTTGGCGCTGGAGCTAATCTCGCCAAATCGACCAGCACAGAAGAATCAGATACTTGGCGGGCGGGCGAGGATATAGTGTTTGCATATCAGCTTCTCAAGATAGAAGTCAAGGGTTGGAAAGGCGATAGAGTTAAATACGATGAGCTGAGACACAAAGCCGCCTACTTGAGCAAAGATGATGAAGATGAGACAGATGAGGACGACGATGCCGTGGAAGAGATCATCATAGGTTCAGCTGATCCGGGCACTTTATCCAGGGATCATGACCAAGGAAGTATGACTGTGACAGAAATTGGAGAGGGGGATAGTCGGGTCAGCTGTATATCTTCGATAGCCGGGAGTGATCCCTGACTCAGAGTAATCAGTTCTCATAATCAAAGCCCAGATAACTTGCCGCCAATTTTCGCCCACCGGGCATCCTCCGGAATACCTATCAAGCCCCGTACCGTCAGGTACAAATAACCTGACTGGAGCGTGTTAGAGGATATGGCCCTGAAGATTGCATTCATTCCCCGACGTGTCCAGGCTCGGTTTTTGGCATTGTAGAATGGCTTCTCAGGAGGGCGAGAACTGATATATCCCAGAAGAGACCCTGCTATTCCAGCCGCTATGGCCGTAGCAACTGATGTTCCAGACCTATACTCTTCGCCATCAGAGTTGGGCCACGCAGAAGGAACGTCCATGCCAAGAGTCCCGAAAACCACCGGTTCATCTTCATGCTTAGGGGGGTTAAAGTCTGCAAATAGGCCGTTTGAATTCGTCCCTCGAATAGAGATGACAGACTCGTGTCTGGCGGGAAACATCTCTCGATCATTGGCCCCGTAATTAGAAGCTGCTGCAAAGAAAAGAACAGAATCTTGACGTTTGTACAGGGCTTCGCGAATCGCGTCACTGATACACGGCTGCTCGTCTGCAAAGCCGAACGACATGGAGATGATGTCGGCTTTCCATTCTCCACTTGCCCAAGAAATTGCCTAAGCAAGTCAGCTGAGTCACATTCAGTATTTCCTTTGGAGCACTAACTTCTGCAACTTTGTCGCTGGAATTCAAGAGTTGATGGGGGCTTTCGGAAATGCGGGCTACATAGATATCGGCATCGGGAGCGCACTTCAGAACGAGAGACACCAAATGAGTGCCATGTCCATGACAATCTTCGGGCTGGCTCGAGCCATCAACCCAGTCTTTCCAGCCTTTAAGACGTTCCATAACATCAGGTGAAAAGAAAAACGGGGCATTATCGTCGTAACCAGTGTCCAAAATCGCTATCCGTACGCTCCGGGATACCCCGCGTGATCCCGCTGCTGGTGCAACTTGAGCTAGCTCCCTGTTAAACTCTTTCAAGTCTAATAGCCAGTTGCTAGCGTTTTTCTCACTTTCGGTGCGCTTCCTCCTGCGCTCTGGCGCTTTGCCCTTGTCGAGATTTTCCGGTACAGTGGCTTCTTCGATTTTCGCATCCTGGGAAAGTACACTAAGCGGGGCGATCTTTTCATAATTGTCGATCCATTTCGTGCCCTGTAGGAGGTTCTCAAGCGGAAACACAACTTTCTCGTATAAAATGTTTCTTCGTTGCTTGAGGTGTTGTCTCTGTTCATAGGCAGATAAACCTTCAACACAAGCTGCCTGGTCGAATGTACCGGGCTCCAAACAGTGGCGTATTGAATTCATATAGTCGGGGTAGTCGAAATTCTTCCAGCGCTCTTCATCCCTTGCATAGTTGATGGCTGTGAGCAGTTCAGCGTTCACTTCGGCGGCCAAGGACTGCCCCTGATTCTCACGCTTGGGAAGCGGAAACCCAAGACCTATCTCAACCAGCATAATACCAAGCGCTCTGATCCTTGGGTAGACATGCACCATCCCAGGAACCTTATATTGTTCATAACACAGTGGATCTTCATCGTTGAAATGCACTGATACATATGGTTTCCAGGTAAAAAGCTTACCCTGGCCCCTACCCCCAGAGGTATCACTTTCTCTCATAAATTGAATAGTCTCGCTTGTCCATTTTGTTCGCATCCAGTCTGTATCGTAGTACTGCCAGACAGAGTAGGCTATTATGTAAGCTAGTACGAGTTTCATTCGTGACGTTAGATGGTAGGTGCTGAGGACTTTGGCCAAAGATATTCCCGGAATATGGTCAACTTTCTGCTTGTGGGGCTCAAAGAAATGATAGAGCTCCTGGTCTTCAATAGAGAGGCAAAGGCGCCAGCCTTTCGCAAGATCGAGTAAACGGCAGAATTGGCCTTTGTCTGTTCGTTGTTTTATTTTTGCAGATAAATTGTTGGCTTGCTCATCTCTATATCCATCATCTCTACCAAAAAATCGGACGCACTTTTTGCCGTGCGTATGGTCGTTTGGCACAAGCAGCTCAATATCTTGCCAGTGAGTGAGCTGTGACTGGTTCCAGAAGGGCTCTGATGAGAACAGCATATCAAATTGCACCAGATTGTCACTGGCCACTGATTGGGAAGGTGGCTGTAGCAGGAGACACACTAGATGTCCTCGCTCCGTTTGCCTACGCACTCCATTGGTCTGGCAAGTACAGCACATTTGCTCTCGTAGGACTCGATGAGCAAGCTCGTTGGCAAGATCTGAGCGCTCTGGGCGAGCGGCTCTCTTTCTAGAACTGATATCTCCACTTTCATCGCGCCTAGATGACTTGCGATTGCGCTCAACGAATTTTTGAATATGAGAAATGGCCACCTCGGCGTCACGAGAACACGCGGTAAGCTGATCAAGTCCTCGTCGAATCTTTCTCTGGGCCGTCTCATAAGATGTCACGTCAGGGAATGGCTTTGTTATCGCTTCAAGAAGAGGATAGTCATTTCTTGGTATTTTCGTCGGCCACTATTCCAAGCTCATCAGGCTCCATTCACATGAGATATAGTTTTCTGCCACACTTACATTGCACATAGCCTCCACATCTCGCAGTAGCTTGGATATTCGCAGCCGCAGTCGGCTCTCCTGGTCTAAGCCAGCCGTGTCGATGTAGTTGGCGACGAGGAAGAGCTCAGCCCCGAGACGCCCACATAATGGTCGCTTGGACTCAACGCCCAGTAAAGACGCGATGTTAGCGACCTGGGCTATGGCAGTATGTGCAAAGTCTATTGGATCCTCACTCGCCATTCCGTTTACGTTACGGTTTAGCACAGGTGACTATGGAAATGTGTGTGCCAGAGGGAGGCGGCTGAGCGATGCGGGGCAGACTCAGCTGATGATAGCGCGCGCCTATTCACCGCGTGTTCAACCTAGCCCTTGACTACCTTCAAGTTCTTCGCTTCCTCGGTCGGGCAGACCATTCTCAACCTACTGCAACTGCATGATTCTGTAAAGTATCTACTATGTGTGTAAAGTAACTACTATGTGATCAGCACTCCCTGTCTGGTACAAAGGCTTCTCAACTCTACAACAAAATCTTAAATGAATAAAGTCTTACACGGATTTCAGAGGTATTGTTTATGAAGCAGACATGTGCAGCCTGATTTATACATCCATGATCTTACCTGGACGCTTCTAAAATGCAAACTTTTGTTTTATATTTCATTACCGGGCTATTACTCTCTATAACCTTTTTATAAAAAAAGAAACTAACCCCATAGCTAGCTCTAGATCTAATTATCCGAAAAAATAACACTTCTATAACCAACCACTGCAATACCATCAAGTACCCATCATCACCATCAACAACACCTACACTCTCCCTCTCAAAAACAACTTCTCCGGCCTCAACCACCTCAAAAACCCCTGCACCCCAACCATCCCACTCCCATTCCTCGCCTCTCCACCCTCACTCACCCCCTTCACCTCCAACTCATAAAACTTCCACGACCTCAGAATCCACAAACACACGGCTCCCAACACAAACATACAAGCAACATACACCTGCGCACTCAAATACCCGGCCCCGCTGCCCGCCATACTCAACGCAATGGCCTCCGCGACCAAATTCGGCGCTACCAGCATCAAACACACCATCCCAAACGTCGACGGGAGACGGTTCAACCCGACCACATCAGTAAGCACAGGGGCAATAGTACCCCAGAAGGTCCCGCAGACCATACCGCACAGCACCGCGAAGAGGAGCAGAAGTGCATATGAATGAGCAGGAATCCAGATAGCGAGACAGAGAATGGCACACGACGCCGTCATGGCCATGGAGATGGTGATGCGGCCGTAGGCATCACTGATGTAGCCGACGACTGGACGACCAAGGACAAGGCCGAGGTTGAGGATAGCGCCGGCGACAGACCCCTGCTGTGGGGAGAGGCCGATGGAGGAGGCGTAGTTGGGGAGGGAGTAGAGGAGGGTGATGTAGCCGAGGTCAGTGGAGATGCCCCAGATGATGATGAGGAGGACTTCGGGGTGGCCGAGGTCGCGGTGGTTGAAGGATCTTTGACGGGGTTGGGCGCGTGAGCGAGGCCGGTCTTTGAGGAGGAGGGAAGAGACGAGGTGGGAGCCTAGGGCGCAGAAGG
Source organism: Aspergillus vadensis CBS 113365 (assembly GCF_003184925.1). Taxonomy (NCBI): domain Eukaryota; kingdom Fungi; phylum Ascomycota; class Eurotiomycetes; order Eurotiales; family Aspergillaceae; genus Aspergillus; species Aspergillus vadensis. The sequence continues at coordinate 1,029,140 of NW_020292041.1, read as the reverse complement.
CGAGGATGCGGTAGGTGGCTTGCACGCCCACGGATTGGATGGCGCGGCCAGCGGCGAGGTTGTATGCGAGACCGCCGAGGCCGGCGCCGGAGGCGGCAATGCCGCTGGAGAAGCTGCGTTTGGTGGTGAACCATTTGGGGAGGATGGAGGTGGCGGTTAGGTAGAGGAAGCCCATGCCGAACCCGAAGGCGATGCCTTGGGTGAGAACGAGGTGCCAGACTTGGGTGGAGTAGGAGGCGGCGAAGAGACCGACGAAGATGAGGGCTGTGCCGGTGAGGAGGGTGATGGCTGTGCCTAGTAGTTCGTTGGATTTGGTGACGATGGGTCCGATTAAAAGGGATAGGGAGACTTGGAGCCCGCCGATGATCGCATAGTCGAGGTGGCTGGCGCCGGGGAAGGTCGAGTTGGAGAGGTAGTAGTCGAGGATTACGCCCCAGGCGCTGTTGATGCCCCAGGTGTGCACGTTGATCATGAATACGCAGAATGTGCACACCCAGCCGTATCCGCCGTTGGGTGGGACGTCTTCTAATGTACTGATGTTGATGGCATTCTCGGGGCTTTGGTTGATATCAACTTGGTCGGGCGGTTGTAGTTCGAAATCGTCTCGTACGTTGAGATGCTCCGTGCTAGGGTACATTTTGAACTTCTCTCTGATGAGTTGAAGGGTACTTTTCTCTTGTTTTTCGGTTGGTTTGATTGTGGAAGCCATGGTGATAGTAGTCAGGGTTTATATGCATAGATCACGCTCACCCCGTCGCGACACGTCCACCTGCAGACAAAGGCGGAAATTTGGATGGGTGTAGAGTCCCAATCCAGGGCTATTTGAGGCTTGTGTCGACCTTCAGAGCATGATGAAGGAGGGTAGTAGATCAATTGATTTATTGCATTAGTATATTACAGATCAGATTCATGGGTCCACATTCCATTTAATATCCTCCCGGCCCAACATGTCGACGCGTCAGCTTACTCGGAAGTACCGGACTCGACCTTGCCATTCTTCTACCACAGGGTTAGAGTTTTTAATAGATAAGAGGCAAGGGGAGTGGAGTGTCTTACTAGGGTACGGCTGTACTTCACACCGACATTGTTTCCGCTGCGAGAGTCGTAGGGGAAAGGGGTAGTGTAGTTGAAGGTAGCAGTCAAACCCTCATAGGTCTTCTTGACTGTAGAAAGAATTCCGTTGCCAGCAGAGCAGCTGGCATCAGTTGTGGGAACAGGCCAGCCAGCGTAGTACTCGCTGTAGTCATCATCGGACAGAGGACCCCAGTGAGTCTCGTTCATATACAGGTTGCTCGTGTCAACCTCGTAGTTAACATAGCCAGTCTTCTTGGCCAGCCAGCTGAACAGGTTCGCACCACAGTCCCAGCGACCCAGGGAGGGGAGGCCCCAGTTAGCAGACAGGGAAGCAATGACGGAATAGTGGGTGTAGAAGGTGTCATCCTTGGTACCCAGAAGATCATCCGGGACGGCACCGCCGAGAAGGAAGGTGTAGATGTTGTTCCCGATTTCATAAGTGCCGGTCTCATCGAAGGTGAGCATAATAAGGGTGTCCTTGGTGAAGTAATCGTTCTCCAGAAGCTCAGATAGGAAGCTCCAGGTCCAGGCACCGGAAAAGGTGATGTTGGTGTCGTGGCCGTCGTTAGTCATGTTCGGAGTGATGAACATGTACTGCGGAAGACGGTGGTTCTCCAGATCATCGTAGAAGCTACTGAAGTTCTTGATCTGGCGCAGACGGAGAGCATCTTCGGTGACCGAGTCAAACAGGATCAGAGGGTTGTGCTTGCGAACATAGTCGTTGGCACCGCTCTCGGGGTAGCGGTAGCCCTGGTACCCTGGGTAAGGGAGACCTTCCTGGTATTCACCCCAGGCGATGTTCTTGGTATCAAACAAATCGGCAATGGTAGAAACGTTGGAAGGAATCTGATGGAAGTCATCATTGTCCATGCCGAAAGTGTCACCAGCGGCAGATGCGCAGTAGTTCGGCTCCGAGGGGTGAGTGACAGCCCAGAAGTTGTTCAAAAGGAGACCCTTCTTGGCCAGCACTGGCAGATGCTCGGTGGCAGCAGCAGCATCAAAATCCTATAAATGGCATATCAGCTGTAGCTCAATCACTGCATATACCAGATGTAACAGCTGAGGACATACGGTGTTCTCCAACCAGATGTTCACAAAGCGGTTGAACGCCAGTCCCTTGACATTCGAAACGGGAGAGTAAGGCTGCACAGTAGCTTGTGCGGCACGAATCTCAGCCAAGGAGGGGTATTCCTCCGTGGTGGTCTGGGCCATAGCCAGAGAAAGACCTCCGAGGAGGGTCACGAGGGACTGCTTGGTGAACATGATGCCCTAGATATCAGCAGACGAACGCTGAAAGTATACTAAGAGAGGGATCCGGCGTAATATCCACAGAGAAGCACACCAGACAAAAAGAAAATCAGAATCATATTGGGCTGCTGAGGACATCTTTATATCTTTCTTCACGGCTGCTGTGAACTCTATACCGGTCCATCGCGCACATGGTTATTCGTGCCGCAACTATTCTAGCCCGAAGCAATTTAATCAATGAACTGCAATTGGACAGGCCTGTCTAACCGACGAAGCCAGTGTGCCAGATCCCCACAGCATCTGCGTCGGCATTGTGGAACGTTGTCGGCTGCTGTTGTGCATGGCAGGATTGCAGCTGATGCCATCTGGTGAGATGTTCTGCACGTTGCAAGTCAAATGTCGCTGACTGGCCGACAGGGAAATGCCCGCTAATGCCCAGTTTGGAAAGGCGGATAACCTAGATAGCGGAGTGTGACATTCTATTGGACAATTGCTCGACCACTCAGCCAGTGGGGAGCACGGGACTCCCCGTCCCTGGCACGTGCCCGCAATACCTTCTGCCAGCGGATGGTTTGGCATATACTAGTCTTTCAGACTGAAAGCTCGCTTCCGATGGGCTGCAGTAGTCCAACTCCTGTGGAGACTCCGGTCACAAAGAATTCGCAGTGCGTGGCTATATTGCGCGAGTAGCGGGTACGCTAGGAACATCCCGGACTACTGTAGACTACGGAAAGTAGAATAGGATTTTGGAATAACTGGTTGAACTCCATAAGGTCGTTGCTCTCATTATTTTGTAGTCAACTCTATCGATCTATATACCTTGTTGACCAGTCCGGTCACACCTGCGTAGCATGTAAACCCATCGACACCATACATCCTATACTCCAGTTCGCTTAAGCAAAGAACTTGGCCTCGCCCTCCTTCAGCTTGCCAGCACCAACCAGGCGCTTGACCTCCTCGGCGTACACGTTCTTGACGGCAGCAGCGTCCTTGCCAGCAGCGGAAAGGCGTCCAGCCAGGCCAGCAAGCTCCTCAGCGTCGATCTTGCTGATGACGAGGTCAACGTCGCCGAGAACGGAGTCAACCTGAGCAGCGGACGGCTCACCACCCTCGCCGAAGTAGTTGACATCCTTGATGGAGCCCTTGAGAACACGCTTGTTCTTCTTAGCGGCGTTCTTAGCGGCCTCCTTGGCCTTCTTGTTCTGCTCACGCTCGGCCTTAGCAGCCTCCTCGGCGTCCTTCTTGCGCTGCTCCTCCTCCAGGCGAGCCTTCTCCTTCTCCTCGGCCAGACGCTTGATCTCAGCCTCCTTCTCGAGACGCTTGCGGTCCTTGTCGGCACGAGCAGCCTTGCGGAACTTCTTGATACGCTCGTCACCAGCGGCGCATTCGTCCACAAGGTGGCGGAGACGGGTAGTGTCCTCGGTCTTGCGCTTGCGGCGGGCGTTGGCGTTCTTCTTCTCCATGTGACGCTTCTGGTCACGGTTCTCGTTGTCATCCGGCACATCCTCGTCCAGGTACTCGAAGGTACGCCAGCTGTCGAAGTCGTACCAGAAGTTGTAGAAGGTCTCGACCTCCTCCTGGGTGCTGTTCTCGTCACCGAGCTGGGGCACGGGCTGCTTCTTGGAGAAACGGCCCTCGGACTCGAAGACAGGGCGCCAAAGCTTGAAGAAGTTGCCCTTGGCAGCCTCCTTCTTGGTGGGGGGCTCGACATCAGCGGCCTCGTCTACGGAGTCGAACTGACGACGCTTAGTGGGGTCCAGGAGAACCTCAGTAGCCTTCTGGATGCACTTGAAGAAGCTGTCGTTCTCGTCGCGGTCACCCATGGCGGCCTTCTTGTCGGGGTGGTGGCGGAGGACCTTCTTGCGGTGGGCGCGCTTGATCTGCTCGGGGGTGGCACGCCAGCGGTACTTGGACAGGCCGAGAACTTGGTAGTGATCTTGGCTCTGTAGTGTGTAAGAATCATACTTATATCGACGATTTTGGTAATGCATACCTTCCAGTCCTTGGCATCTCTGGAGAGCATCATAGGGTCCTCGTCCTCGGAGATGTCATCATCCTCCTCGTCCTCGGTGCTCTTCACGTTCTGCTGGGCCTGGATACGCTCATCCTCGGAGAAGGTGCGGTGGTGGCGCTTCTGGAGGGTTGTTAGCAGTGAGCCATTATCGCACTGGATCGGTTGCTAGATACGTACTCTGCGGGCGTGGGCCAGGAAGTGAGGGCCAACAGGCTCGAGGTTCCTCTGGGTGGCAGCGGAGACAGTGCCAACGGCCTTGAAGTCCTTATCGGCACTCCAGCCAGAAGGCAGAGAAGGGAGAGTAACGTTGATGGTCTGAACGGTAGCCATGGTCAAGAACAGAGCCACGCGGGGTGATTTAAGGGGAGAATGGGAAAGAGTGAGAAGCGCCCAACGGACTGTTTGAGCAAAAAGACAAAGTGCTTTTCCATTTTTTTCTGCCCCGACTTGCCGCCACCCAGTGGGCCAATCAAACCTTGGCTGTTTCGGAGGTCATCGAAAGTCATGGACTGCCGCAGGGAACGACGGTTAGAATTCAAGCTTTTCGCATGTTGATTAGATCTTCTTCTTATATATTTTGTTGTTTTTGACTGTAGTTTCTATATCAAGGATTCTTTATTTACAGAGCGACGAGCTGCATTCGCCTGACGACAGTTTTTCTTTATCATCAGATCACCCGCTACTATCGCAGTACGCCACCCCAAAAGACTCAATTCACAAGGAGACAACTAACAAAAGGTTAACAGATTCAATTCTTCGATAAATCCCAATAATCAACTTCATAATGTCCTCCCAAACCGCCTTGTCCGCACGCAGTGCTTACCGCCAACTCCTCCGCGCTACCCGCATTGCCTTCCGGGGTCAGTCGCCGCCTCAACAGCCATAAGTCCATTCAACGCTAACCATATTCAACATGCAGATGATGTCCGTGTCATGATTGCTGCCCGTCAAGAGGCTCGCCGGAATTTCGACAGCCACCGCCGCGAAGGCATTGATACTCCGATGCAGATCAACCATGCGCTCGAAGTGGCGAACATTCTCAGACACAACATTGTCCAGGGTGTACGGGAACAAGATGATGAGAATGCCAAGTGGGGTGAGTAGCTAGCAGAAGAATCATGCTATGGCTGAGTATATGTCGCTGACTCAAGATTCCTACTAGAACTCCGCATTCATGATGACATCGAGCGCGGCGATAACGACACCATTAGAGTTAAGGGAAAGACTGTCAAGGTGGATAAGGCATGCTCGTCATAGAGGGAGGGTCTCCCGTGTGGAATCTGACTGTCTGGAAGCCTATGCGTGGGTGAAAGGATGACTGCAGACTATGGCATTTGCAGACTGTATTATAGTATACCCAAACTTTTCTCTCTCCTTCCGGCGTCTTTGGGGGTATTTTATGGTTTAATCAGAATGTAGAAAATATACACAACGCCCGCTCGCGAACATACATAAGACCTCCTTGTTCCCGGACCCTGTAGAAAACAAGCCAAAATGCGAGTTGAAATGCAGATTAATCACCAGACAGACTGGAGTACTGGACCTCTCCAGCACCCGGGGGTGGGGCGACAGCATAACTCCGTTGTTTTTGCTCTTTGCCAATCTCTTCGCCGGCAGCTGTGATGGCTCTCTTTCCAGAATCGGCTGCCCTCGGGCCAGCCGCCTGCCGACCTTCCCGGGCATTCTTCAAGCGCTCCTCCCGATCCATGTTATCCAACGGCTTGGGCTTACCCCATCGAACACGCAGAGGGCAGCCTTGGATGACAGCCCGACCCTGGCACTGCTTGGCAGCTGCCTCAGCACCCTCCCGAGTTGCGAAGTTAACGAACGCAGAGTGAGCACGGTGGGAGCAAATGAGCGACCGCAGCTGTCCAAATTGTGTGAAGAAAGTCCGCAGCGTATGTTCCGGGAGATCATCCTCCACGCCAGTAACAAAGAGTGATGTGATGTTTGGATCCGCAGGCGGTAGGATATCTTCAGCCGATGGAGGCACCTGAGCGGCGCTGGGGAATGGGCGGCCACCACGGCCACCACGCATACCTCCTCGTCCTCTACCCGGAAGTGGCGTTCCCCTCCTGCTTTCGCTTGTGCGAATGGGTCCCGGGCCATTTCCGTAGCGGCTGTGTACCACCGGTGCGTCGCTGGGTCCTGCACTCGCGCCCTCCTCGTCTTGGGGTGCGGCCTCTATCTGGCGAGGCTTCCTGTAGTAGGGTTCACTGTTGGCGAGTCTTCGAAGCAGCTCACGGGCTTTCTCGTCCGTCTTCTCGTATTCCTCCACCGCGCCACGCCCCTCTTCGATCTCCTTCTCGTGACCTTGTGCGTAGTATTCGCGGTTGATGGTGCTTTCGGGGCCTGGGGCGACCATCTTCAAAGCAGCATCACGAACGACGATCGGCAGCCCGAAGGACAGATCCAGCATGCAGCATTGGCAGCAGTTCTTCAACCGTGCGCAAGTCAAGCAGATGGCAGTACGCTTCTGGCGCGCGGTGCGGTCAGCTTTCCAGCGGAAGATGGTGAAAGGACGCGTGCACTGGGAATCTGTTAGTACGGTCTGGTTGTCCGAAAGTGGAAAGGTCTGCCTACAATCTTGCATTCTGCGCCATGGTCTTCCTTGAGCATCTGAACGTAAGGATTGTCGGGCAGGCAGTTCTCGCACACGGAGGGGAAGTCGGTGGTCTCCCATCCGGACCGGTTCAGGTCCTGCTTAATCTGTGGAGGGGGCATGTTGTCGTGGTATCAATCAGCTGCGCTTCCACACAGAAACGTGAAGCCCTGCGGAGATGGTGCGGCGAAGTTGAGCGTTGTCGGTAGCAAAGAACTGGATTATCGATAGTCGTAGTGGCGCATTCTGTGGCTAAGTGTGGCTGTAGTGATATAAGCAACATTTGAGTCACGTGACTTGGCTGCAAGTTCCTGCATCACATGCATGGAAAAGAATCAACCCGAGTGGTCGTTGAGGCATCTGCGTAAGGAGGATAGTTATCTCATTAGAAAGTGCGCGATGCTTAAGCATACAGGGTCCGAAACGATACCTTGCAGTCCAGGCCTTGATCCTGCGGCAATCAACACGATAGCATAGCCTCTTCTGTGCGATCAGCGGATCAGTGATGCCTGGCGAAATACGCACCGGATACGCGATACGCGATACGCAGCTCCTCGATATGACCAGGAACGCCCTGGTCAACTGCCTAGTACGGCTTAGCGCTGTTCCACCGTCTCTTTCGGATACAACTTTTTCCTGGCCAGAACCCCAGGATGCCTGTTTGGGCCTAGCCCCCCGCCATCTGGTTGGCTGGCCAGTGGCACAGCGGTGATTGGCTGGGGAAATGTCAAAGTCAGTCGTAATTCCGCCTCCCCTTTCTTTCGGGCGATCGCATTAACTGCTGCGTTGGCCTCGCTTGCTTCTTCGTATTCTTTCGTTTTCCTCTTCCTTCACTTCTGTCTGCCTGTTTGGCCTTTCTTCTTTTCTCAGGATCGTGTTTGTGGTTATAAAACTGCCTCAATTACCTCCTCAAGTCCCTGTATCCGAACCACTTGCTCCGGACACCTGTGCTTCTTGACCGATCCACCCCTTTTTATCCCACTTTAATTTCCAATTGCTGTCAACAATGGCTCCCGCAGCTCTCGAACAGGAGAACCATGCGCGTGACGCGGAGTTCAACCGCGTTCTCCATGGAAAGTCCGCTGAAGCTCAGGGTGGTTTCGCTGCCATGCGCAACAAGGACGCCGCCGCTCAGAAGGCTGCTGTCGACGAGTACTTCAAGCACTGGGACAACAAGAGCGCTGAGGAAGAGACTGAAGAGATCCGTGCGGTATGTTTGCGACTTACTCCTTTCCGATATTAATGCTAAGCCTTGTACTAATATTTTGATGTTCTAGGCCCGTCGTGCCGAGTATGCGACCTTGACCAGACAGTATGTAGCGCCATTAAGACCCAGAAACATGACTTCGATTCTCAGTGCTGACTCGAATTCGCTATAGCTACTACAACCTTGCGACGGACTTCTACGAGTACGGATGGGGTACCTCTTTCCACTTCTGCCGTTTCTCCCCTGGCGAGGGCTTCCACCAGGCCATCGCTCGCCACGAACACTACCTCGCCCATCAGATCGGCATCAAGTCTGGAATGAAGGTTCTCGACGTTGGCTGCGGTGTCGGAGGCCCTGCCCGTGAGATCGTCAAGTTCACCGACGCCAACGTGGTCGGCCTGAACAACAACGACTACCAGATCCAGCGTGCTACGCGCTACGCTGAGCGTGAGGGTTTGGCCCACAAGCTGACCTTCGAGAAGGGTGACTTCATGCAGATGAAGTTCGAGGACAACACCTTCGACGCTGTCTACGCCATTGAGGCTACCTGCCACGCTCCCGAACTCGAGGGTGTCTACAAGGAAATCTTCCGTGTCCTGAAGCCCGGTGGTGTTTTCGGTGTCTACGAATGGTTGATGACCGAGGAGTACGACAACAGCAACGCCGAGCACCGCAAGATCCGTCTCGGTATCGAGCAGGGTGACGGTATCTCCAACATGGTCAAGGTCTCCGAGGGTCTTGACGCCATGAAGGGAGCCGGTTTCGAGCTCCTCCACAACGAGGATTTGGCCGACCGCCCCGACACCATCCCCTGGTACTACCCCTTGGCCGGTTCCTTCAAGCACTTGACCTCTCCCTGGGACTTCTTCACGATCGCTCGTATGACCTGGTGGGGCCGTGGCATTGCCCACCGTTTCGTCGGTGCCATGGAGAAGGTCGGTCTCTTCCCCAAGGGCTCTCAGAAGACTGCCGACAGTCTGGCCTTGGCCGGTGACTGCCTTGTTGCCGGTGGTGAGAAGAAGCTGTTCACTCCCATGTACCTCATGGTTGGCCGCAAGCCCGAGTAAACGGTTTCAGCAAAATACTTGCATTATGCGATAACGCCTGTACAAATCTTTCTGGGACAGCATCCTATTGCATAGACAGCACGGCGGTCTATGTTCTTTAATATCCGGGTTTCTTCTTTTTCCCTTTATATTTCCCTATGTTTCATTTCCTTTCTTGTGTGTCATTATATTGCATACCGCCGCGGGATGCTTTGTTTTCGTTAGTGCATTGTTTTTCCCATCTCATGTCCTGCCCATACGGGAATGGGCAGGCGTACGAAATCACTGCTGAGTATTATGTGCCGATGGTGATGATTCCTTTCTGTTGCTTGTCATTTGTTGTTAAGAATAGATTTAATAGCGACTACCAGGAATAACGAGTCTCAAAATTACTATTTCACTTTCCTTCCATACCAACAACTTAAATCTTAACCAGTCCCGTAACCTTCTCAAGCACCTCATCCAATAAACTACTCAATATATCCTACTACCGAGCCACCTCAATCTCCTTCGCCTCGGCCCTCTCCTTCTCCTTCTCATCCAAAAACTCCTCCGCCACCGGATTAGCATGGCTAACCACTGCGTCCTTCCCATCGAACAGCAGCGCGATCTGCTCCAGACTCGGTCCTTTGGTCTGAAAATATACCATGGTATTAGCCACCCTCGCCATGGTGTCGAACAAGAGCACGTGCATATATATATAGAGCGACGTGAAAGGGACAGAATGAACACCAACCTCAATAAAGAAGAAATACACCACCACAAACTCAACGATAATCCACCCCACATAGAAGAAATAATACTTCCATGCGAAGGCATCGATTCCCAGCGGGTTTACGTATGTGTTGAATGCTCCTGTGGCACCGGTGACAAGCCAGAAAAGAGCGATGCCTTTGGCGCGGATGGAGTAGGGCAGGATTTCGACGACTGCGTTTGTCAGTTAGCTATTGCATTGACCATTTATGTTTTGTCTTAAGTGAGATTCTGTGGCTTGGGATAGATACTAACCGTAGAGCATCATCGCACCCGTCCAACCTAGGTTATGCACTCCGTTGTAGATATAGATGAAAGCGACAGTGGCGTACGATGCAGACTGACTACCTGTTTCGACGAACACACCCGTGCAAATCGTGATGAGCGCAAAGACGAGCCAGATGAGTCCCATGGACCACAGCAGGAGAGGTCTTCGTCCGACTCGGCCGGGAAGGAAGGCAAAGGCTAGTGCACAGGCGAAACTGAACATTTGGCTTGTTGCGGTGATCAGGGTCGTGTCGACTTCGGCGGTTATCCCGGCGGATTTGAGCATGCTACTGAGGTAGTAGCTTATCAGGCCGTTGCCGGACCATTGTTTGCAGATTCCTGGTTGTCTCGCGCATTAGGTGGCGGTGTTGGTGGTGGTGGGTTTGGGATAGAGGGACTCACCACACCATATGAGGATAAACGAACGCCATCTGTTTCCGCGGGTGTTGATGAGTTCTTTCCAGGAGGTCTTCTTAGCCGCGATCTCGAGTTCGATGGTCTCTTTCATTTCTTGGTATTCCTGTTGCACTACGATGTCCTGGGCATCGCCGTTGCCGTGGTATTTGGCTAGGATGGCGAGGGCGGCTTGTTCGCGGCCACGGCTGATGAGCCAGCGGGGGGATCTATGGTTGTTAGGAATGGCTTTGGAATGAGGCATCCTTTTGGCCTACTCTGGAAGAATAAATGCTCCAATCACCTGGATTATTGACGGAAGGGCTTGGAAGACGGTGGGAATGCGCCATGCCCTATCTTTAATGAGGATGAGGAAATATGATCTCAGGCAGGTGGGCATACCATGCACTTGCAAGTCGGAATGATCCAAATGTGATCCATGCCGCGATGATAGATCCAGCGCTGTAAGTAGTGTTGGACATCGAAGTTGCTGTCGCTCGATGGTCTGGGTAGGCTAGTTCACCCATCCATACTGGCCCGATCGCAGCAACTACTACACCCCCCATGCCTAGAAGCAAGCGAGCTGCGATAAAGAGACCGGCACTGGAGGCACCAGTAGCCATGCCGGTGCCAGCAAGGCATAGGATGGCGCCGAAAAACAGGCAGTATCTGCGGCCGAGCCTGTCGGATATGAAGGAGATAAAGACAACACCGACGATATTTCCTGAACTTGTAGTTAGACCAAGGTCGAGATCGTCGAGATTAGTGTACTGTATCACCTATCCAGTACATAGCGCTCATGGCTCCCAGAAGGCTACCATGAGGGTGATTAAAATCTGCACTGCATGGTCAGTCAACGGACTAGCGCAAATACAATACTCGACATACCCTCCTGCCAAACACTCAGCTCTTGCACATTATTGATCAAGGAAGCATCGTAGCCTTGAGTAAACTCGCTAAACATGAGAAAGAACAGCATCAAGTTCAGCTTTCGTAAACCGGTATCCTTCCACCATGGCCCTTGCTTGTTGCTCACCACCGTGGTGTCCTCTAGCGCTCTGCGATCGATGGGCTTCCGCGCACTTACTGCCATGACGAAGTCGGGTTGGTTAACGATATCCCCTAACACTGCCACCAACTCCCATCCAGAAAATATATACGGAGTTTGTAGCAGATCCTATTGAATGCGATGTCTAATCAAGACAAGCTTGCCCAGGCTATTATCCGGGGCCAAAACCTGGGGGAACTGCGGGGCTGATCTTGCAGATCCCTCCTCCAGGTTGCATGAGAGGTTCGGCCTAAAGCAATCCGAGACGGCTGGAAGAGACCATGCGAGCAGCTCAGACAGCTGGTGGCGATCTCCTGATTCTCCTGTTGGTGGAAAATGTATTCCTAGTGCGAGTGACTGCGTCGCCACGAGCAAGGGCTGACATGAAATTGACTTTCGGGTTGAAAAACTTCCACTAGGATTGCTGCTACTAATTACTGCTTCTCTTGCTTTTCGACACTTATCACATGCTCCTCATTGTGCCAGGTTATTGACGTCGAATTGTAGCACGGCCACCTTTCTGTTACCTTCCTCATTGTCTCTCAATATGAGAATCGACAGAAGCCCAAATTTTGTAAAGGCTTCTTCGTCGATCAGTGGCTCTCCACTGTATCCATATTCTCTCCATACTACACTCATTTCTCCATGTATATCAGTCATACTCCTCCGCACAATCAACAGTTCACTCTCCGTATTTGACGGAAGAATGAAGAACACAGCATTGAGCTTCTCGCTATGGACGAGTTTTCCCCGAGGTCCGGTAGGCGTAGGGTATATGTCAGGTAATGCGAAGAAACTCCACTGATTGTCCGATGGGGAGCGGTAATAGTGCATCCATGTTTCCTCTCCGGTGGTGTTCTCTCGGTTCAATACATGCACTCCTCCCTCGGAGTCAACGTACTGTGCCTCCTGATTCATAATACCGCTGTTTCGAGGGATATACCTGACGAGTAGCCGGCTATCTTGGGACTCGAGTCCGGTCCCTGGACGTGCTGATAGGTTAGCCACTGGCTTTTGGCTTGACCCGCTCCATGTAGTGCCATTATCCCGACTGTATGCATAATATAGCCCTTCGTTATTCTCTGGGCCATTAGGTCCAGCTTGCGCTTTGTGGGCTATAGAAGCGCAGTCGTTCGCTCCTTCATACTCGACAAAGTGTCGGTTAGTCCAAGTGACGTGAAGACTATCCGTTGGTAGATGATAAGATATCCCATTTGGATACGGGTTACACTGTCTTCCAACTAGATAGGTTCCCAGTTGGACGAACTGCGCGGTGTCAGAACTGTAGCGGTATAGGACATCAGAGCCGGCACCTGCTCTACGGGCTGGTCGTCAGATTCTGCTTCTCCGAGGTTTTGCGCGTTACATACTTTCCAATGCGACACTCGAAATACATGTCTCTTTTAGCAGGTATGAATCGTGGATATGTAACGTCCAACAAACCGTCGCAGCCGGGTAAATGATCTAGAATCGGGCTGAAGTTGCTTGCCGTCCAACTCGACTCGCTTGGGTCGGCAGCCAGACCTGGTCGCGAGATGCGATATTTCAGCGCATCGCAGTGGTGATCGAACGACACATGAATCGTTCCATCACCAGGACAGATCCCGATAGATATGGTATTATGTCCGTCATCGGTCATCTGGTTGTAATCTTCGAAAGTCAAATATTGCCAGTCGGACGAAGGGTCCCTAACATCATGGCGTGCAATAGTAACTCTTCTAGAGTCCGATCCTTCCCACGAGGTATAAAAAGCCACATACTGGATGCTGCCCGAAGTTGTGATTGCTGACTGCTGATAGGCACAGGCGTTTAGGCGGTGCGTGGTATTGGGGTCGTCCCCAAGAGCAGTAAAAGACGGAATAGTCATATTTTATTCAGTAGCAGCAGACACGTCCTGAGTACATTGTCTCGGGTGATATGTGGACTCTCGATGGGTGGTAGACTCTCAGGTAGAGAACTATGCAATTTCTCGAGACACGTGAACTGGCCTGATCGGGATCGAGAGAAGACTGCGGCTGAGCATTTTCCCTCCCAACATCTCTTCACCTTCTCAAATCGCTCTTGCACTACACAATTTAAGAGCATGTCTATTAGCTGGTTGCCAGTCCAGCTGATGTTTGGTGGAAGAACTACTAATCCATTCGTCACTGCCCCGCCCCCGCAATGACAGCGATCTCCGCCGGTGTCCATCGATGGCCAGCCATTCACCGATCGTCTTCAATAAACTCTGGCGATGTTTGATCGCCCCCTCACCTCAATTTATCCGAGCTGGCTCCATAATAACCGATGGCACCTCCGGTGGATGTATGGATTCGAGGAATCGAGTCGGTTGACTGCGGCAATTGAAAATCGGAGTTTCTAGAGACCATTGAGCAAGTACTCTTTTGCTAAAAGTATAGATAAGATCGCGTTAGGTACAGTTAGTTCAATTGGGATCCCAGTCATGTTTGGCATCCGAATGAATGCTCTTATTGCTCCAGCTCTTCTGCTGGTTGCTGGAAGCGGAGTCAATGGCCTCAGTTTTGAAATCCCTTCGTCAGCTCCAGCAAACTCCAGTGGTCAGCTAGACGCTGCTCCCGTGGGCGTTTCGTACGTCAACCTGTCTTACAGCAAGAGTTCTGATTTCTGACTATAATAAGATTCGAGTTTTTTGCCTTTCCAGAGTACTTCCAGCAACTACCCTTGACAAATTCTTGTTTGGGACAACTGCACGATGCATCGGGATCTTACTCGCCCATTCGAATTGGAGGCACAACGCAGTGAGATAACCGCGACGTCTTCGTACTGCAATTTATCGTACTAAGCCTTCTACAAGGGATCGCGCGACCTACAATGCCTCTTTATCGTCAGCAGTCTCATACAGCGTTGACTCGCCGGATGATGCACCAGAGACACTCACATTTGGTAACTCATTCATGGAAATAGCTGGTTCTTATGAAGGATCGGTGACCATTGGTATGCCATTGATAGCGAATATTATTGATTCGCGAGTGCCCTTACTGGGCTCCTAACCACAATGCTGAGATACGCTCAGGACTCAATAGACGGCTAGACAATATCGACAATACAATCGCCGCAGCAAAGGTCTCCAAATCAGACATTGTTACTCTTTATGCTATTGAGCTTGGAAACGAACCGAACTGTACGTTCACAGTATATACTCACATTCGGAACAGGCGCGCTAACTCTTGTCAGTCTTCACTTCAAGTGATCCAATCGCGGATGGCCAGTCATGGACGGCTGCAGCTGATGCAGCTTCGCAGGTCTCGTGGCAAGCATCTGTAGGCAGTGCTTTGGACGAAACATCATTCGCCCAAGCTGGTGTCTTCTTCGGCGTGGGCACTTTCAATGTGAGCAATTTAGCCCAGAAAGAGGAAGAAGCCGATACCACCCAATACGTGCGCTCTTTCTGCCACCATTACTATCCGCAATCAGCGTCTACCGCGGACCTAGATGAACTGATGAGCCATACGGAGATAGTGGAGGGAGTGTCGGAGTTTCAGAGCCAAATAGTAGCTGCACAGGAGCTCAACAAAGATTTTGTCATGGGAGAAACCAATTCGGGTATGATTCCCCCAGCACGTGCCTGACGAAATGCTAAACAGCGCCAGCGACCGGTGGAGGTGGTGGCATTAGCCCTACCTTCGGTGCCGGGCTTTGGATCCTGGACTATGTCATGCAAGCCACCATTCTAGGTGTTAAGGTAGGTGCTACCTGCCATCGACCCCGGATTTAGAACGAGCCTTTTGATCTGACTTTGACAGCAATTATTCTTCCACCAAGGAACAATTGGCAACTGTACGTATCTCATGTTGTTGCTTATGTCTGGTTGGCGCAAGTTAACCCATGGTACAAGGCCCGTATTGCTGGTGGGACGAATCAGTAAATGCGCCATTCTACGGCGCCTATACGGCCGCTCTTGCCCTCTCTGGTGCCTCCAAAATCGCCCAGCTAGACACCGGGAATAGCCGGTTCGCAGCATACGCCTTCTACGATAGCAGTAACCAGCCCATTCGTGTATTGCTGTACAACTCGGAGTATTATACCTCAGGGACACGGAGCAGCGTGAGTGTGACGCTGAGTGGCATTCCCTCGACATCCACTTCCGTATCCGCGTTGCGATTAACTGGAGACGCCGCAACAACGACCGTCGGGGAGGGGACGATCACCGTCGGAGGGCAGACTTTTGCGAACGCGACATGCGAACTACAGGGCACGAAAGATACGGAGACGACGCAGGCAACAGCAGGACGGGCGACATTCACTGTCCAGGCATCGGAGGCGTTGCTTATTTATGTGTAATCTGAAAGAAGCACAAGCAGCGTTAGGCGCGGTCATATCAGATAAGATTGGAATGCACGGGACAAACCAAGCTGGGCCCTGCTAGGGGTAATCCCGGGTCTAGCCAGTTCCCTTAAAAATATAGCCGGAATTCCGCTTGGCTCAGCTCAGCCGAGAAATGACCGGGTCTGACATTCTGGCAGTCACCTCACCGCCCACTTCAGACCACGCCGAGCCTCATCAGATCAAGCGTCCTAATTTATAAAAGTGCATGAATTAAGCATGAGAATATGCACATTTTATAAAGATAGAAGACCTTATCGTGGTCAAATTAGAAAATGGTTATTCCCGTTGTTAGCGGTAGGCCACGCGGAGTCAGTTCAAGCCATGCCGAGCTGTAAGCCCGAGAACGAACTTTTTACACTTTCGCGCTCCGAAAAGGCGAACTCTGGTCTCGGAGTTCGATTATTACCCTATTTGGAGAATTTCCCGGGCTCGCCGTTGCCGACTTTGGATAGCGATCAGTGAGCCACCAGTGGAAAATGGTTGCGATGGGTACCAGGCTGATCATGGACTCTTTTAAAGCTGCCCATCGCGCCTCTAGGCCTCCTTGGCTTTGGATGGCATTATATTCTTATCTGCTGTGGTTTTCCCCCTTTCCTACGCTACCTACCCTTACCATTCCTCCTCACACATCGGCCTTACGTCCTTGTACTCGGGCCACAGTATGAGCTCCGACAAAGTCCAGATGGCCGAGGCTGGCGACAAGGCTGAGGCCCCTCCTGCGGCCGTCTCTTTCTTTGATCCTGCACTTAAAGCTGCTCGTCGCAGCGTTTTCTTCCAGTGGGGCCGGACAGGTTAGTGCTAAGCCTTTAAATTATGATTGTTTCTTCTCTAATTGTTAATCTACAGTTTTACTGCTCTGTGTCTTCATCCTTTGCATTCTATCCCTGTTCTGGGCCGTACAGTTTCAGTCGGAGTCCCGGTTTCCTGCTCTAACTGTTTGGGTTGTCGATTTCGATGGCCAGCTGGAGCCCTACCGAAATGAGACTCCAATCGTGGGCCCTGCCGTGACTGACGTCGTGAATCAGATACTTGACTCGAGCAGCGAGCATCTAGGTTACACGATCAAGTCTCCTGCAGAGTTCAACAATGACCCCTGGGCTGTGCGCCAGTCGGTGTACGACGAGCACGCTTACGCAGCTGTTATTGTCAACTCTAATGCCACTGCTCTTCTTCGCAACGCTGTCACTAACGGAAACTCGTCCTACGACCCCTACGGTGCAGCGGAGTTCGTCATGATCAGTGCACGCGATCCGACCACATATTACAACTACATCATCCCCTTCTTATCCGATCTAGACTTGGCCGTCCGGTCGTACTTCGGACCGCGCTGGATACAGACCGTTGCGCAGGAAGGGTACAACATCAGCAAAGTGCCACAGGCCATCAACCCGGCAATTGGATTCACCTCCGTTGACCTTCGACCCTTCGCGCCTGCCGTCATCACTCCGGCCGTGAGCATCGGTCTCATCTATCTGATCATTCTTGCCTTCTTCAACACCCCGTTCATGATGCCCATACACATTCAATTCATCAAAGGCAACCATCCTCCGCTGAAAATCCCACAGTGGCTCCTGTGGCGGATCCTGTCCAACATCGGCACATACTTCTTCCTATCGCTCTTCTACTCTTTCGTGTCACTGGCCTTCCAGATTCCGTTTAATAATCCCTCCGCACCCGACACTCAGCCCGCCAACAACCCCAATGCCTACGGCCATGGGTCCTTCGTTGTCTACTGGATGTTGAACTGGGTTGGAATGTGTGCCCTCGGTTTCCCATGCGAGAACATGGCGATGATTATCGGTCTCCCTTGGAGTGCGCTCTTCCTCATTTTCTGGGTCATCACCAACGTGGCCACTGGTTTTTATGCTTTGGATTTGGCTCCGGGTTTCTTCAGATGGGGTTACGCCTGGCCTCTTCACAGAAGTGAGTTGTTCCCTCAATTCTCCCAGTTTACCAAGCTAATATATGGTAGTCGTCGAGGCACTCCGCACCATTCTCTTCGATACGCATTCTCGGATTGGGCTTGACTTTGGTGTCCTTTTCGCCTGGGTTGCATTCTCGATCTTTTTGTTCCCATTCGCTGCAGCGTTTATGAAATGGAAGGTCAAGCGGGGTTGGGCGTGAAAGGCCCATACGCTGGCCCCGGGTATCAAAAGCAATAGACTTTTCTGATCTTGTTTGACGAGCATACATAAAGGTTCTATATTTCGGCATGGTATCTTCTTGCTAATACGGTCCGTGGGAGTAATGTGGATGAGGGTCATTATTGGGGGATTTCGGTTCTTGCATATACTTTTCGTTATATATTTTTAGACACTTATAGATCCATCACAGTTATGTATGTCTTTCGGTTCAATGAATGCCACAGCAATAGTTGCTATGCTTGATGGACTATCGCTTGCTACAGACCACGGGGCCCGGTTGTATTAACGAAGCGATACTAGACTCGGTTAATATGGTAGGGGTCTCTCCGCTGCCAGGATTTTCATAAAAAATATTAACTAAATGTAAAAAGTGAAAGAAAGAAATTTACTTAACGTATACAACGGTTGGACGGCCCATCTGGTAATACTATATAAAAGACTCTTTTTAAACATAAGATATCTCAACCATTATAAGACTAGAAGACTCAATAATGCATAAATAGATTATAAATTATATAAATAATTATTTAATACTATTCAAGAGTTTATATAAGTATGAATAGTATCTTATCATATTATAATATATGTATTTTATCTGTAATTTTAGATACATCGATATAATTCATATAAGAAAAATCTTTTAATTTTGAAAAAATCATATACTACTCTTTCTGCTGTATATTATCTATATATGAAGTTAGAACTACTTAGATCCAGTTTTGGACTGAGATATAATAGATTTAAAAAAGCATCTTTTATATGGGATAACCAGATGGGCCGCCCAACCGTGTGGGCCGTCCAACCGTTGAATACGTTAATTAGCTGTATCCCAATCGCACGACCATATATATCACGTGATTCGTGATTATGACGATCCAAAAAGAGATGTCCCGAGGGAGGTTCGAACTCCCGGCCTTGGGATCGCATGGAAGTTATGCTTCCACGTCATACTGTAGTATGAGACCCACGTGATAACCAACTACACCATCGAGACGAGTTGTTGAAAGCGGTACCAACTATTCAACTTATATCCTGCGCATGCTGGTTCAGAAGAGACGTTTTGTATGAATGACTTTGGGCTGTGCGTTGTGTTCTTTTTGGTGGTTTATGATTAGTGAATGGCTTCAGTATGTTTAATTGCTTTATGTATATGTGGAAATATGTTGTATTTTGGTGTTTTGTATCGTTTTTGGTCGATGGTGGAAATCGTGTTTTGTAACGGTTATATATATTGTTGCGCTACCACCGTACCATACATCCATGTAGCACTTCAGGAGTTATCACCACAATTGAACTTGGAGTTTTTCCCCATTCAACCACTCACTTGACAGTTCAAACGCCTTTGTCTAATTGAGCTCGAGCGAAATACACTGCAATGTCCCACACGTGCTTAATCTCAGTGACAAGACAGGCAAAACAAGTGACTTGAGAGCTGGACGCAGTATGCCTTTATCATAGCCTCCTTATATCGCATGGAGAGTCCATGCCGCTACAGACTTCTTACGTGTTTGGGTCCTAGCTCAGCACCAAATAATAAAGGAGGAAACTGGGACCCAATAAGCCGGACTAATGGCTTCGCACATACAAATGTGCTGTTTACGTCCACATAACCCCACCAATAGGACCAATGATTAGTGATAACTACTAACGCTTCTATACCACGACACCCACCTACAAGGCGGAGTACTGTGATATGCAACTACACCATGTAACCAAAATTAGAAACGAAGTGTCTGTATTTTTGATATGGTACTGAACAGCAACATTCCGGTCAGTTGTGGTCCGGTTGGTTCTCTAGCCGGCTTCATGAAGTCCTCTCTGACCGAGAAGGTCGTGAAGGAGCTTTTATCCCCTTATTGTGCACCATTAATCCTGCATATGGAAGAAAGCACCCTGGCAACAATGCGTCTTAGATGTCAAGGGAGCCAGCCCGCCCGGTGCGGGGTTAAAGGATGACACCGACTTGCTTCGGTAGAGGCAACAAATATGTGATAACAAGCCCTCCCTTCCCTTTCCCGTGCGCCAATGTTTCGCTAGTGCTTATCATCGTCGGGATACCAACAATCACACCATTGAGGCTGCCATATTATTGAAACCAGCGTCCTACCCCCATGATCCTTCCCTCACGTGGCTTACTTGAGAGGGTTGTCGTGTTCGCTTGTACGACAATAAGCATTGTTTTCGAAGCTACTAGGGCCAAGCTGTCAGCAGCTCCCCAACCTCGATAAAAGCACCATAACCGCCAAGCGAGGGGGCTGGGCGATAGTCTAACACAGGAAAATTTTCACTATCTCCCATATTCCGAGGCTTGAGTGGAGAAAGCCGAGGACGGCCGTCACTATGTGAACGGACTAGTACGGATGGCTTCTCAGGCGTCCAATGTGAGCGTGTACCTGAATCCGCACCGCAGCATGACGTCTCTGCGCTAGTAAACAACAATCTCTCCAACGGCCCATATCCAGAAACTGGTGGACATGTCACAGAAGTACGTGGGTTATCACACCATAGACCCTCGGCGATGGCGGTGCGGTCGCACTATTACATATACCGACTGCTGCCCTCCCATTGACATTTCAAAGAGTCTCCCCGCCATCGCATCCTAGCTTTTTACCTTCCTGCCACACATATAAACCCCCTAGAATTAACATAGAGATGGCACACAGTGCGAATCCTCCAGACACCCGCCCTGCCAGATATGACATCCTCATAATAGGAGCTGGGTTTTCGGGAATCTTTATGTTATATCACCTTCGAAAATTAGGCTATTCATGCCGGATCTACGAAACAGGGACGGAATTAGGAGGGACGTGGGCAAATCATATCTATCCAGGTGTGAGGGTCGATTCGGAAAGCTGGATTTATCAGCTGTCTATGCCGGAGGTTTGGGAGGATTGGTGTTGGAGCGAAGTTTACCCCTCCGGCCAGGAGCTGCGCCGGTATTTCGCCCATGTCGATAAAAAGCTCCATATCAAGAAAGATGTGGACTTCCGGGCCAAGGTGGTGAAGGCACAGTTCGTCCGAGAAAAGAGCTGTTGGCGCACCGAAACGGAGGGTGGTCGAGTCACCGAATCCCAATTCCTCCTACCATGTACAGGACTTGCATCAAAGAGCTATACGCCTGATTTTCCTGGGATAGAGAGTTCCAAGGGCGAGATCTATCACTCCGAATACTGGCCAGAGGAGAGCGTCAACATTCAAGGGAAGAAAGTGGCAGTGATAGGAACGGGCTCGGCAGGAATTCAGATCATCCAAGAGTGGGCAAAAGAAGCAGGCACTTTGACGGTGTTTCAGAGAACACCCAACCTGGCTTTGCCCATGCGACAACTTCAACTTCCCCAGGAGCAGGAGGTCATCAGGTCCATGTATCCGCACGTCTTTCGGGACCGTGTTAAAACCTTTGCGGGATATGTAGCAACGCAAGTACCCAAACGGACATTTGACGTTTTACCCGAAGAGCGTGAGGCTTTTTATGAATATGCATGGAAAAAGGGCAGTTTTAATTACATTCTTGGAACATATATCGATAACTTGACCGATCTGCAAGCAAACCGTGCCTTGTACGACTTCTGGGCTCAAAAGACGCGTTCGAGAATCCACGACCCCAGAAAGCGGGACCTCTTGGCACCATTGGATCCACCACATCCCATTGGAGCGAAACGAACGGCACTGGAATTGAATTACTACGAAGTGTTCAACCAGCCGAACGTCCACTTAGTCAATGTGCGCGAGGAGAAAATTGTTGAATTCCGGCCCCACGGTATTATCACTAGCAGCGGAGCCTACCATGAGCTTGACGCGGTCGCATTGGCAACTGGGTTTGATGGTTTGACGGGGAGCTTGACAAACTTAGGTCTTCACAACACGGAGGGCATAGCCCTAAAGGAAGAATGGAAGGATGGCGCAAAAACATACTTGGGATTGACGCTTAGCGGATACCCCAATCTGTTCTACATGTGCGGAGTACATGGACCGAGCGCGCTTAGCAATGTACCTTCGACTATAGAAGTACAGGGCCAGATTATCATCGATACAATCCAGAGAATGCGGGCCAATCGACTGGCGTCTATCGAGGCTACACCAGAGGCAGCAGACTCATGGACGAAATGGGCGGATGAAATCGCTAACGCGACACTGTTTACTCGGGCGGACTCTTGGTATATGGGCGCCAATATACCGGGGAAGAAGCGGCAGATGCTTAATTTTTGTGGTGGGATACCAGCATACAAACAGGCTTGTACGGAGGCTCTGGGGAATTGGAAGGGGTTCAAAACTGTGCAGATGGCGAACCTCTGAATATTTCGGGAAGACTCCATGCGGAATTCATGACGAGTGAACGTAAATCAATTGTCTTCCGCGAGTCAGCCCAGGCTGTCAAACTTTCTCCAAACGCAATGAAAGTACGAGCGGCAGATCTTGGTCTCCCCATAAAATACAGAAAATCTAGCCCTGCCTTGTACTTGGGAGACGGGGGAACTCTTCCGAGAAACTTTCTATTGGGGGGACTAGCAATAAGATGGTACCAACCAAAGACGTATTTGAAGGATTAATAATTTGGCCCTGTTAAACATCGATCGAATGGATCCACGGGAAAAGCATGGGTCCCCCAGGTGTATCTTGCGGGATGATCACCCGAGACATAGTGTGATGTTTCTAGGAGCTACCGTGATAAGAAAATAGTAGAAATTACAGGCCAGGGAAGCTTTTTCCTCGGAGGATGAATTGGTGAGGCATTTCCAGAATCAATTGGGCTAGGAACAATGGATTGATTCACATACGACTGACTCGCACGACTTTTCCATTTGTGTGATAGACTGCTAGTCAAATAATCAGCCAACTAGCTACATACGAGTTCCACTAGACCGAGAGGTGAAGTTTGTTTGCTTTTTCTTTTTTTCTGATTATTGCTTTTCTTCTTCGCCCATCCCAGCCCATCTCTCCAATTGAAACAATGGCCTTGTCGGGGCGTGGCCTGAGGTTTCTGCAGGCCTCCCATATCCGACCACGTGTACTTCCAGAAGCATCTCCTCTTTCATTCCTCTTCCTCTTTACCTCAATAGGCTAACAATCAGAAATCTCTCTCCACATTGAACACACATATCATATTCTAGTTCACGACTTGCACTGCACACCATATGCAATTTTCGGTGTGCAGCCTTGGATTCAAACCAATAAATGGCCGTTGGTTTGGAATGACCTGCAATTACTTGTACGCTATGCCCATATCGCGATCAAGCATCCCCGAAAGACCTAGCACGTTACCTGGGGCCGCTGTCAGTGACATCTTGCCGTCATTGGTAGGGTTCGGTGGAACGTGTTGTTCAGCCTTATAAAGCGATATTAATCTATTAGAAATAACCTTCATAACAGTAAGCTTCGGATTTACCTGCCGGAAATTCACATCAGAGACCATATAGGGGGAAAAAGACGTGGTCTTTTGACCCCGGTTGATGGTGGCTGACTGAAGATAAGCAGGAAAAGCAATATGGAACTAGTAGGGGTTTAAATCAACTCCTGCCGACATTAGAAATCATCAAAACCCGGCGGAAGCCGAATATATCCAGCCAATTGCGACGATCTCTTTCCCAGATGCACGAAGTCCACCCGAGCTACCACACCCCCTTTTGGGAGTATCTCCGAGCACGCTCTTACGTCTAGTATCCCCCAAAATACGCCAGTCTTTCTAGTCTGCACGTTTAAAAGCTAACCGCTGCACGCAGGATGGAGTGTGCAGCTCTAGCAATGCAGAGTATGGATTGCCCGGTTAGCCGAAAAAACAGACTAATCTTATATCCAAGCAACACGAGGAAATGAATGTATACGGAATACAAAGGTATCTATCACATCACAGGCAAATATATCCAATAGACATGGATTTTATAAGCGCCATCTCTTCAGATACTGCACTCTATCATCCCATTACTGCGGATATCATTTTGTTCGCCCCTCGACAAATACGACATGCACCCTGAGATGTATTGGTACAGGGCTGATTGTGCCACCCATCAAAGAAAAGTGGGATGGGAATCATTCCGCCATTTGGGATTGTTGGCATTACTATTGGCACACTTATGCAGCCACCCTGGGCCTCAGTTGCGGTGTGCAATAAGATTTCAGTGCCATGACAAGCCTCCTGCAACCATCACTTCAGCTTAAACGGAAGCTAAGTCAAGTGTTCAGACCGCATTCTCTGAAACTCATCACGCAGTAGCCGCTGCATTGAATTACCGGGAATCTTACCACGACCATCGAAAAGCTTAGTCCTTCTTGACTGAAGCCACCAGCATGAAAAATTACTGGATAGATGTAGTATGCCCGATAATTGTTTGCAGCAAGTATGTTACCTGCGAGTGGTATCCTCTGAAAAGGTACCCCCAACATTGCATAGCTCAGCTCCAGATCTTCATAAAATCTATTCCAAATCATCATGATCTCACTTTCGTGACGAAGTCACCAAAATTCTGGCATGCAGATGGACCTGGGAGCGCCGACCTCTATGGATCTGACATCCATGGCAGTGTGCTTATGCTGGCTTCGCTCGGATTTCCGCAACAGGCAATGCCTCTCAAGGATTACCCTTCCATACTCAGCTGCAAGATGCTGTAATGGCAGCACACTGACTTGACCACCCACTCAGCTACTAGCCCGCCTGCCCCAACCCCCACCCTCTCATGTTGCAGGATACCCTATAGCTCGGAACATAAAGCGCACTAATTGGCTCGGCATGGCTTGCCGTCGTTCAGTGGGAGCCAAGATCTGCTCAGGGTTCCTGTGTCACAGCTAGACATATATCCGTTTATCACCACCTCATGCAAACGGCACTCGTGCATTCCCCTGTTTGACTCACCATTCGCCTACGCACCAGCTATGTCGAGTCCTTCGCCTTCTAGTGATCAACCTCAATCTCGCAATCGTCCTGGCTCTGCATGCGCGGAATGCCGTCGCCGAAAGATGCGCTGCGATGGGAAGCATCCCCAATGCATTAATTGTTCTAACGCGGGCATAACATGTGTCTTTAACCCACAGCCTTCCCGCCGGGGCCCCAAGAAAGGCCATTTGAAAACCTTGCAAGTGCGTATTGGTGAGTAGTATCCTCCACTCTGAAGAATATTGACAAGGACTTATGTCAATAGCGAATCTTGAGAATATCCTCTTTGGACGGACACAAGATCCCGTGTCAGCAGAGACATCCACAAACGGTGATATTGCTGCGCAACCCACAGTGCATGGCTGGAATGAGGAGCCCCAATTAAATGTACTTCTCAACGAGTTCAACGCCCCAGCGGGAGCACCAAGCGTAGGGGAAGTGCCGGTTTCGGACTTATTACATGCCGAACTGTAGGTATCATGATTCCTTTTTTCGTGCTGTTGTGCTGAGCAAGCAAGTGACCAGTTGTACTTTGACCGTGCACACGCTTTCGTTCCCATTCTCAACGCACGGCGCTACCTTTCCTGGACCAGGAATCCCAACAAGTCTGTGTCGAGAAGATGCTTGCAGTACGCCATGTGGACGATAACCACATCAATGTCTGCCCAGCTGAGGCATCTATGCGAGCCCCTGTACCAGTCTGTTCGCCAGCTGTTAGGCTATCTACAACTAGTAGATGGAGATTCCGAGACTGACCAAATAGAGCATGTTCAGGCTTTACTGATACTTGCTGTTTACGAATTCACTCACCATAACTTCCGTCGCGGGTGGGTGAGTGCCGGTCAGGGCATCCGACTTGTGCAGCTGATCGACCTGCACAAACTTGATCTTGATAGGGCGGACAATACAGGATCTCACCAAGCAAACTCATTCGAGGACCCTGTCTGTGCGGAGGAGAAGCGTCGCGTCTTCTGGGTAGCGTACATTTTGGACCGACTTATCTCCTTGAGACATGAGAGCCCGTTGACCTTTGACGAGCGAACTGTATGTCAAGTCGATGCTCTGATTGCCGGCGTACCTAGCTGATAGTCTGACAGATTGCGACACGACTGCCCGCCAGAGAGGAGACGTTCCAGACAGGTCAACTGAGCCAAATGACCGGTTTCCTATCGAAAACCATCATTGAAGATAGACCCCTTCTTAAAGCAGAGCTTTCGGAAATGGTCATCCTAGCATCACTTTGTGGGAAAACGGTATTGCACCGACAGCAGGCAGTCGCTGAGCAAGCCGACTGCGGCATATCCAATAGTTTCTGGGAGCGACATCGCTGGCTAGATGCTGTACTTGTCAAGAAGAGTCGGACCATCTCGGCAGTCCAGTCAGTGACGCCCACTCTGCCAGCCGAACCGGTGTCTCTCACCCCTAATCTTATGATACAATCGGCTATTCTATACCATTGTTTGACACTGGAGCTACTGGCTCGCGCGACTGAGAATAGTGAGACGCTGCGGCAATGTCGACAGCGGGCACTCCTGACTGTGCAGGAGATTATCCGACTGACAGAGGCAGTGTTACAGCTGAGTTATTTTGAGGTGACTTGCAACGATCTCTTTCATTTAGCTAGCTGTACTGATGTCCGATAGATCTCCCCGTTCACACCGCTCCCCATACTTCTGTGCGCCCAAGTGCTCATGGTGTATCAAGAAACAGATGCCTCGTGCGCGCTGCAGCTGCAGGAAGTCCTAGGTATGGTGCAAAATTTGGCAAATACTAACTATATTTGCCGGGAATGGGCTAGCCAACACTCTGATCTGTTTGATCTCGAACCCGACTTTGTCTTTGCTGAGGAGGAGGGTCATGGCTAGGTTCGTCGATATTGTACATACTTTTCTATGGAAAGCTGCTCAGCCTTATACGCTACGAGATTCGGAAGCTCGCTTGGGTTGGCCTTGTGACGTGCACTACCATGACGAAAATGGCTCACGGTGAATGAGCAGCCAATGAAGGTAGTTTAGGCGTGGGACTGCCGGATCGCTAAGAGATCGGCTCAAAAATTGGCTTTGATGGGGGTGGTCAGGCGGCTTCATCCGCCTATAATATACCTGGTATACCCCGGATCCGCAGCGCCGGTAGATGAAGCTGTGAGATTGCCGTGTGCGGCGGGCTGATGCTTTAGCCGCGGAAACGAGACTCGGCAAGCTGCCGTCTTATCAGATCAACTTTAATAAGGCTTGGATGAATCGATCGATCCACCTTGTGCTTCTCATGGTAGTCATGGCGAGCCAGAAGATAGAAGTAGAATTGTCTGATCGCTCCCGGTCGGCGGCTGAGCAGGGGTCATCCATGCCGCAGGATGTGGACCGGGCTTCGAATAGCAGGAGTGAGCCTGTTCCTGAACCGATTTATCCCCAATGGTAAGCCCACCAACCTACAAGAGGTTCAACATTTCTGACAACCAAGGCACTATGTCGCCGTTGTGGCAGCCGGGTTCATCGTGATGATCACGACCTGCGCTTTCGTGTTCTCCTTTGGAGTCTACCAATCCCTCTATGAAGAGATGGCCCGCGAACCAGACACTCCGTTTACCGGAAGCACGACTGCGCTCATCGACCTGATCGGCACACTGGCCATCGCGCTCATGTCGATGGCGGGCCCTTTTGCCATGTCCTGGGCGAAACTCTTCTCCCCACAAGCCGTGATCATCGCCGGCGGCTGGGTGTTCGGCATCGCCTACATCCTCGCCAGTTTCAGCAAGGCTCTATGGCATTTTGCCCTAACACAGGGCTTACTCCTGGGCATTGGCACCTGCATGGCCTACGTTCCCACCATGGCGGTCGCCCCAACCTGGTTCAGCAAACGTCGCGGCCTCGCCATGGGAATCATCATCTCGGGGACCGGAGTGGGGGGCATGATCTGGCCGCCTGCACTGCGGGCCATGATCTCCCATGTGGGCTTCCGCAACGCCCTGCGCATCTCAGGCTGCATCTCACTGACCACCGTCACCGCCGCCGGCAGCATCCTGCGCTGGGAGCCCAAATTCCACGAACAAGTTAAACTGCAAGCAGCCGGATCATCCAGCAGCAGCTCCCACCCTCGTCCCAAATGGGTCCGACTCTTCTCCGTCCCTCTCGTCAACTGGCGTGTAGCCCGCTCCAAACGCTTCACGGCGCAAGCCCTCGGCTGTTTCCTCCAATCCGCCGGCTACTCCACGCCGCTCTTCTTCTACGCCGCATACGCCCAAGCCCTGGGCTACAGCGCTACGACAGCAGCCAACTTCATCACGCTAAGCAACGCATCGAACTTTGTCTCCCGCATAATCATCGGCTACGCAGCCGACAAGCTCGGCAGAATCAATGCCCTCGCCGCCACGACGCTGCTCAGCGCCGTCGCCGTCTTCGCCTTCTGGCTGCCCTCATCCCTGGCCTCGAGCGCCGCAGCACACGGACTCTTCATCGTCTTCACGATCCTGTATGGCGCCTTTGCTAGCGCGTATATCTCCCTCTTCCCCGCATCGTTGGTGGAGCTCTTTGGCGTGCAGCATTTCACTAGCGTCAATGGGGCGCTGTATCTGGTGCGGGGGGTCGGGGCGTTGCTTGGCACGCCGCTGACGGGGCTGTTGATACCACGAGGCTCCGCCCTGACGGAGTCGGGGACATATGAGCGGGCTGCTATCACAGTGGGAGTGTTGTTGTTCGCTGCGACGGTGGCATGTTTCTGGGTGCGAGCTGAAGTACATGGGAAGTGGCGGGTGTAGCAACCTCAACCCAGCAGAAAGATAGTAATTAATTCGATAATAAATAAGTAACATTACAATCATGGAACCGAATCGCATCGAATCGAAATAGAATACATTCAACCCGAAACCATCCCCCAACCCATATTCATACCCATTAACCCATCAATAAATCCATGAATTAAAAACCTCCCAAAACAGCCCCACACAAAACCATCCCCAACATGCCCAATCCAACCTTACTAACCCCAACCTGCTTCATCGGCACAGCCCCCGACGACCCCGTCTCACTCGTCGCACTTCCCGTACTCGTCCCCGTCTTCGTAGAAGACCCCGTAGCCTTCGTGCCCGTCACGCTCGCCGTCGCCGTCGCAGTCAAGTTACCGGAGCAGAAGGGGTCCTCGACGGCCCCGTTGGACTGGATGCAGGAGAGAAGCTCCTTGACGTCCTGCCCCTGTGCCAGACAGTAGATTCCGCAGTCGTTGTCGTATTTGGTTGGGCTGGCGGGGGAACAGCACTTGTCCATGATGGCGCTCGCGTTGTTGGTGTTGGGGAGCGCGCATGCTGCGTCTTGCACGGGGAGGACGTATAGGTTGCCCGTGGAGGTGCATGTGCTGGCGGTGGTGGTGGCTGTGGCGGTTGTGGTGGACATTTTGATTTCTTTTTTTGGCTCCTCGGAGAGGGTGTGATTTGGTAGTAGAGAGAATGTGTAGTATGTGGAACGAGTGTGTGGTTGTAGATGTGGATGTGGATAACAACGAAACGAGTGTTGTTTGCGTAGGTAGGATGTAGGTAGGTGAGGAAGAGAAAGAAAAGGCGAAAGAAAGAAAATGCGAGAACAAAGGTACTAATTATAAATAAGTAAATAA
The DNA here is from genome assembly GCF_003184925.1 of Aspergillus vadensis CBS 113365. NCBI lineage: Eukaryota > Fungi > Ascomycota > Eurotiomycetes > Eurotiales > Aspergillaceae > Aspergillus > Aspergillus vadensis. The sequence continues at coordinate 999,530 of NW_020292041.1, read as the reverse complement.
ATATCTCACCTCCGGATTTTCCAAACAGCTACAATCCCAAACAGGAGACCCCAAGCCAAACCAAGCCAGCCCAAGGCAGCCGATCCACCAAGACCCTTGGCAGACCCACCAGACCCTATATTTATCAGTGGCAATACATGGCAATACCAGCCGTAACTGACTAGAATACGGGGCCATCAGGCAATGCAGGTTTCAGGTGTAGCCAATCACAACAGACGAAACGCGGGATCGCACCCCAGGATTACCAGATCGGGGGGAAAGTTCAATCCACGTAGGGGGATCCGAGCTGGCCTTCATCCATCAGGTGACGTGGTTCAGGGTAGGTTTTTTTTTGTGGGATGGGGTTATTGGATGCTTGCATTCATTAATATGAATATTATTGCATTGATTTGTTGTTGTTTTTTTGGGGCGAGGTGCTTTGGTTTGATTGGGGATGTTTCAGTTGTTACTTACTGTAAAGTACTTTTCTTGAGTGAGGGTATTGTACTAAGTGGCATGAATGTACTCTGTAGTGTAGCTGATGATGGGTTAATTTTAGTATTATGCTATGGATCTATTCATCATCCATTCCATTCCATTCCATTCATTCCATCCATCCATCCATCCATCCATCCATGTCTCTGACTTTCACGTCATATCCATGGTTGAATGCAAAGTACCCCGTACGGTGTAATGCATCTGCACTGCACTGCACTACACACATCACATCCCCCATCGGTACCTGCACCATCACCCCTTAAACACTACACTACACTGCATCATTAACCTCCCTCTTCACCCTCTCCAACACCTCCCTCGCCCACCTCTCCCTCCTCACAACCTCCCCATTACAGACCACCGGCAACCCGAGCACCTCATTCGCATGACAATCCGAAAACACAGGGCCGTTGATCCCCCGCTCCCGACAAATCCGAACCGCATTCTCCAATAGACTCCTCCCCACTCCGATTCCCCTAAGATGTTGCTGCACAGTCCATGCTCGAATGACGCCGACAACTGGCTGGCAGAACCCTGTTGCTGGAGGTGAAGGAGCATTCCGCTGCTGATAAAGCTGTTCACGTACCACCGCATCCCGCACATGGCCCCAGAGTTCCTCCTCAGTGTGTATGATCCGCAGGACGAGCGTGCCGATCACCCGGTCATGGTATTTCGTTACGAGTATTATATCTTCTTCCTTCTCGTCTTCTTCGTGTCTTTCTGCCTTGTGGTGATATTTCTGCACGCGGGTATCATCTCCCACTTTAGATGTAGAAGATAACGACGACGACGCAGGTCGAGATGGTGAAGGTGATCGCTCTCTCCGCCGATGCTTATACCTCGTCCCTCCCCTCCACAACCACACCCAGGTCCCCGTACGGCCTGCTTTCTCTAGGTATGGGTGTGTTGTGTGCGCCGCGGCGAGGAGATACACCATGATGCAGGCGGGCCAGGTGATGAGTAGAAGGTAAGGCCAGGTATCGTCTCCTTCGGAGGATGAGGTGGTGCTGAGTGCGCGAGTGAAGAAGTAGGTTATGATGAGGAAGAAGGTAAGGCAGGAGAGCATGGCCGGGTGGGTGAGCATGGACCGGGCGGCGAGTTGGCGTTGTTGGGCGATGCTGTCTGCTATGAGGTGCAGGGAGGCGATTTGGTCGGCTTCGGTGGTGGTGGTGGAGGTTGTGAGGGGGTTGGTTGTGGTGCTAGGCATCTTGGTTGTGTGTGTGGATTTGGCTTGAGGGCGTAGGTGTTGGGATAAGGGAGGTTGTTTTGGGAGGTGGTTGGTGAGGCGAGAGAAGTATACAGGTGGGATGTGGTGAGTGAAAACATACTGACGCAGGTTCCATAATGCTATCTACGCTGCTTTTGCAGTGTTACTGATTTAGTGTACATTGCAAACATTGATCGCATTTGATTTTAAAAGAACTAAGCTAATGCTTCGCAGTTTACTTCTCCGGAAAAATTCATATTGCAAACTTTTTATCGTATACTCTTGTCCAAAATGCTACCGTGCTGGTGATTGCCTGTTGGACCTCTTGTTCCCTATCTAGCTAGCTATTATGCTGCGGAACTACCTGCACGCATCCTAATTACCGTTCCTCTACGTTCTTTCCCGCTTCGGCCCCTGCTCCTGTCCTGAAGCTGTGACCATGGGTGTGGGTGTAGGTTCTTCGCCGGACAGATACTCCAGAGTCAGACGCTTCGTCTCTGGAATAAGCAGCGAGGTTAAGCCCCCACACAACATGAATAGCGCAAATATTTGCATTATATGATTGAGCCACGGGGTATCAGATGAGTTAACGCCTCCCTTCGCTCCCCGATGCGCCAGCGGCCCGAATACACACTGCGCAATGATGGCACCGATTTTTCCAGAAGCAGCACTGATCCCATGCGAGGTTGACCGATACCGCGTAGGGAAGCACTCCCCTGGCACAATGAACGTGGTGGCGTTCGGCCCAAAGTTGAAGAAGAACTGCGCCACCACGTATAATGCCAATAATCCGTTGTCGGACCTCTTCAGCGGCTCATACGCGAACCCGATGATGATAAATATGATGGTCAATATCACAAATCCGGTAATTTGGATTGGCTTGCGGCCAAGCCGGTCGACCGTTGCAACCGTCACCCAGTAGCCTGGAATGGCTCCAGCACAGATTAAGATCAGGTTGCCCACAGCGTTGCGGTAGAAGTACTCATACACAGTACTTCCACCGTTCCAGCCGATGGCCGTCAATATTATGGAATTGTTGAGACCAAGCCCGTAGAAAGCTATAAAGTCAGCTCGTTACAGTCAAAGGAGAGTATACTTACCAACATCAAGGAAGAACCACGATCCGGCAGTGCCGAGCAATACCTTGCCATGCTTCCATGTTGTAAAGTGTGAACGAAAGTCGGACCAGCTTGCTTTTGGAGTCACGAGTCTGACATCGGCGCTTTGAAGCACAGCTACCCGTTTGACCTCGTCAGGATGACCTTCGTGTTTCCCCAGAATGTAAGCTTCAACATCTTCATCCGCTTTGAGTAAATCTCTGGCAACATCAAAGGTGTAGCGCGGGGTTTCAGGGATGGTTAAACGATAATAAAGCGCAAGACAAGCCGGAACCGCTCCGAACCCAATGACGACCCGCCACATTTTATCCACGGCCAGCTGACAGACTCCACTGCATGTACTCACGGAGGCTGCAGATTCCAGGGAGCCTCTAAAACCCACCGTCACAATCAGAGCGACAATGGCAGCAGCAAACTGTCCAAAGCCTTGCATGGCAAAGACCGCTCCCATCATGGCCCCTCTATGCTTTGTATTTGCGAACCTAATCGGTTAGCTGAGTACAGTTGTACAGAGTAAGGACATACTCCGAAGTAATGATTGATGACAATGGATAGTCACCACCATTACCGATACCCATGACTGTACGCCAGAATACCAAAAGGCCTGTGATAGACACTGCAGGAGAATTTGAGGACAAGCACTGTGCCAATGTAGCCAATATGATAATGATCAGCTCAATCCCGTACATGCGCTTGCGACCGACAATATCTGCCAACCATCCAAAGAACAACTGGCCGATGACGGTACCAGCCGAGGTGGAGACCTTGATGGCAGTGTCCGAGCTGTATGGGATCTTGCCAGGGCGGCTGGTCGCGTGTTCCCAGAAGACAACACCCAGCATGCTTGAGCAGAGGTTAATGGCGAAGATATCGTAGGAGTCGGTGAAGAAGCCCACTCCTGCCACAACAACCGCGCGAGCGTGACGCCATCCGAACGGAGCGTCATCGATGCGCGCGAGGGCTAAACGGCGACGCTCGTTCGGATCCTCCACATGAGAAAGGTCAACATTGTAGTTGGGGAACGCGGCCGTATTGGAGGCAGCCATATCATCCCAACAAGGTGTCACAAGGGGTAGGTCCTGCAAGAATATATGAGCGTGTTAGTGGACTGCATAGGTCATGAAGATGAGAAGGTGGTTGGAGAGTGGACATCGTGCTAACATGCTTACTTATGTCTTTCCTTGAGTTCCAGACACTCCCTCAAGCTTCCATCCCCAATCACTCGTTTGGATATGGCATTTTCAGGAAGGAAGTCAATGGTGTCTGAAGTGACAGCAAGACTCGAGCAGATCGATATGAGAGAAGATGGATACCAGTCAGCCGGGCACGTGGGGTTTATCAACCTGCCTGGGCTGGAAACATCCATGGATCAGTTCTGTCGGAGGGTCTGGAGTTTCTGTAGCTCAAGTGAGGTTAACTTTAATTCGGCCCGCGAGATCATGGAGGCTTTCCAAGCCCTTGTGGGCTGACATCATAATACATCATCTTACAGTGTTTCTGAATTGGAATCAAGCCACGTTTTGCTTAAGATATGAAGGCATGTGAAGATGGCTTCCGCTTCTGACAGCACCTGGAAGTGGAGAATGTGATGGGACCTTCAATCATAAAGGAATGAGTTTAGGGTGAGATGCAACTCTAGTATCATATAATACGTATTTTTTTAAGCTTTAGTCGTGATATGGACCAGCAGTAGTAGGATGATTAAGTGGGTTTGTTGAGAAAGACAAACAGCGAAGAAATAGCGATTAACACGTGACAAACGCAAAGAATCACCCTAATCAGACACACTACGCCCGCATAGACTACACCAGTTCAATCATATCTCTCCATGCTTTTTGAATTTTGAATTTCTTTTCCTAGCGTTAGATTCCCCAAACCCCCAAAGGATCCGCGCCTAAAGATCCCCGAACCTGTTGCAGCTTCTTCACTCGTTTGACTAGAGTCCCAACACATATAGGTCCCACCAGTGTGCAGATCGAAATGGCCCAAATAACTACCAGATATATCTCCGAGATCTCGCCATTAGATCCACTGGAGAACATCCCCTGGCTCTCCGCGAGAGAAGCAATGAGATACCCAACTTCACCTCTGGCAACCATTGCCAGCCCGAGGATAAACGGGGGATAGAGCGATCTCGGTTTGGGAGGGAGGGACATGGTACTGCTGAGATTGGATGAGGTGGTTTGAGGTTCTGTTTCAGATACAGGCTCATTGCGGTTAGGATTTTGGGGGTTTCCCCTGTGTTCGGCCGAGATTCTAGTATCTGCAGTTTGATCAGACTGTTCTGTACGAACTGCAGACTGGCGTCTAGGGCGAGTATCCTTCTCCTTTGATTTCTTCTTTTTCTTGTCCTCGCTTTTACGAGAAGTGCAGGAGAAGAGAGCCCAAGAGAACGGTTTCCTAAGAGCAAACAGCAGAGTTTTTGTCGAAGGTAGCGAGAAACGAACGAGCCATAGACCAGTGACCATCTTTCCGAGCATCATGAGGATGGCATGAATGACACCGCGCCATACAACGTCTCCGCGGAACATCTTAGTGATAGGTATAGCAAAGCCGATGGAGGCCTGTACATGTTAGAGGTAGAATTTGGCCACCAGGGATAAGACTTACGAAGAACAATGGAATCAAAATTCGATTCACGGGCTCTTTATAGTACTTGTCATACACTTCTATACCGGTCGGAATCTTTTCATGTGGATTGTATGAAGGTTCCCGCGGCGTGCCTGGAGTATTGCTGTTCGAACGATCCTGAGGTGTAGGCTGTTCAGAAGTAGTCCGCTCACCTAGCACGCCAGATCCTGACTGTGGATTATTGCAATCCGTGTTAGTGTTCGGAATATGGCTATCAGCAGCCAATCCATCAAACCAAGAAATAATCACACCCGCAAGATACGCAGCGAATAGGCTGGAGGTCCCTGCATAGGTAGCGCCCGCAATAAGCCCTACCAGCATAGATGTCTGCGCAAGGAAAGCAAATTGCATAGATCCCATAAATTGCGGCAGATTACCTCTCATAGTGAGAGCCTTTTGCAGGATCGGCTTCAGACAGAATGCGCATAGGATGAAGACACCTAATCCAAAGCCGATAGAGACGAATAAGGGTCGGACCACAGTAACAGCATTGAACGACGAAGCACTACCACCAAGGTTTGAGATGATTTGAACCATGACAAGACCAACAACATCGTCTAGCATAGCGGCACTTGTAGTGACAGTACCAAGACGTGTAGGGATTAGATTAGTTGTTGATAGTATGGTGAAAGTGGTGCCAAGACTGGTTGCGCTGAGAGACGCGCCTGCAGCGAAGGCCTGAAGGGGGCTGGCGGAGACCAGCTTCACCAAGATGAACGATAAGGCCATGGGAACCCCGATCCCAGTGAGGGCAACACATAGCGAAATGACGAGGTTGGCTCTCATGGATTTGATTGAGGTTGATAAGCCACCTACTTAAGTGAGTCATGAATCATTCCCCTGGACCAATAAGACTTACCTTCATACACCAGCATGATAAGCCCAACATAGCCCAATTGCTGGATCACTCTTTCAGTCTCCGTATCCAGCCATTTTGCCCCGGGAGTACCCCAGAGGATACCGATGAACAGTTGACCGATCAGTCCACAGTACAGTAGCTTATCGAGGCAGACATTGATGAGGTTCAAGACCACTAAAAGTCCAGCCTGATTGAGAAGAGTCGAGATGCTCGGCTCATGGTACGCAAAAGCTGCATCTGACCCACTGCTAGCCATACTGACCCCACGGAATGCAAGAGGTCATGGATGTCGTTTCATTTTCGGTTGCCGCTGATTGCAGATCGTGCTGGCCTGTGATTACTAATCTACTATCCCCGATCGATTTTCCTGCAATCAAACCAAATGTTCTACACTGTACTCCGTAGTTGGATATAGCCATACCACAGATGCAGTGAGAGCAGTCGGAGATAGTTACCCAGTTTTGACATATCTATGACCCGCGCTGTGCGTAGTCCGACCAAACTAGATGCACTCACTAACCCACCCGTCAGGAGGCTGGAGGTCTCAGCTCCTGTATTGATCCACCGATGCATGGCGCTGGAAACAGTTCTCCATACCGGCGGATAGTATATAATTAGTACTAATACTTTCATGTGTCTCTGTCTGAAACCTTTGAGCACGGCTCGATAGGCGGTTTGCCCGAAGCGCATATTGTTAGCACATGCAACACCCCCAAAGGCGTCAATAGCAAAATATCAAGAAAACATCAAAATCAGCGATTCCATGCATTAGCCAAACCCTCTGTAATTAAGTGACAGCAGCAACTGACGATCACTTCTATCCGCCAGGAAGGCTACAATCCCAGCGATGGACCAAGCATCTGTCTGGAAACAACCTCGGCACAACACAACGCAGGCATGCATGCATAACGTTGATGCATAAACCCAAAAATCACTTGATAGGAGCAGAAGCAGTTCCAATGAAGCAGAGTAAAAATAGAATTGCGGAAGCGTTTCATCCCAGCCGCAAGATCGACACCGGCGTCGCATCCAAGTCTGGCTGGAACCCTCGGAAGAGAACCGACCACTCCATCATGCTCCGACGGAGGTTACAGATAGAAAGCGAGATAAGAACACCCGTTCATGAGTTTTGCTTCTTCTTCTTTTTCAGTCTCGCTCGCAATTATTACTCTAGATGTCTAGTCAGTTAGTTTAGATATGGATGAATCTCCGAAATGCAAAGGCAAGACAAATCAGGCCAAGCCCGGTCTAATTATGATCTTAGGGTAGGTACCTCGGAACCTCAAAATTGAGTCGAACGGTTCGACCCAAGCAGATCACCCGACCACCCACCCCCTTCTGTTTACCACAGTATAGACTAGGACTGTCCTCCGATCACGTTTCCCGACATTCAGATCGAGAAGTAAGTCGATCCTTTCCGGATGTTGAATCATAAGCTCCAGTCCGCGGTATCAGATCTCAGACGCACGCACACCCCTGACCCCTACCTAGTACCCTTCTACATACTACTAACTTATACTGTGAACTGAATTCTCACGCCTTCAAGCGAGGAGGGACAAAAAAGGTATATAATCTTCTTCAATTCCTGCCTAAATCCTCTTTTCTTCATCCAGCATCTCAAGCAAGCAAGCAATCCTTCCTTCATCCATCCATCCATATTTCGTTCGTTCTATTCATATTCCCTCGTTAGGGTACGCACCTCGCTTTTACCTCCTCAATATTCATTCAGAAATCGCACAGACATCTAACACTAAGCTCACAGAATCTTAATCTACTCAGTCAAAATGCAGTTCACTCTCATCACCGCTTTCGCCACTGCCTTCCTGGCCTCCTTCGTTGCCGCCAACCCTGCTCCCGCCCCGGCTCCCTTCGAGATCGGTTTCGGTGCCAACGCTGCCGCTAACGCCGCTGCTGAGGTCGCTGCCAACGCTGGTCTCGGTGCCGGTGCTGGTATCCACTTCAAGGCTTAGGTGGTTAATCTGAGGTGAGTGATATTTCACGGCTATCTGAGTGGTATGTTGAGAGCGAGGACTAATAATTTGTGTGATTAGCTACTCTCTGCAGACCGTATTGCAATTTAAGTACCTGCTATGCTGGTATATCTGGATGGATGGGATAAGGTTGGATTTACTGGTAATTTTGTATTTAGTCGGTGTCGGATAATATGATAATGTTTTGTTGATTTGTTTTCTGTATCTGCTGTAGTCTAACTAAGAGAAATTCTTCATCTTACCGACTATACAGACTCGTCGCACTAAAGACATGATAAATGAACGGTAAATCACACAGATCCTGCAACAGTCTAGCCCAGCCCTTCCTAGTATGCCCCCAAACCTACCCGCTGTTTATGCCCACATGGCCTTGAACTTCTCATTGAACTCAGCTTGAAGCATTCTGAACGCCCTCAAGACTTGCAAAAATCCCTTCTCGGTATCACTCGGTAAAGCGGAGGAAGTGGGATTGTTAGTCGCCTTCGCATTTTCTTTTCTCTCGGGTACCTTATTCTCACTTTCTTCATCGTCACTCAACTCATCTTCCCAGCTGTCTGCTACCTTCGCTTTCTTTGAATTGGCGGATGCCGAAGTGAGCGGAGGCTTGGTTGAGGCTTGCATCCGGACTTGGGGTAAATTGGCTGATTTCGCGGCTGTCCCTGGTAGGGGATCGTTTGCACCATGAGCATTATCATCCAAGTCGATCTCGTGCACATCACCACTACCAGCTACATCCAACAAGTCCAAGTCAATGTTTGGGGACAGCTTGAGATAGTTCTCGAAATCAGTGACAATGGTGGCAAGGACCAGGGAAAAGTCGTTCAGGAGAAACCAGATATCACCCCTGCGGATCATATTTCCCTTCTCCAATGCCTTCACATTTCCGTGTTTGAAGAAATCATAAAGATACGCATTGAGTGGAAGTTTGCCCTCTTCCGGGTAAAGCCCCACATACGGCACCACTGCTTGTTCTAGCCAGACACCGCTGCGGACCTTTTTACAGAGGTCAGATATGCTCCGCCATTTATCGCCATGACCTGACAGTGCGGCAAACGACGACGTGACTCGGGTCGAAGGAGTAACGGCCAGTGCGTGGCTGATTCCCTCCGGAGATTTGTCGCCACCACACTTCATTCCTGTCAGCGGGAGGAAACAGCCTGGATCTATGATGTGCTGCTCAACAAAGGTGGTCACATAAGATGTGTAAATATCTTGAGTCTTCTCGTTATGACTGCGCAAGATACTAGCTGCCTTCTTCGGAAGACTTGGAAGAATCACAACAGATGGGGATTTCTTCTCAGAGGTTCGGAGGTTCTCAAGGGCAACTGGAGGTAGATACTTGCGACCGAATAAGTGCGACATAACAAGCATCAATGTGAGAACAGTTTCTTTGGGTCTCTTGCCGATATTCTTGCACAGTCGATGAAAATATCCACCGTTGAGGAGCGCATGGAATGCAAAGCTCGAATTCTCGGTGTAGTACAGATGCGATATGGTACCCGAAAAATTGAGGGGAAGACCGCTAGCGTCGAGGAGCTGATTGCGACGGAGGTATTCGATCGAGAACCGCAGGTGATGGAGAACAGTATGTTTGGCCTCCGGGCCCCCAAGGTAAATCCGTGGGCATGAAAGGATAGAGTTGATGGCTTTGACGGCAAACTGAGACCGATTAGACTTCTGGAGCAGAATGAAAAGTCGTAGTACTAGAGTGGTAGACAAAGGAAAATGGCCATTCAAGCTTGGAAGCTTCGAGCTGAGTAGACGGTGAATCTTGGAATCCGGAATACACTGAAAGACCACGTTGCCTAGGAAGTCGAAGCCTCGGCGTCCAGCTCGACCAGCTGCTTGCCGAAATCCAAGCGCCGTTAAATAGATAGAATCACCGGCGAAGACGACGGTTTTGCATGGCATATTGATACCAAGAGCCAATGTACCTGTGGCGATGACAACCCGGAGGTAGCCCCTGCGGAAGAGCATCTCACAAACCTGTCGGTACTTGCGATTCATACCAGCGTGATGGACACCGATCCCACGCTTCATAGCATCAATCAACCGAGGAGAGACCTGCCGTTTCCGCAGTTCTTGAGCATGTTCCTCAAACTCAGAACCCGCCAGCTTCTTCTCATCAGCTAGGGAAAACCTCGATATTGGCTCTTCTGGGTCAAATAATGCGTGCCAACTCGACTCTGCAGACGCAGTCTCACGCATCTGTTCTGCTCTGGACATTTTTTCATCTCTGTCTCCAGATCGAATTTTCCCTTTGACAGGTTGTTTTTGTTTGGAGCGCTTTTCTTCCGACTTCTTCCACCTTTCCCACTCACTAATCTTGTTCGCCCAGCTTGTACTTGAAGACTTCCACCGGGCCTCGGATTGTTCCAGTTCATCAAGAATATGCTGACACATCCTCTCACACTCACTTCGATCATAGTTGAAGAAAATAGCTGGTAGGGCGTCTTGGTTATGGAGAGAACAGATCAGGGGCAGTGTTGTACTGAGAAGTCTGTTATCCACTGCGCGGGGCTCATCTGACTGGCCGAGTTCGCCAGACGATACCTGCACGTTATTGTTCGTGTTTACATAGCTTCCTCGTGAGAGTTCCCTCACGACATCATCGAATGGAGAGTCTGAGATGTTCATCCAATGTTTCAGTACCAGCTTCAGCTTGGCCTCCCACTCCAATATGTTGGCTTTGGATATGACACCTGGCAGTGCGTTTGACGGATCCAACGCTTTATCAAGGGGATATTCTGCTGTTTTGTACTTGTCCATGGCCTTCCAAAGTGTCCAACAATCACGCGGCTCCAGAGTGAGATCGTCCGGGATTCCACGAGATCGGTTGGTCAGGCTTGTCACAGGATGTATAAAGGACATGTTTGGACAAGCATCGAGGCCGAGTGCAGCTATATGAGTGACATTTGATAGCCCGTTAAAGACGAAAGTAGATGGAGGTCTGTATTCAAACTTTCTTAGGTCCGACCATCTCGTTTTGTGCTCAATCATTTTCAGTTCATGGCCATTTGCATTCTGAGTCAACCTCAGCCAGTTGCTGAATTCTTCGGGATTACCGACCGTCGCGGAAAGTGCAATGATAGGGCAAGGTGCAAGGAGAAGCAATTGCTCCCATACCACTCCATCATCTGATTGACCAATGCAGTGAATTTCATCGAAAATGATACGCTGAATGCGAGACGCCCACGATCTCGCGTTTGACGGAGCAAGAAGCATAATCTGAAGGATGTGTGGTACTGTGATTAAGATCTGACAGCTAGTTGGGTTGTTGATGCGGTAATCACGTGTATGAATAGCCCAGACAGACTTTCCAGCGTATTTGTAGCTCTTACTGAATTTTGCTTGGACCTCGGCGGCGATCTGATTGACAAGTGCTTTAGTCGGGGCAACGTACACCAAGACCCCATCGTCACTGCTCTCGAGGACCTGTTTCATAGCATAGAATCTATTCTACAGTCAGAAATTTGAAGCACACTTTGTTATAGGCTGCCATATGACACTTACGATATGAAAGTCTTCCCTGCACTTGTTGGAGCGACAACAAAAAGACTCGCTTTAGCGTCGATTTGGTCCAAGATCTCTCTCTGCCACCGATCAGGCTCAAAATCATGAACACGGGGGTCTGGTGCCGATTCCATATTTCGATCGAAGTATGGACCCGCATGAACAAGCTGAAACTCAACTGGTGTCAAGCCCGTTTGCAAATTGGCGTGCTGTGAAAATGTTGGTGTGAATGAGGATGTAGCTTTTCCTGAACTGTGACAGGGGATGTCAATACGTGGAAGATTGAGCGCTTTGATAGTTTCTTCAACAAAACAACGAATGCCAACCGTAATGCCTTGCTTCGCCTTTGAGATCTTGAGAATTAGGAACCATATGAGTGCCACTATCCCCATAGGCTTGTTCTTCTCTGTTTCGCACTTGGTTTTCCACAGCTGCACTAGGGTCATTATGAGATAAGCGAGTATTTCTAGCTCTATCAGACAGTCTCCCTTTTTCTTTAAGCTGTGGAGATACTCGGAAGCATCTTGATATCTCTGGACCAGATTGTCGGCATGTTCGATACCATGGCGTTTATGTTTCCATGCTTCTAATTGTCTTTCAAGGTTTTTGTCCCGCTGTTCCTGGAAATGAAGTTCTGCCTCTGCTTTAACCGACGCAGACGCGCTGGTCTTTGGTTGTCTAGTCTGTTTTGGGCCATTCTTCGTGGATCGAGAGGTCCTGTCTCTCTCCATAGCTTCAGAAGCCGGATTTTTCTTTGGCAAGACCTTGAGGTCTGCCTTAGCCTTTACAAAAATGGACTCTGGTTCCGCATCTGTGAGACTGGCAGCATATTTCTCAGTTTCAGCCATGAACTTCTGATTACGGCGAAGAAGCCACTTCGTAAGAGGAATTGCATTCCGCTGATCTAGCGGTCTGCGATGATTATGCCAGTGGCTGATTTCCTCAAAAATTCGCGACACTGCAAGCTCCTTCCCAGCAGCAGATTTGTCAATGGCAAGTGATATCGGCTTGAGATGGCGGTCAAAGTCGGGGTTGTTGAAAGGGAGCACGGCAGTTGCCTTTGTCCGGCTATTAACTTGGCCACTGCCTGAATTCCTAGTTTTCTTCTTGCTGCTTGCTTTCCTACCGCTAGTCTTGTCGCTCACTTGGAAGCTAGCAATATCGACACCACATAGGCCTTTCACTAGTGAAGCAAGCACCGAAAACCTATCCACGATCAATTGGCTGAAGGGGCATTCAAGATCAGACAGACAGATTATTTGCAATTGCATCAGCTCAAGGAACAACCGCCCATCAATCAGGTCCGCCACATCACAGCTTATAGGTTTAAGCCTCATAGCATCATGCCACAACTGTGATGTGATGACACTTCGAGATACTTCAACATATCTTACTAGCAACAACTCACCGGGGAGACAGTACTTGGGATCATACACGCGGTTTTCAAGTTTGCACTCACTCAGAATGATGGTGTGCAGTAACAGAGCACGTAGCCCCAACATCTCATTCTCTTCGCGGCAGTCAGAAGTTAGCAGGACACTTGCTGTTAGAACTGTGGCCCACTCTCGCTGAGTGAGAGTGTGATCAGTGGCGTCCAAGATACGCGGGAAATTGCGTAGCGTAGGCTCCACTGAGAAAGAGCTAGTGGGAGAAGGCTTTTGGGCACTGGGGCTAGCTTCGACGTGGTAATGCACTAGATTGGTTTCAGATTCCACCTCTTCTGTGTCAGAGCCAGATGATTCCGTATCCTCCGCAATGTTCAGGCTGACAGAATCTACGCAGAAAAGATTCCGTGCCCGTTCTGCAGAGCCCTCTAGAACCATAGTAAACACCTATTCAGGGTTAGGTGTGGTCTAATTCAGATAAAGTCGCTGAGCTCACCTTGGTATCACGACACTCCAAGCTGTTCAACAATGAGATATTGAAGCCATGTGCGACAAACCAGTGTATCATCGACCTGAGCGTAAGTCTGTTCGTCCAAAACGAGGGAAGAGCGCTATCAAAAGTTTCATCACAGCCACTGTCTGAGCTATCTTCTGACAGCACTTTCTCAGGGTCTTCTAGAGCTCCACCAAATGCTCCGTCATGCCCGCTAGGACTTGAAAAGGCACCATCATGACACATGATAAAATAGACCCCCTCCGAAGTAAGATATTCCTCAAAACCAGAGCAGTTGTATGTATCAAAGCATCTCACTTGCATGGACGGGAAAGCCTTAGGGGCATTCTGTTGAAGATGCTGTAAAATGGCTTCACGAGCTAGACGGTACTTCGGCAACGACGACTCATCGGCATGTGGTGGAATAGATGCCATCGAGTTTTCCGCGAAGAAGACAACGTGAAAATTGCAGTTTCGTTGTCGAAGCTGTGCTAGCAGCCGCTCCACGATGTAAGTGGCATGAAGCAGCTGAAAGCCATTGGAAAAATCAAGCTGGTCGTCGGCGAAGCAGTGCAAGAGAAGTGAGTCTCCTTCGATGATGAAGAGCTCACTGCCTGCATAGTCGCCAACGAGGTCGACGGTACGGGAGTACAGGCCAGTGTACCTGAGGAGATAACGTTATTAGACGTGTCCTTGACAGGGTGCAACCAAACCTGGTCAGGAATATCGGGATTAGCCACTTACCAAGACAGGAGTTTCTGTGGAACTGCCATCGTGATGGTGTAACCAGGACGTATGTGGGAGAGTGATCAGAAGAGCTGGGAGGAAGAGGGAGGAAGAAGTTGAAAGGGCAGATAGGCGCGTATCAGTGATGGCGGGGTACAGGATGGCAACCAATATATAGTATTCACTGCCAGGCCATTCACTGCAAGGATATGCAAGGCTGTAGGCACCTGCCGAGCGAGCCTCGCAGTGGGCTATCTCTGATCCCTGCTAGTTGTTGTTGGGTCTAGCACTGCCCTGCGGGGTGTGGTATCCATGCGCGAACATTGGTCTCAGCAGCGCGCCAAACTGATACGATGGAAGAATGATGCGTAGCCACTCGTTGGCTATTAGACCAGATGTGGTCTCGTTCGGGTGGGCCATAGACCCGCAAGTCGGGCAAGAGGAGAACACAGACCGAATAACGTAGAGCATTTCCAACCGGATTATCCCGTAACTGGAGTTGATGTAGACAGGACAAGCATCGTAGGACAGAGTCCGGCGCCAACTTGTCACATGTTAAGCAGTTGCTGGACAGTTTGAGATGAGATTACTACCCGATACATAGCACTCGGACGGATTAGGATACTATTTCAATGAGCTGATGGGATACCGCTGGATGAGATAGTCAGGTACTATATAAAAAATATTCCAGTCGAAGGTCGATCTTGAAGGCGTCAAACAACAGCAGGAACAAGCGGGACTAGAACTCCGACTACTTGAAAGAAAGAGATAATATACCTGACCATGATAATTGCAAGATGAATCAAATTCCGCATTTGTTTACAGGAAATATAGCAAAGAGCTGACTACTGATTCTTGCAATAGAATCAAGCTGAAATTACTTATGCTCAATATATTGAATGATACTACCCAAACCTTCAACAACAAGCGTTAATGGTGTAGCGGTAACATTCAACCCTTCCACTCCTCTTGTGAGGTTGAGCTCTGGGTTCGACTCCCAGTTAACGCACAAACATGATTTCTTTTTTTCTCTACTCCACATACGTATCTGATTTTAACCAATCGATCATACATAGGTTACACCTCAACAGGCATCTAATGATGAGAGGATAGTATTCGCAACCTTCATACCAAACTGAATTTTGGCCCTCTGAATGAAGTCGGAGTAACGCGCTCTCTCATTCAGGCACATGTCCGACCGACCGATCGCCTCCCACATTACGGGTAGTGCCCCACCCTTATCCAGAACCCACACGTGACCTCAAAAAATGGCCGCTCCTCCAACCCCAAGAAATAATTATTGCACTCGACCAACACCCCTGACGATAACGAATTTCTTTCATTGTTTGTACAGACCGGCATATCCCACCATGGCGCGTGTCCGCCTTGCCCCGCTCTCCTCCCTAACTCAAACCCGCTACGTCCTACACCTCTCCGACGGCAAACGCCTCGTCCTCTTCCGCCTCCCCACGATCGAGACCCCGAAAACCAAAGACAAACCTCGAGCGCGCAATGACGCCAACGGCTGGTCCTACTACGCCATGGAAGCGGAGTGTCCGCATGCCGGCGGCCCGATGAAAGATTCCTCCATCGACATTGAAGATTCGGCGTATATCGTGTCTTGTCCGTGGCATGCGTATGATTTCAATGTTGAGACGGGAGAGTCGAGTGTGGGGATCAAGGCGTGCACGTTCCCTGTTGATGTGAGCGATGAGGATATGGTGGTTGTTGAATATACGTCTGAGAAACTGGGGGAGGGAGTGGAGTTGGCGAAGCTGGAGGCTGTGAGTGAGCAGATGAAGTTGAAGAAGAGTGTCAAGGGTGTGAATGGTGCGACGGCGACGAATGGAGCTGGTGGTGAGGATGAGACTGAAGCTGCGCCGATCCGGTATCTGGATGATAATGCGACGGTGTGTGAATGGTGTGCGCATATCTTGAACACTTCGAACCCGGAACATAAGATCGAGTTGACGGCGCATTTGTTCAAGTTGTTTACGGAACGGGAGGGAACGGATAAGCCTATGGTTATCGGGACTAGGGACGGTGTTGACCTTCCTGATTTACCGCCTAGGGATGGCGTCAAGGATGTGAATCGGCAGGCAGTTCCGAAGCCGGGTAGAGGTGGTACGCAGAAGAGCAGGATCAACATGCTGCATGCGCTGGCGAACATCGAACAATGGGCGATCGATCTTGCGGTCGATATCTGTGTGCGGTTCGCGAAGTTCCAAACAGACTCGCCGGATGCGCTGGGTCTTCCTCGGGCGTTCTTCCACGACTGGTTAAAGGTCGCTAATGATGAGGCGAAGCATTTCTCTCTCCTCCGGACAAGACTCGAGGAACTTGGCTCGTATTTCGGTGCCCTTCCGGTCCACCATGGACTATGGGACTCTGCGACCGTGACTGCCCATGATCTGCGCGCCCGGATCAGCATCATTGCGTTGGTGCATGAGGCGCGCGGATTGGATGTGAATCCAGTGACGATTGACAAGTTTCGCAAGGCCGGAGATGGAGATAGCGTTGACACGTTGAAGATTATCCACAATGATGAGATCACCCATGTCACGACGGGCCATCGCTGGTTGACCTGGATCTGTGCCCAGGAGGAAACGGATCCCGTGAAGGTATTCCGGGGAAATGTACAAAAATACTTCCGCGGGCCGTTGAGAGAACCGTTCAATACAGAGGCCAGGTTACAGGCTGGTCTGGATAAGAGGTACTATGAGAATCTCTCGGGGTACGAGGGAGTTCAGCCTGCTTGATCGCTCGTTGAGTGGTAGCTCCATATTGAAGAGCGTTTCAACTTGCTTGCTGCCCTCGCAGGTAACATGGCGAGTGGTGCAGAGGCTCTACCAACTCGTCCATCTGCCAAGGCTCTTTGATTGCCAGTAATATGGGCATCGGGATCAGGTCTATCTCTACTCTGCCGCAGAGTTCAGTGTTGTCGACATCACTATCGGGAATAGGCATTATCAGTACACCCTGTGAACACCTCGTCACTCTCTGATCAATCATGACAAGAAGTGCCGTACGCGAGGGACAAAACACTGAACTGCCCAGTAATGCGGCACTGAGGGAGTTGTGCCAACCGCAATCGTATCGAAGGTGCATGACCCCAGGTACGTACTTGTGGGATTTGTGTGAGTCAGGAGTATCATAAGTGCTCAGATATTTATGTCTTGATATGAACATATCCCCCCAAGCATACCCTTAGAACTAGAATCATGACGAAAGATACCCCATATAGACTAGACCAAAAGTTTAACAAATCATTCAAAGTGAATTTCTATACATCTAATCGTAACAGTCAAAGCTCGTGAGCTCATTAAATAGTCAACGTCCCCGTCAACTGGGTATCAAGCACACTCTTCCCCACATAAACCGAATAATCACCCTTCTGCAAACCCCAAGCTTGGTTCACTACATCCCATGAACTGAGATCACGTCTCGTCAGATCAAATTGGACCTTCGTGTGATGGCCCGGCTGGATAAGCTTCTTCTCGAAACCACGGAGGACCTTCGCTGGGCCACCGGGGATACCCAGATAGAGCTGAGCGACTTCAGCCGCAGCAACAGATCCAGTGTTGGTGACTGAGCAGGTAATCGTAGCCACAACATCCCAGAGGGCGGGAACACCGCCTTCCTCGATGGTAGAGTTGGGGGGTAGGTAGTCAGTGTTCACACCGGTGTGAATGGAGATCTTGAGACCCGAGTAATCGAAGGTGGAGTAGGTGAGACCGTAGCCGAATTCATAGCGAGGGGTGATGTTCTTCTGCTCGAAGGCCTTGTAGTCGATATAGACACCCTCGGTGAAGTTGTCCTGCGGGTAGTACAAGTCCTTAGTTCCGGAAGGAACGACAGGGCTCAGGAGAGCACCGTATTCAGAGGCGTTCTTGGCGACGGTGTAGGGTAGACGGCCAGAAGGGGATTGTTTGCCGTACATGATCTCGACGAGGGCGCGACCGCTGTCTTGACCGGGGAGATGGCCGTAGATGACGGCAGTGATGTTAGGGTTGTCGATCCAACGGTCGACGAGACGGATACCGGCGTTGTGGATGATCACCATCGTGTTGTTGCATTGGGAGGCGACGTTCTCGACCAGAGTGTCGGAGTAGGGGTCGGCCACGTACGGACGGTCCCAACCTTCAGCTGCGGCTTCGTTAATGAAGACAAGACACGCTTCACTAGCCGGGTTTACAATTGGAGACTGGGAGGCAAAATCCCAGGCGAGGAAAGTGTTGTCTTCATAAGCTTGACGTTGGAAGGCATCGAAGGGAGCGTCGATGTAGGATGGAGTGCTGGAGCCGGAGCCGCCCCCGGAGATCATGGTACCATTCAAGGACACACCAGGGCCATTCTCAGAGGGATTGGTGCTAGAAAGGAACATGTATTTAAGGTGAGAGGGGTCCACGGCGGTGCCGTTAGGATAACTTAGAGTGTTGTCGAGGCCCATGGTCCAGAAACTCCAGGAAAGGTCATCCATGGTATTGCGTTGCGCGGCGATGGCATCATATCCGAAAAGCGAGAGGAACTTCGGTTCCTTCAGAGGCAAGGCGTTGTCAGTATTTTTGACAAGGACGTGACCTTCGATAGCCTCCTGGAGAATGGTGGCCTTGGAGGCAGGGTCGCGAGCATCAACTGGCACATGGGGTTCCAGGAGGCTTATGGGCATACCAAAGCCGGGGTCCTCTAGCTCTGCATACTTGTACCATGAAGCGACGATGCGGGTTGCCATGTCATCGAGACGCGTAGACGAGAGCGATCCATTACGGACAGCCAACGATAGATTACCATTTTCCCAATAGACGGAGTCAGGCATGACCATATCGAGACCTGCCGCTGCACTGGCAATACCCGACTGCTGGGCATTCCAGTCAGAGACGACAAACCCTTGGAATCCCAATTCACCCTTCAGCAGACCATTCAAGTTCTTGCTGTTTTGACATCCATAGCTGTTATTGATCCGATTGTAGCTGCACATGACTGCACCTGCACCAGCTTTGACTGCATCCTGGAAGGGCCACAAGTAAAGCTCGTGGATAGTTTTGTCATCGATATTGGAGGAGACAGACTGGTTATAGCTGTCTTCCAGTAGTTGGGGCGTGTTGCGGTTCGTCTCCTGCTCATTTCCGATGAAATGCTTGACGCAGGCAATGACAGACTCCTGAAGACCACGGATGGTGTTCTGAACGAGGGAGCCAGAGAGGTAGGGGTCATTACTGTATCCTTCCCAATTGCGACCACCTCGCGCCATGCGGCCCAACGGGCCTACGACGGGTCCAAGAGCAACATTCGCTCCCTTGCGCTTGAACTCTGCACCCATATAATGTGCGTGCTCATAGGCGAGGTCACGGTTCCACGAAGCCCCGATATGGAGACCCGAGGCGTAAGCGTTGACCATGTCAGTTCCCCGCACACCGCTCGCTGCATCTTGAAGACACATCCCTGGGTACCCCAGTCGGGGGACACCACCAGACATTCCAGAGCAACCGTTTGTCGTAGACGTATAACCATAGGTGATGTTATTCTTCTCATCGTCGGTCATCTGGGCCACGAGAGACTTGGCTTTAGTGAACGCCTCTTCCCAATCACCCGATCCACTGGTTTCGGCTAATGGCTGGATTAGATTTGATCATGACTAGCAGGTCAGGATGACTTACGGGTGGGATAGACAGGTTCTGAGCGTCCATAGGACCAGTAGTGCTCTAGCTCAGCAACATCAACTGTTCGCTTCTGGACTACAGCGGCATCTGCCAGCTGCAGCGCAGCCGCATAGAGGGTGAGCGACACCTTCATCTTCTCAGAGTTGCTGCGGAGGATTTCCTTGATGGCGAGTTAAGAGACATCCTAGGCGAATATCTGGGTCCTTATATACCCACGGCGCAGGATCCCAACATTTGATTGTCCGCTCCAAAGTCAACTATGAGCCAACCCCATTCCATCCACAAATCCGGCCAAGGCTTCGTGAATTCTCGGCAATGACTGAGGCAGAATGACGGCGGCATGGACCGCACAAGAAGCCGGAAGAATGAATGGCATAGGGTTCCGGGTCAATCTCGGAATCATAGCCAATTAGATGTTGCACAGTGAGCGACATCCGTGATAGCTCGTATGGTGAACAAGTCGCGTGGCCGACTTCGGTCCCCTGTTCGGCTCCACGAAGTCGGTGCCATGAGTATGAAGCGTTGAATTGCGGGGACTCCACACTCGGAATAAGCGAGACCTCCGCGTTCTGCACCCCAGAACGGGAAAACGTGACGACGATGCCGGCAGAATTTCGGCAGATACTACCATCATGTTGGGCTCGCAGGAACGCCAAGTGAAGCTAGTTGTGGTTAGGCCGTTTGTGCCATGGTCTTCTTAATAACTGCGGAACCTTATTCGCGTCTCACACTTCCCCAGAACGATGTCATTCTCCCCGGGCACGAGAAGTAGGGTGGGGACTGGGGAGACAAACATGCCACATGACATGACAAATGAATGACTAACTCATTTAAGGGGAGTTGAAGACTACTCGGAATATGTATCTTCCCTCGTGGGGGTCGACGAATGGATCCGGTTCCGACTGGAAATTTCCCGGGGGAGAAGAATAGTTGGTAGATAGATGGAAGAGAGAGAGAGAGAGGAAAAAGGATGGGAAGAGAAGCTGGTTGTGTCCCGCTCTTCCCCGAACTCGCGCATCCCGTGCCCACGATCAGGTGACATAAAGAAATGGCACGATAGCCAGAAGCTTCTTCTTTCTTCCTTTTAATCTGCAAGGGTTTGTGATGGACAAAATGCTCTACGGTTGCTACTGTACTCTCCCATCCCTTCTAATCCAACACCCGGATTCCCACAAAATCGGCCCCGTAAGATTGAAATCCTTCATCACCCCCCACATTCCCAACTACGACCTCGTTTAACCCTTCCTTCCAGCCACTAGTCAGTAGTCCTAAAGTTGCAGTATCCCACCATCCCAACCCCGGACCGAACAGCTCGCTATGTCTTCCGCTCAGCGGCACTTCAATCCGCACCGGATCCTCGCTGTTTACCGTCACGGTCAAGTTCCGAGAGTTGGATCCCCAGCCCCAGGACGAGTCGAAGGCAATCTCGTTGTTAATCCAGTCAATCTCCAGATACTTGCTCCCACTCGTAGTTGCGGAAATCGTTGCTTTGGCTGTGCCACTGGGACTGATGTAGCCGATTTTTGAGCCAACCGGCTGACAATAACCGCTCCTACAGGTAGTCAGTGTGGTAGACCCGGCGAGGGTAAAGTTCGTGCATGGGTAGTATGTTCCATTTGGAGCAGTGATGTGAATGGCGTCAATAGGTATGGAGGTGTTGATGGTGACTGTGTTGGAGGAGCCGGCAGTAAGTGGGATGTTTGCGGAGACTAGCGTCGATGATGCGGGGACCTGTGCGGATATTATACTCTGATTGGCATTTGATCCGATGGTGATGGTTTCTGTTGAAGAAGCTGGCTGCGAGAAGTAGACGCTAATTGTGTACTTGGTACTGGTTGTCACGGCGTAAATGTTTTCGAAGGTTGTAGTTTGCCTAACAAGTCAGAAACTTACATGTTGGGATAAGAGGATGAACATACCCAGAAGACTCCCCAAAAATTCCTTGTGGATACACTCCGACCGCAGTTGTATTCTGAAGTTCGAGCAGCATCGTGCCATGGCCGGCTACTGTCGCCGTGTACGAAGTGAGCACATCCTGCGCAGTAGTGCCGTCCCAAATGTTCTTCACGGTTCCTGCATGTTGGAGCCCAATGTCCGGCAAATCCAGAGTCAGGTCCCTGCTTTCGTTGCGCCAATTGATGACTGCAGCGACTGTCCGTCCATTCGATAGCGGCCCACTCCATACCTCATAACCCTCTTCGGTCCAGCGCCGGCGTAGACTCGCACTTTTCCCTAGTGCATCCTGATTGAATGCTATCACGTCCTTCTGTTTGAGGACTGCTAGTGACGCGTCATTGATAGCAGTGAGCTCGTCCTTCAGTGCAGCGCCGATAATCAGCGGGCTCTTGAGAATGGCCCAGAGAGAGAAATGGGTCTGTTCCTCCGGGAGAGAAAATATATTATTCCCCACTTCGAGCATGTCGAGGTCGGGCCATTGCCCTGGACCAGCAAAATCCGTTTGTGGAGCTGCCTGGTTTATTATGCGGTAAATGGTCCGCCAGGCAGGGATGATGTCGTTGCCAATCCGCCAAGAATGGCCGAGAGCAGGGGCCCAACCTGCGGGGAAGCTAATCCCCCATTCGCAGATCTGGAATAGAATGGTTCGATTTTGCTGCGATAATGCATGAGACATGTTGGCAAATCTGGGTTCCGGAGAGGTGCTGGGGGCGTAATTAACGTTGGGGTAGTTAGTTGCGGCGTCAGAGTAGCAGTTGTCGTCTAGATAACCCGGTCAGAAAGTGGACTCAAACAGAATACTATAGACATACATTTGAGAGAGTCAACATTCCACGAGGCAAATGTCCTGGCATCTTGAGCTTCGTGATCTACGGTGCTCGATTAGCAATTCGCTCTCGAAGTTGGCCATGCTGGTTGGCATACACAGGCTTCCTGTCTCGTTCGGCGGACTTCCACATAATAGAATTCCAGAATCTTGGTACACTCCGAATAAGAGGCCCAAGTCATGGAGGAAGTCACCCATAGCAGGAAATCCTTGAGGGAACAGGGTTTCATTCCATGTCAAGGATCCGTCAGGCAGTCGGTCTGCGACCGTCCAACCGCAGTCTGTCGTGACATACCGATATCCAAGTGATGATAAGCCTAGGTCAACCAATGCTTGTGCATTGGACCGAACGATGGCCTCGTTTGGGGAGCACGAGTAGTGATTGTATGTGTTCCATCTGGCCAATGGTATTAGTCCTGTACATGGACAAGGCGTGCTCGGCCTACCCCATTTGTGGTGTTAATGCTAAGCCATCTTGCAGCCGTGGCTGTAGGGATGCAGCGGTTACTACACTGCTGAGTGCAGCGTATGCCATGAGGTGAAGCAACATCATGATTTTCAGCTCCGGCTATGATTACTAAAAGCGCTGAACCATGAGTTGCGTCAAGTGCGGGGTGCGTCTGCAGACTATTTGTATTCATGCATTTAACCGATGCTCTCGGCCTGAAGACTCGGACATAATGCATCTCTATTTAATTAACCGGGAACACAGATTTGCAACATCAGCTCACAGCTTCGAACAATCATGCGCGATTCTGACTATCGCCAAACCTTCATTTGCTTGGAGACTCACGTATTTGGCGACAAATATGGTTTCATTCAGCCACGGCGTGGCGAGAATAGGCTATATGAGCCAAGCTATACCTCCGACAATGAGAGTTGTCTGGATGGCTTTAGCTGTTCGGGTGGGGACAAACTGGGTGGCAGTAGATGAAACCTTTGATGTTGTAACTGAGAGCGCTGTGGGATGTGTCATCATTGAATTGATGGTAGCGAGACGCAATTCTCCATTGAGTCTGAGCGAGAATAACGAAAAAATCTCTAGTCAAGAATCAGTGTCAATATAGCTCAATCTTCCAACTTACATTCATTACAATGTCACTTTTTGTCGAGAGGTAAGAATTAGCGAACAACTACGAGGACCGACCCCTAGTGTAGTTGAACACAAGTCGTGTTAGTTTCATGAACTGATGTAAATAATATCAAATGTTTGGACTTTTATTTACCATTTGTACAGCTGATACACTAGACATTGAACCGTGAAGGGCTATCAAAAAGGAGGTTTCGCTACTCCGAACGCCATTCGACCGTAGTTTGGCCATCTCACTAAGTGGCCGTATGACACGGCACCTCAGTCGAACAGAAAGCAATCTCTGCAGGTCAATCAATTATTCTTCGGAAACCTACACTTATTTGCATTTGGGAGCAGAACTGCATCAGCTTTGTGATTGCATAGCTCCACGCATGAATGCAGACGCACGATTGAAAGTCACACCGCAACTTCATCTACGAGCATTGTATTCCACCCTTTTTATGTGTCATACAGTGTGGCTGAAGTTTAGGCTTGACTTGTCAGAATTGCTCAAGCAGGATATAAAATGATGATAGATCCTTACACTACAGTGGATCCAGATACACGCCGTTATGACTTACGGATCCCTCAAGATCGCTCTCATATTTGAGCTTCGCGAGGCCTACAAAGCCCTCGGTTACTCAGATGTGGACTGCAACAGGTTCGAGGTCGGAGAAGCCGCCGATCACATAGCTGCGGTTCTCAAAAAGCTGGGACATGAGGTCGTTCTTATCCCAGATATCCATTCTCTGGTTACAAGGCTCGCAAATGGCGAGGGTAGTACGTGGGACTTGGCATTCAACACCACAGAGGGACTACATGGATTAGCTCGAGAAGGTCAGGTTCCTGCATTGTTGGAGGCATACCAGGTCCCGTTCACGTTTTCGGATGCGGCCACGATGGCATTGTGTTTGGACAAGGGCAGAACAAAGGTGGGTGGGCATGGGAACTATTTCAGACTATTGCAGCTAACGGACGCTTGATAGATGGTCCTTGAGCATTTCAATGTCCCGACTGCGCCCTTCGCAGTGATACACTTCAATCATACCTATGGAAAGGCGCAAATTTCACTATATGAGATTCTGTCTATGATTCACATGTCTCGCCATTCCGAAACGCTGCTGAGTCAATATCCGTTGTTCGCAAAGCCTCTTGCTGAAGGCTCTTCCAAAGGAATTGGAGCCAGCAACAAAATAAAGAGCATCGAATCCCTATGTGAGGTGATCAACTCTCTTCGAGATTCTAGCCCCTCTTCGCTTGGGGTTATCATCGAGAAGTATCTTCCGGGCCGAGAGTTCACTGTGGGCATTCTTGGAACGGGCGAGGATGCATGGGTGGTCGGTGTCGACGAGATAGTATGGTGTAGCAAGGAATCAACCAAGTCCAACCCTGAAGCAGTAGAGTACACCACTGAAAAGTCAAAGTCAGCCGATGATTGGGCAGGAGAGGCTGACGAGATCAAGGTCAGTCGGGATGACCAAGAAGCTGACCTTGCTTGTCAGACAGCTCTTCGAGCATGGACTGTTCTGCGCTGTCGCGATGGAGGAAGAGTTGATATACGGATGGATAGCTCCTCTGGGTCGCCAGTCGCCCATGTCATGGAGGTAGGTAGATCAACTGGCAAACATACTTGGCCTTGGCTCACAATGGTTCAGATCAATCCTCTGGCCGGTCTTCTCCCACATTGGTCACAACTGCCTATGATCGCGGAACACAACAAAGTTTCGTATGATGAGCTTATCGAGCATATACCGAAGAGTGCTTTGCAGAGGCGGAGGAATCGGGTTCTGAACTGAGGGTATTTGCTGTTACAGAAAAAACTGAGTTGACGATTGCATAGACATAATCAGCACCAAACCGCTATGGGAAGGGAGATACTTTCTTCATAACGTAACGTAATGAATCATGCAAGCTGTTACTATACCATGGCAGCACTAAATGTTAGACTACCATACAGAAGGGAGGCTCTCGTTGCGTGACCTGCCGGTATCTTTCAGTTTGAACAATTCAAGAGGTCTGGAACTATCTCTGTCTCAGTCAACCATCAGCCCAGGCTTCTGGGGAACAAATGTATTCCGGCCGTGGTCACCAGTCTGATGTTTCTTGCTCAAAGACACCAAGGCAATAGTAGGAATAGTTCCTCAATGTCTCAGGTAGATTTTTACTGACTGAGCGAAAGCTCCTTAGAGCAACATTCGGTCACTGCACAATATTAGACATCCCTTTTCATGCCAAGAGACTTCTTCGAACTAAAAGCAGCTATTGGAGTCACGACGCATGCCACATCTGCACGCTCGAACCGGTAGTGACTATGATGTAAACTGCGTGATCTACCAATTGAGAACTCGATCAATCCGAATGCAACGACTCTTCATGGTTACAGACATTTCACCCGCGATATGCGACTCCAAACCTTCTCGGGTAGCTGAGGGCAGAGAAACAAGGACAACCACAGTCAGTGTCATCAGTGGCCTCCCTCAATCACTTGAAGGTTTGAATGGTAGTATCAACAAGGTACCTCCCATTGCTAGTAGATCTTATTCGCTCAAAACAAGGAACGAGTCTATCGAACTATGTCTTTGTCGATCCCATCTCATCAGTGGAGAATTGTCCCACAATTTCTTCAACGGCGGTAAGGCCATCGGAAAGGGGGAGAGCCACTCATCACAACCTCAATCACAGCCTCGCCGGCTGAATTAACGGGTAAATAGCCAACTAAGACAACGGTTTCGCTTGTCGTTGTTGCCGAGGCTTGCCAATTCCAAGATGAGGCTTTGTGGGAATCGCACCGCACCAATCCGCAAGGATCTATCCTATCGGACCCCTCGTCCCCTCTTACCAGTCCCATAATCTCCCACGCAATGGACTATCTATATCGCCCATCACGGCTGCAACATATATGTATGTCTCACTATCAACCCCTCATACAGTCATCCCACATCCCCGTAAGACACTTCTCTCACTCAATCAATGACAAACTCATGGTGTCACTTCGGCCCGTCCGCCTCCCCCAGAATGAGACATGTCTGTACTAATGTGGGTCTCATATGCGCCGATCGATTTCCCTCACCCATAAGAAGTGAATCCACTAACTGGAATTCCTGCAATCACCGTTGCCATTTCTCCGATGTCTCGCCAGGGGCACCCACATGGCCTCCAGCCACAGCCAATAACCAGCCCTTTAAAACCCCGCCGTGTTAAATTTAGGTCACTTTATTGCCATCGAGGGGGGACCCTGAATTTGAGTCTAAAGCAATCATATCCCAGAAGAAGCTTCCATCGGACCAATCGCCCTTTCTGGGGGCGATGACAGCATACCTGCTGTGCTGGGTAAGTAGGGATTGTTTGTGGGTTGAGACACTGTATATTGGCAGCTGTAAAACGGCCGTTACTAATTATGGTGCTGGCCGAGCGAGATGAAAGGTATAAAAGGTAGCTTGATGTCCTCGATAATCATACCTTCATCATCACAAGAAGTCTCTCACATCTCTCACATCCAACCAATCAACCAATCAACCAATCAACTCTTCTCAAATCTATACCACACCATCCTTCAAGATGCAGCTCAAGAACCTGATCTTCGCCGCCGCTACGGCTGCCGCTCTTCCGGCCACCGACGCTGCCACCAACCAGCCCTTCGGCGTCATCTCCATCCACTCCGGCAGCGGCGTCCAGTATGCTCCCTTCAACGCCGCCCTCGGCAGCATCTTCGCCGGCCTCAAGAGCCAGAACGCCAGCTGCTCCAACCCCCAGGACCAGACTGCTACCTTCGTCCTCGACAACGGTGCTCTCTACCTGTACGACCAGTCTGCGACTCCCCAGGAGCTCTACGTTGACCGCTCCGGCATGGGTACGTTTATCCTCTTTCCTATCGTGTAATCAAAAGTACTTTATAGCTAATATGTATTTGTCACAGGCCAAGGCAAGATCGGATACATCACCGGCGCTCAGCCCGCCCCCAAGAACGGTGAACGCCAGGGCTGGTCCATCGACCAGAACAACCACCTG
Source organism: Aspergillus vadensis CBS 113365 (assembly GCF_003184925.1). Taxonomy (NCBI): domain Eukaryota; kingdom Fungi; phylum Ascomycota; class Eurotiomycetes; order Eurotiales; family Aspergillaceae; genus Aspergillus; species Aspergillus vadensis. Next base: position 971,608 of record NW_020292041.1, on the reverse strand, counting down.
CAGTTCGGTGGAAAGGACCTGATTGCCTGCCCCAACAGCATCCAGGGCGCCTGGAGCATCTGGGCCGATGCTGGTGTCGAGAAGCCCGGCTGGAACGAGGGCTGTGAGGGTATTGCTGCCCGCGTTGAGTACAGCAAGAACCCCAACGTTTGCTCTTACACTTCCAACTAAGGCAGTACGGATGAGTCCGCTGGATGCTGCTTGAAAAGATGCTTAGTCGGATATTTTGAGTTCCGCTGTCGAATTTGAGTTCTTATTCATTTAATATAGTGTTATATAGCGAATCTATTCTATCTTCTTCGCTGAAAGCTGTGATCAAGTGATTTCTGACATGTTCAATACTCTGTGAATAAGCATATCTGGGCAGTGCCTTTTAAATTTCAAGGCACCATTTACGCCAATCGTAGTTACTTCCGAACAGGAACATTTCTTAAGGATACTTCGTTCCTCATATATCGCGACAACGCTAAGACAACATTGACATAACCATGGCATCAAAATAAAAACTCGATAGCTTATCCATCCTGTGGGGATCTAATCTTAGCGTCGATACCTGTCGATATCTGGTCGAAAACCATGGCTATTGTAAACAGTAACCACCGATATACTGATTCAACACCCATATGGAAGCCGCGCTCGTTATTATTTCTCGTGAAATAACTACCCACAATGCATCATTTGAGGCCATGAGTTTACTGAAAGGCAGAGACTATCCCCAAGTTGTCCGTGGTATCATACTGAATATCGACTGTGGCCCCGCTAGTAGTAAATATATATCGCTGACCAGATAGCAGGAGTAATCCCAGTACAGAGTGCGGTAAAACGGAGGTACCTTTGTTTAAGAGGGGCCCGGGACAATGTGCTTATGCTTTCGAAGAAATTTATTTTGAAAACTGATTGATGAAGGCCACTTTTCCGCATTGTATTTCAATCCTGACTGCAAGCTTGGTTACTAGTTGAGTGGGTAAGCTACATGCTAAGTAGCGGTCTGAACAGGCTGCACATTCAAGACTACAAACATTTGGAAAGTACTGAATCGCATCATCCGGGATAGTGACTTTCGCTAATAAATAATTGTCAAGAGAAAAGATCAACCTCGTGCGATTAACATGAAAGTGGTGCTGAACTTTCGATAAGATTACAGGGTCGGGCCACGGGACCGCCAGCCACCTGAGGCACCAACATTCCCTGACTGAGGCATTAAGGGTCTCTCATCAGATGACCGGACTGAATCTAGATCACCAGCGGGACCCCAAGTGGCTTCAAGGCAACGTATGCTCTGCAAGCTGAAACCACAACAGCCAGCAAGCAAGCAAACAATCAGTCACACTACGGGTGTCTTTTCAATCCAACTATACAATTCAGGATGCTAACTTGCATAGCACGATTGCTTCTTAAGCGAACAATCCCACCACATCCCCGGATCCCCCGGAATCCATACAGCTCACCATTTCCCTCTATAGTCTAGTCCATTACACTGCGCTTTCTCGAAGGGTCGATGACCGGATCCGCGTTCACGAATCCCCTAATACCAAGAGACAATTACGCACATGAAACGCTCTTCGTCAGAACTACCGAAGCCAAGGCACAACTCCGACGATCCTTCTCCCGTTCAATCCGGGCCGATATATCCGATCAGTGTAGTACAACAATTCAAGACAGTCACAAGCTCAAGACAGACATCTGGATTAGAATTCAATGGTATAGTGCTGCCTGTGAGCCAGAATAAAATATCCAGTAGTATTCAACAATCAGATACACTCCATCGTGAGCAGAGCAGGCAGAACCCAAATCCCAGTCAATCATGTGGTGGCAACCGGTCAAAGCCACAACCGCAAAAAGAGAGCGAATCGGGATGAGAGCCAGTTTCGCAACCCAACGGACGAACCAGGATGATTCCAAGATTCGGAGTTCACGGATAATTTCTATTTCGGTGGTGGCAGTACCATTCCCTACTGCTGCAGTTATACTGCAATAAGCACACTGCCAGTTGACTGACTGTGGTGAACAGTTGCAGTTCCTGTGAAACCAGCCAAGCCGCGCCACGCCACAGCCACAAGTTTACTAACAAGAACAAGATACTGTAAAAAAAACCTCAACCACATCATAAGCAACTAAGCCAAGCCCACGAATAACATGCAAAACTAGCAAGCAAACAGAAAGCAAACGTCATCATCACAGGCAACACCATTCCCACTCCAACCGTGCCCTATGCCCCATTTTGTCTCATCAACTCTCCAGATTCAAACCTGGAATCGCATTGCGTGGACCCTACCCCCAAAAGAAATGAGTCCAATGTCCTCATAGTGGAGCCACGATGCCGTGTTCCGTCGAATTACCGATGATGGATGGCTCGACCCCCCATCCACTTTTACAATTTGCGATGGGATTTTGATTCGTCGGTGCCTTGGTGGATTTTCATTGCCACGGTGGCTAGGCTAGGCACTGTCCCATACACACAGTAGGGGTGCTATTCTTATCCTGTTGAGCCGGGGACTGTACTATTGCCCTGGTGATCCTTATTTGAGCCTCTGGGAGGAGGGAGGGTTATAAATACTTTGCTTTTCCTGCTCCATCTTCCTTACATATTTTTCTACTTATCAATCATATCTACATCTGCTACTACTTTCTCCATACATCGGGGTTTTATCTACTACCGAACCTAATCCACCACACTACATACATACATACATACACACATACAAACCTTCCACACACCACAACCAAACCAAACCAAACCAAAACCAATACAAACCACCAAAATGAAATACGCCCTCACCTCCCTCCTCCTCACCACCGCCCTCCTGGCCACCCCCTCCCTCACCACCCCCGCACCCGACGTCGTCAGCGACGCCATCGGGATCGCCCAAACGGCCGTATCGGGGGGCGAATCCCTGGCAACCAACATCGCCAACGATGCGACCTCCATTGCCTCTGACGTCGCGACCGGCGGCGCAGCGGCATACTCCTCCCTGACGTCCGCGGGCGGGGAAGTGGCCTCGAACGCCGAATCCTGGGGTACATCGGTGGCGTCGGACGCGCGGTCCGATGCGTCGGCGGCGGCCTCGGATATCAGATCTAAGGCGTCGGATGTAGCGTCGGAGATTACTTCTCGGTGGGAGAGCGCGACGACGTTGACGGGGTCGAATGGGCAGCCGACGAGTACGGAGACGATGAGTGGGAAGACGACGTTGACTGCTAGTACGGCGAGTGCGACGGGAAGTGCGGCTAGTACTGCTAGTGGATCGAGTGCTAGTGCGACGAGTTCGACGAGTGAGGGGGCGGGTGTGGCTATGGCGACGCCGGGTGTTGGATTGGGGATGGGAGTTGTGGGTGTTGCGGGTGTTTTGGGGGTTATGGCTGCTTTGTAAGGGGTGGAGGTTGAGTTGAAGGGGGTTTTGTTGTTGATGATGGACGGGTGATGATGATTGATACCAATGTATATGATGTTTTGATTTTGGATTATAACATATCAAGTTGTTTCATTCTTGTCTATTAGTATTGGTATATATATGTAAACTGTATAATTAGTAGGAAGCACTAGTATGCGCCTCATCTCTCTTCTCTTCTGTCTCTGACTCTGGCTTCTCCTCTTCTACCCCGTCCACTGTCATCTTCGGCCCTGTGTACCACTTGCGCGCGAACAGGAAGTAATACGCCATGCAAGCGACCCACACGAACCCGTTAATGACGATGGTGTAGTTCATATCGGATGCTATAACGCATAAGTTAGCACAATTCCCCATAAAATAACTTCCTATGGGTCTGGGAAAAAGGGATTAACATACGACTCGGATTCGGCCCCGTCGTCGGAAACATCGACAACATCAACCCAAAAGCCAACCACAGCACCGCAATAATCGCAATCGGGCGACTCATGAATCCCGTATAGAACTCCCCCGGCGTGAAGCGCTCGTTGCCCCAGATTAAGCGGCAGAGGATAGGTGTCGCCCACGCAACGTAGTTGCTGGCCACGAAGAGCGAGAAGAGTGCGTTCGCTGCGACGGAGTTGATGAGACAGAGCAGACCGAAAACGATGCTGACTGCTACGAGGCCGCAGATTGCGCGCACGGGCTGGTAGCGGATGCGACGACTGACGTGGCGGAAGTAGTTCGAGAAGGGGAGAGCACCATCGCGGGAGAAGGCCCAGGCTTGGCGAGAGGCAGCGGTGATCTGTTATTTGTTGGGTTAGTATCGAGAATTGGGTGAATTGTAGATGTTGGATGTGGAATAGGGGATGGGAGGGCATACCAGGCTCAGGCCGATTAGAAATTGGATTACGATTAGCACGGCCATGAATCCGAGCGCGCCCTTTTTGCCGAGTGCATCATAGTAGATTTGGGCCATGGGCTGGCCGAAGACGGAGTTGATTGTTGCGTTGACGTCCGGGTTCATTACCGAGGCTATAATGCTGATGACTAGGAATCCAAATACGCATGCGCATCCGGAGGACCAGATGATTCCGAGGGGAACTGCTTTGGCGGCGTGGAGGGCTTCCTCGCTCATGTGCACGCAAGAGTCGAAGAATCCGATCGACCAGATTGGCGCGAGGAAGGCGAGGATGAAGTTCCACCCTGTTGGCCATGTGCTCTCGTTGTCGACGTGCCCAAAGACCCAAGTGCCTGCGTTGAGGGACTCCCCGCGAGTCACTTTGCCGACGGGCAGAGCAATGACTGTAGCGATGATGATGGCAATGTTGATGAAGATGCAGAATGTCTGGATGCGCGGCATGATCGGCCCGGAGTAGACGCTGACGACGGCGTGGACTAGGATGAGACCGACATAGACGCCGTAGATGGTGCCATTGGAGGCGGAATAGCTGCCATCGCGGGTGATAGACACGCAGGCGAGGATCATGAGCGCGAGAGTGTCTGGCAATTAGCACCTATTCCATCTTAGGGGCCAGTGAGAACTTACAATCCACAGAGCAGATTCCGCCGATCAGGCCCAGCGTGTTGCTGTAGCCAACCAGAAAGCTCAACACATTCTTATACTTCTTCCCAGCGAAGTAGTGCGTCCACCAGTATAGACCACCAGCTGTGGGCATGCCCGATGCCATATCGGCCTATAACGTTATCTTAGCATGGCTTGGCATGTACTAGGGGCGAAGAACCACATACCAGGGCCAATCCAACAAAGAAGATCAAGATACTTGCGGTAAACCAGCCCTGCATGATATTAGCTCGTGTCACGCGAGCTGTAACCCCAAATGCAGATACCCACCCAGATCATCCCTGCAGGCCCGGCGGGTAAGGAAAACGAAAGTGTAGATGCGATGGATGGTACTAGTCCCATAATACTGAACGCGACGGCGAATATTTGCACGGTGGAATACTGGCGACGGAGTTCCTGTTTATAGCCCATTTTGGCTGGTATCAGTTAGCATGGGCGCCCTTACCCTCGTCCATGAGCAACCGGTCGCAAACTCACCTAGTAGTTGCGAATCTCCGGGATCCGACAGTCCAACTTCCTCTGCGCCTGAGTTGGCCGAGACGGCCGTAGGAGATGCCTTTGCGGCCATTGTCTCGAGATATGGGCGCGCAGACGAGGAAAAGGGAGGTCAAGCTGGATACGAGACACAACGAGATTGTCAAAGGAGGCCAAACGATCAAAAGAGATTGAAGTCGAGGCCAGTCACGGGGGAAGAGAGCAGCAATTATAGGGATCGGATTGAGTTTGCCAAGCAACGGAGCAAACCTTCTCGATCCTCGACTTCTTCAGTTCGGATCAGTTTGGCTGTCAAGGTCCGTGACACAGACAATCCTGTTGCAAGGAGGGTCAGAAAAAAGAAAGGGAGACGTCCTCCGGGTTGCCGTCAGGACATCCCTGGAACTGCTGGCCATTTTCCTGTGTTCGTGTGCTGGGGTTGCAGGGCGGTCTTCCACGGACCTCTTGTTGCATCTCCTCACTCCGGCTGCACGCCCCCCACATGGGGGGAAGTCGTGGGTCGCCGATCACCGGGATGGCAAGATTGGATTGTGTGCCACTGGGCCCTCTGCAAGGCATGGAAATGAGAATGGGCAACGCAAAGAAGTAAGATCGGCTGGCGGGAACCTGATTGACAGTCTGGTAAGCTTGCTGTCATCCAAATTATCCTCAGATTTATCCTTTTCCATCCATCATTCAAAAGTATGAGTTTAATCTTCTTCTTTGTCTGCTTACCTGCAGCAAATAGTGATGATCGATGAGCAGTGCTATAGACTGCGCTGGAGTCCGCGCAAAGGAAATCCCGCAGAAGAAAGGAATGGGGGATCCACCGCCCGGCCAGGAGGTGAGACCAATGGCCATCCCGTATTCCCTGTTCCCTGGAAATGGCTGCTGCACTAATCAACCACGGCCACTCTAGAACTTCGCTTGTCACTGGCTCGATCGTTGCGCCCGCAGATTGAGTGTCTGCAACTGCGTCGGATGTATTCTCCTACATGGCTAGTCTGATGCTAGTGAAGCGTGCTAACGGCAGAACACGGAAGCCTTAATCTGCCACGCACGATATCGGCTCTAGTTTAGTATAGTGTAGGATAGTGTAGGATTAGTTGTGTTCTGCACGTAATAAGTATCTATTGTTAGCGAAGGCAAAAGCCGGTCGGAGATGACCCGCGTCGCCCACTTGCTTGGGTCAAAGACTCAATCTTCAGTCATCAGTGCGCGCTTCTACATCTCCACTCGGAGGACGCCGCTGAACCATAAACTAAAACTTAGTTCGTCTGTCTACCAAACTAACTGTTGCGGAACTCTCTCCAACTCCTGGTTAAGTCCACCGAAATTCTGCCTGGTTGTTTGACTTGTTTCAAGCACCATGACGTTCCGTCCAGTGCCGATCGAAGGCTACTAACTATACATCTGTACAAACCACTTTATGATGAATAGGCGTAGGATTAAATTCCAACATAAGACAAAGTAAGAATGAATATCATGGTATTGAGATGGTTCAACTGCTGCGCTAAGATAAAGTCACCGGAGAAAGTAACATCCAGATTATGCAAAGCTCCCTGATCGAGGTGCAAACTCCATGTCGCCAAACGAGACCCTATTGCAGTCGCTGCTGTTCACATCATTATTACAGGGTATCTATGTGCCACTTTTATCGTACAGTCTATAATACATGAGAAGGGAAGTCGCGGGGTCTGGCCGCCGCCCGTCATATCCTTTAACGTCCCTCAAGGACCTTGAGAACCAGCTCGTAAGTCCCGATGGTGATCGCGGCCGACGGCACCGTGCGGAGAAGGTGTGCCGTCAAACCTCCATACAGCGCGATCACTCCCTCTTCCTTCAAGATCAACCGCGCGCACTGGAGGATGCTCGTATACTTCTGGCGACCGTCCGCCATCGGAGCCTGTCGAAGTCGAGTACGGATAACCTGCAAATGTCAGCATATGCTGATGTCGGAAGACTTCCGACGCGTCAACTCACCTCATGAGGATACGCGATCAAACAAGCAAACAGCTTCGACAATCCCGACGCTCCACTCAGAGCAAGGCCCTGCACAAACTTGTTCGAATCCGAGTTCTTATCCAAATTGACCTCCTTGGAGATGAGTCCCTTAATCCGCTCGTACATAGCCAGATGCAAGGTGGTTTCGATTGTGCCCAGGTAGCTGGCCGTCAGACCTCGGTAGAGACCCTTAGGTCCTTCTTGTTGCAGAATCTGCTTGGTGCAATCCAGACTGTTCTTGTACCGGCGAGCACCGGCCTTATCCAACTGAAGACGAGTTTTTACCACCCAGATGGGGTTGGTGGCCGAGCCAGTGGCGATACCAGCGCATGCTGCGGACATGGCATGTACCAGAGTTGTATCCTTGTCGCAGCCCAAGATCTCCGGCAGCAGGCGCTTGCAGTTGCCATATGTGTAGAACTTCACCGCACTGGCCGGGACGACACCCGTCAAGCTGGGTCCGAGACCCTTGAACATACCCCGCCAGCCTTCAACACGATGGATTGAGAAAAGAATGCCGAATGTCTCCCGGAAATGGCGGATAGAAGTCTTAACGAACGACTGACGAACGTGCGCGTGTGTGGGAATCGAGCGGTTCGCGCCTGACGTCTGGTAATAGTCGGTTTGTAAACTAAAAGCACAAGATATGTTAGTATGCAAAGCTCCGTTAATTCTTGCGTTGGGGATGAAGGCTTATCCTACCGCGTGCGGAGAACATCAAGAGGACTCGTAACAATAGCAGTGACCATTCCACCGGTACTATTTCAAATCATCAGTATTGAGCTTCTCGACCACAGCATCGAATCAACTCACGCGCCAGCAATCAAATGGTTCCATGATCCCAAGCTAGACACGCTGGCCTTCTCTTCGATCGCCTCCGTCGGCAGTGACGGCGGGAGCGGATCTCCAGACGCGCCTCCCGACTGGTGAGCAACAGGCTGCATCTTGCCGGAGGTTAGTGAGACAAAATGATATCTTCCAATATGCTCAGCGGCACTTGAGTAACGAAAAACTCCAGGGGCCAGAGAAGAGATCGAAGAGTGCAGGAGAGATTAGCCTGGCCTGGGCAAAATCAGGAAAGTTTTTTTTGCAGGAATAAAATACCGAGCGGCGAATCCCAGGCGGTCTGGCCTTCCCCGTCCAATCATGTGACCTGCCATCGAGGTCCATGGATATCCACTCTGTGACCCATTTGTGACATAGGTGGTTACATTATTAGGTGGAAAGCTTGTCAGTATCTTTGTATTCATAGTAGAACTTCTGATATACTGTCCATATTCGGGGTATAGGATAGTTACCCCCAAATTGATGGATTGGCAACTCGCGCGTCAGGAAATGCTGCTTACTCCGGAGCTGTCGGGGGAGGATCTGTCCCCGAATGCCTTAGTCAGGCGGCCCCACCCCGCGACGGCCCCACTGGCTTCCCCATTCAGGTCAGCTTCCAGGGCCTCAGGAACCAAGGGGTAGAATGTAACGCTGTACGGAGTAGAGAGTTGCGGCCTTTCTGACTTTCACGAACTCAGGGAGAGTAGTTGGGACAACGAGGTACACCAAGTCTGGAGGACATACATTGTTGGTGACCATATTTTCCTACTGGGCTACGGAGAAGTAACAGTATATGGCGTCAATAGAAAGGTACTGTTACTGCTCAAACTTGCAGAACAGGGGGGAACTCATGGTTATTTGAAGTACCTAGCCAATTATGTTTGGCCAATTATGCTTGAACACTTACGAGAAAAGATGTGCACGAGGAGTAAGAGACGACCAGCATTACCCGATTCGATTCATTGTCATTGATAATTAGTGGGATTAGTAGTATGAGATACGATACCTTTGTGAAATAACCCTAAGTAGTTTAACCCTTAGACTTGCTGGTAGAATGCATATTGACAAATGGAATGAAAGAAGGTCGAGCAGCGACAGATAGACAGCATTTCACGATTCAACAATCTGTCCACCCATAAGCTGGATGCACCAGCTTCATGACAGTCAAGATATGTTCATAGCTCAGCTTAGTTCCCTGATAGCGAGCGAGGGTCCTGGCAGATTTCACCAACTTTTTGATCTGTCTTCCATTCAGTTCGCGACCCGCTAGGTTACGAAGTTCATACTTTGAGAATAATTCCGTCTCCGTCTCTCCGAGTAAGCATTTCCAGATATGGCGTCGGGACTCATCATCAAGTTCGGAATAATGGATGTGGACATCGATACGACTTTCAAAAGCAGGGTCTATGGTCTCAACGCCATTACTAGCCAGGATCAATACTCCCTAGTGGGAGTTGTGTTAGGACTATTTTTGAGCATTGTATTGGGTACATACCTCGTAGTTTTCCAGCAGTGTTAATAGTACATACGATAGCTCGTTGTTCTGGAGATAGCTGGGGTTGCGTTCTTGTATAAAAATATCTGCATTGTCTATAAGCAGCACAGCACCCCATTTGTCGACCATACGAAGGGCAAATTGCAGACTCTCTTCAGCTTGCACAGCAGTCGTTCCCAGCGCTCTCGCGCTCAGAGCGTAAAGCGGCACTTTCATCACTTCGGCGACACATTCAGCCGTAAGGGTCTTGCCAACACCTGGAGGGCCGTGGAGGAGCATGGTGACACTGCGGCCTTTCCCTTGAGGTACATTGTCAAAGAATTCAGAATTAGCTGACTGAGAACTGGTAAATGCAAGAACTAGGTCCTTCAGATCTTCGTCTATGCCATCCGGCAGGACCAAAGAGGTAAAGGGTCGCGGGTTCCAGATAATATCTGACACGCCCATGACAAAGAACTCCATCCATTTTCTGTCATCGAGAGAGTAGCCGCGCAAAATTGGAGTTGCGATAAGAAATTGTTCATCAGCCAGTGGCTCGGATATGTCTTCTAATTCCATTGAGAACTTGTCTGAGTGGAACGCGAGATACGTTTCCGTGTCAACCATAACCCGACTGCTTATATTATGACCAATCTCTCGGCCCATATACGTTACCAGACCTAATCCATTGTATAGTTTATAGTGAAAACCTTTGTGCTGATACCAGCGCTGTCCACGAAGGATCAGGTTCTTGCGCAGTGCGTGCTTGTCGTTATGGTACTCGAAAGGGATCACTGGCAACATCATAATAGACGTGGTGCCTTCAAAGGCTGGGATTGAGAGGTTGTACTTCCTGTACCCAAATACGTGGCCATTATAATCAATGTAGACTGCATAGATCTTGAATTCTTTCGAATCTGAAGTGTATTCGCCACCTTCAAGCCGAAAGGCGCGCTCGCAGCCGTTCACGATGCTTAAAATTATATGACCTGGCTCGAAGATGGTCCAGAGCATGTTGAAAGTGATCACGTTATAGAGGACAAGGTCGTTCTTGCGAGTGATGACATCGTTGAGTTCTGTTGACAGGACTTCGTAGAGTGAGTCCACATGGGCCTTAGCTTCTGCTTCGAATTCCTTGCCTCGAGCTTCAGCAAATATTTTCCATCTGTGGATAAATGGTTTGAAGGGCTTGCTGAATTCTACGCCCTCGTGTGACATGGAAATGCCAGGGTAGCCATCCATGACCATTGCCAAGACCCGTTTGAGGTGAACACTTTGCACAACTATCGAGCTGAACTCAAGCCCCCCATTATCGCATTTCACCTTCCGCACGAGGAACGCGTGCTGAAGGGACACGGGTGTCTGCTCTGGCTCCACGGTAATGGTCTGGGGTTCTTTAGTCCATGATTGTTATCGTTATCATCAGAATTCATATGATAGAAGTTGAGAGTCTTGGAGACAGAGCCAGCTGGAAAAAATTGCACACTTTTGCTGTCATCCGCTGGTACGGTCATTAGCTCAAGCTTAACTCTTCCTGCCCAGATGAGAAGTCTTTTCTGTTGCTTGGGAGGATCTGAACATGCGCAGCGTATGCACTGGTGTGTAATACTCACAGATAGTATCTTGCTTATGTATACCTATCACCGTTTGATCTGGATCAAAGAGACGGGATGAAAAAGGAGGGAGGCGTAGAGGTGGCGGTCTTCTACCTTTGCTGACTCTGTTCAATCTTCTCATAGGCATCGTGCGCAATGATGAACGTGGTGATTGAGGGGAAGGAGGAGAAGTTTCGCTGAGTGGCCTGCAAGTAAAGTAAGGTAGTGAGCCAGACAGTCGATAAAAAGATAGCTGCGGGTTTTGTAGCCGATTGAGCACAAACACGGAGCCACAATTGCTGGGTAGACACCTGAATTAGCCTATGACTAATTAATTATCAACTCTATTAAGAGTTGCATAATGTCTTACTCTGAACCATAATTGAGCAACTCTTGATCTCAAGTCAGAGGAACAAGGAATTTCCCCAACTGTTCAACCAAAATATACAGAGGGTCAAGTCAAATACCCACTTATCATCATTCACTACACCACCTAGCTGTGGTTCCAAAGTGTGGGAGGAGCCAACGAAGGAGACTGAAGTTTCACAGGTAAGAAAAACAGGCTAGAGTCAAACATGCCCAGGATGAGTCTGCCTTGACATCAAATTCTACTAGACAGTTACCTGAGTATGGCTCTTCCACAAAGTTAGAGAGTCGCCCCCATGCAATAAGTGGTCACTTTCGTGACGTGAAATGTTCTCCTTGTCTACCTTCGTCTAAGAGCATGGAGCAAGATCTTATATTATATTAAAATTTAGTAGTCGGATCTTTCAACGAGTAGCAGCGGCATATATGATACGCTTCCTGACCATTGGATGGTTCGAGATAAACTACAAGGCTAAGTAGTTTAGTTAAAGGAGATGCCGATAGCATTGTACAATATTTAACTGATGGTATCTGAGGCATGTATCGTCTATGACACGCCGAACATTTAAATGTCACACAGCTAGTTTCTATCCTAGCCACATGGCCTCCTGCTCACTTTCGTCTCCCCTGATACTGCGCCACCATTCACTTTGTCTTACGAGCTCACCATCTTCACCACCCAAAAGCGTCCAATACTTCCTCAGAAACCACACCTTTCCCTCCCAACTACGGACATCCCACGGAGTACCTGTCGATGCATACCCAGTGGAGACTTGCCGATCCCTCTTCCAAATGCCAGCACCTCCCCAGCATACTAAGCCAGAAAGCATATCGTCGAAGAACTCATCCTCATCTATATCGTGCTGGCGAGTGATGAGGTTTCTCCGTAGCGTTCGGAAAGGTAGAATGTCTATGATCGGATGGTGCTCGATAGTGATTTGTTCTTGAGATGGCCTCAGATCTGGCTTTAGAGTCTTGAATGTTTCTTGTACAGTGCGAATCAAATTGCTCCTGGCTGTATCGTCTACCATCACTGCGCCGGGCCGAAAGAATGGCGAGGGAGATTGGTCAGCACATAACCCTTCCTCCGTAATGCCTAAATGCCTAACAAGATCAAGAATTGCGGCAATAGTGCAAACTCTATCAATCCGGAGACTATTGATATATGGATCGGCTGTAGTTGTATTGGCGCCGAACCTGAACACCCTGACTTCATTACGGCCGAGAAGGTCTGGACCGTCTGTCTGTATTCGGAAATGCGGACTGGTACAGCCGCAGTCAATGGTGGTTGTCCAATACAGCTCCAGGCTATCACTGGGCTTCTCGCGAACGAGAAGAGAAGGATCCACACATGATGGAGGATCCCATGCACTTATTGTTGAGGGAGATTCATCAGAATATAGATAGGGTGTTGTGGTGGAGTCTGATGTGTATAACGTCGGCGGACTCCCATTTGAGATTGGGATAAGTTGCTGGCAATTACTAAGGGTCGCCACAGATGTACACGGAACCGATTCATCCGAAGCATCATAGAGTGGAAGAGTCTTTGGAACGATAGTACTTGAAGCGATGGGTAGGCCAGGCGCTGTGATCGCCCCACTTGGTTGTATGCCCGAAGCCGGGTTGCTTTCAATGACGGAGGTCTGTCCCGCAGACTCTGCCAGCGCTTCGAGACGACCCAAGCGCTCACGGAGCTTTTCTCCTAAATGAGTACGTAATCAGTAATTTTGAGAGCTAATCCCCGATGTGGTGACTCCAGATGAGACCCGCACTTACGGTATCTGCGTTGGGCTTGAATGTTCTGTTGCCGCCTCTTCTCCGGGTCACGGCGCACAGGTTTTCGCTTTTTCTCCCCTACACTTTCGCCATGTTGAATTGCTCGGGTTTGAGGTGGCATTATTAACAGCCCCCCACAGTGAGATTAATTACTGAGAGAAACACTAGGACTGAGAAAGTAAGCAAGCAGAGCGTTAGGAACTTCCCAGATGGAGGCGAGAGATGTACGAGTGCACGGCTGATGTCAGCCACTAGAGACTATACGCTAGGCTATTTTGGGATTGGTCCGTTAGCCGAGCCTATATTGACACCTCAGGCACAAACGGTTTCATAGCATACCGTTTCTTACATTCGTCCTGATGACTCTTTTTTGTTCCACAATTACCACAAAAGCACCATAGAATATGAGATGCCATGATCCGGCAATTGGGATTCTTGACAGCTAGACCTTACTACATTTGAGAAATCGAGAAATCAAGTTCTCATTGCAAACGAGTTACAAACAATTGCAAATTGCCTCTTGCCTTCAGGATTCGTTAATTAAACAATTTCCCTCAACTCTGCGAGACGATGAAGGACTTTCCACCATCGTGCCGACTTGCCGCAATCATTTAGGCTTTGGACTTTGACTTGGCCTTAGCGAGGATCTCTCCATAGTTATGGTGCTCGTACAAAGGCTCTTCGCTTTTGCGTGACAATGGCTGTGGGAGAGTATGGGGGTCTATCTTTTCGCCCTGAAACATCACCACAATGTCCGAGCCACCAAACTCGAAATGTGAGATTTCGTCACCTTTGTTGATGGTGGCACCTGGCTTGAGGTCGTCTCTGACCACCACAGAAGAGACTTGTGCCATGCCGATTGGTAAAACAGCAACCGTGCCTATCTTGTCGTTTTCTATTATGATGATCCCTCGTGCTTGCAGGAACTGATATCCTTCTTTATCCGTCGCTTCCGCTCCCCGATAAACAGGCCCCGAGGAGTATATAGGACGCATAGGGCGTTTTGGCATCAACGACCGACTATCAGGCTGATATTCAACATCTAGGTAGGCCGCGCCATCAATAGTGTCGATGACTTTGACAGTACCTCCCACCGGCGCGTGCTGGCGATGATAGTCAAATGAGTTCAGAAAAGAATGCAACCAGATCCCACCCTTGAAAGACTCGCCGTAGTCGGACTTGTATGGCCCAAGAAGATCGCCTATATGCCATGGCAGACCTTTCAGCTCCACCATCGAGTCGTCAGTGATATCCCAGTAACCGGAGAAGGTTGAATCTGCAGGGAAGATGACAATGTTGTCGTCACCCTCGCCATCAATGGGCCGTGCGCCATCCTTGAGATGACGACAGAAAAATTGATTGAAATTAGTCCATTTTCCCCCTTCGGTTTTGGATTCATCCGCCTCGAATACATGGAAGCTTGGAGCATTCCAGAATGAAGTGAGTGATGCTTCGTTCAGCGACTCTGGTCGGTCCATGTGGCTTCCAACTTCCTTGGCAAACTTCACCATCCATTGGGAGAGCTCGGACAGATCCTGCCCCACAGATTCGGGCCTAATCGCAGTTTGACAATCCTTGAGCGGGACTTGGTCAAATACGAAATAGAAGATGCACAAGATATAGTAGATGTCTCTACCCTTTGCTGACTCGGTGGGTATCCAACCATCAACCATCCAGGTTGCAAAGTTTAGGAAACCTTTGGCAGAGGTGAGTCCGTAGCTTTCCATCTCAACGATCCTGTACTGAAGCGCAGACTGGACAGCTTGCTCGAGGGCCTCCATGCCAGAAGCATAAGGAAACGATTTGTCGAGTAATTGGAGAAGCTCGTTAACGATGGGTGCGTAACGCTTCTTGGAACTCGAAGCTCTGGACACAGTGCCGGTTGAGCGACTAGGCAAGTTGATGATTCCGAACATGATGACTGAAACGCTGATAAGGACTGATATGAAGGAGCGAGACGAGAATATCTGTGTTGCCAGGTTGCACTTCTGCTAAATTATAAACATATCCCTTAAGGATTAGACATAGGAGAAGACAAGCCACAGTGACGTGACGGTGAGATGCGCATAGTCATTATTGAAACTGGCACGACCTCTGATTATCACTCAGTGGCTTGTGATGCAGCATATTGATGTGTGCACAAGGCCTGGACCTTTGCGTGGTACTCTTAGAAAGTCCAGCCTCTCGCATACTTGATGTCGGACATTTGATCCGGTCAAAGTATAGCGCAGTCAAGATGAAACCCTGAGTGTTGAAAGGGCTGTAACTGCAACCGGGGAGCCTGCATGTAAACCCGAACTGACATCAACTTTGCAATGTGGCGTTCCCCTCTGCTGCTCTGATACAGTCTGTGATACCAAAGAGCCTGCTCTTTGGTCATCTGTAACACTCTGTTTACATGATGCCGAATAACAAAGGTCTTCTAGATGGTAGAGGGATCACGTCGTATAGTACAGGACGTGGTCATATAGCCATGTCATGTTACCTAACTACCCTCGCCATCCATGAAGGTAGCCGATTGCCTTTCAGTCCTCTTCTATGAGACTCAACATAGTATATGCTCAAGCTCTGGAACATTAGCACACCATTCATATAAAATGACTACTTCCACTAACAATCACATCGAGTGAATAATACAATGACTTTCAAGTATGAAGTTGTTAAAGAGAGCATTGAGGAACAGGAGACCACGTGACGTGAAAGGGAGCACGGCTGGTCACCTGATTAAAACGCAGCTTGCATGTGAACAAGTCAATTCCTCCTGTAACCCACCACTTTATGATTTCATTGTACCTAGTATTTTTCGTCATTCGATCATCAGCTTACGGCAAAGTTCCGATTGTCTCGGTAAAGACTCATCGGATGCACAGGTCCCGGATCAGTCCAGGCTATTTTAATCGGCCGATCCTAAACGGACTAAATGCGTGCCTGGCCATTAGTTAAACCATCAATTGTTCCTGACATGTACGGTCTGTGGAGACTGTCCGTGATTGCTTGTTAACTGCTGACCGTGGATCATAGACATGAAGAGGACCATTGTGAAGAGACGTTGGCTGCAAAAGCCTAGACCGAACCGTTGGAACCAGATGCGTCATCGACTCTGTTCTCGGCCAGATAAGGTTACATATGCCTCGCCGGCCACGCTAGCAGGTCCTACTCACAATCTAGCCCTCCATGACGTCTGGCCGATGAAGAGAAGAGATCTTTGCCCCCGTGGCGGGCTTATTCACTCGTTGGATCTTGCTACTATTGTTAGCAGATCACTCTGAACAATACTGTTGTTAACCATTCTCTTCCTTCTGAACAGGAAATCTCGCTAAGCGGGGCTGGTGTATTCAATGGGGGTGTCCTGAGCGACCTTTCCCACTCGGCTTGAAGGGAAAATCACCTTTCTCGCTGGATGGTGAATCGCACACAGTGGCAGGAGACGTTCCGTACATACTGTTGCACTGTGGTGTTAGATGCCTGTGATAGGCCAACAGGGACACCACTATCCGATTCTCATCACTCATACTTCGACAAATCTCCCTCTAGACCTGCATCACACCAGGAAGCGGGAATAATGTCCGAAGGAAGGCGCAGCAATGAATCAAGCTCTAGCTCCTTGATCAGTTATCACAGCGTCGAGAGACCGAATGCAGACTTCGACGTTGAGAAAAGACATGATCTCACCCCCGAAAGTGATTCCTCACCCAGTGGTCACCGTACTCATCGCGTTCACTTCGGGGCGGATAGCAGGTTCGAATATGGGATCTGGGATGCAGACGAACGCGTTTCCTCACCCGGTACATCTCGTCTTCGACGCCGTTCATCTGCTCAAGCATCAGTCGACATAACCGATGTATCCCACAGAGGCCTACAGTCTACCAGTACAAATGGCCGGGATGAAGAGAATGAGAAGAAGCAACAACAGACGACGACGAGTGAGAAAAGACCCAGACGCGAACGTCTGAAAGCATTCAGAGACTCAATCAAAGAAAAAGCTGCGAATTTTGCTGCTCGTCTCGGTCGTCCAGAAGATATTAACGAAGACGACCTACAACCCATCGACCATCGACGTCGTGACACCGAACCTGACCTGCATGCCAGAGGAGAAGATCAAGACCAAACCTGTAGCACCGAAGCACATCGGATCGTCCGCGAGCTGGCACATGAAGCTTCTGGCCGTCGCCCGAGTGCCCGTAGGGACTCGGCTTTGCATCGTGCCGCTGGAGTTTCTGCCCAGGATGAAGACTCTGGAAACGAAGCGATACCTCGCCGCAGCTCGGGATCGGGAGGCGTTCTATCTCAGCTGCTCAGACTTAGCGGGGGTTGGGACCAATTCCACAAAGGAGCGCGCGGGCTTCACCTAGCCAGTGACACGTTCTACCCCTTTGGTGGAAGCACCCCGGGCACCACGACTCCACGAAAGGAAAAAGTCCGATGGTACAAGAAGCCCGGCAACGTATCCACATCAACCTTAGTCGGAGGCGGCAGTGCTAGCGGTGCAAGTACACCTGTTACCGGCGAGCTTCTAAGCGCTGCATCTAGACGACGAGACAAGAGTCGAAGGCACAGCATGAGACTTGAAGAGGAGATCCAAGTAACCCTCCAGATTGCCGAGATCATTGCCCGACAGAGATACATCATGCAACTGTGCAAGGCTTTAATGAGATTCGGAGCTCCAACCCATCGCCTCGAGGAATACATGCGCATGACGGCCAAAGTACTAGACGTTGACAGCCAGTTCCTCTATGTCCCGGGATGCATGATCATGTCATTCGATGACTCCAGCACTCGAACCACCGAAGTCAAACTAGTTCGTGTCGTGCAAGGCGTTGATTTAGGACGACTATCAGATACCCACAACGTATACAAGAACGTCATCCACGACATGATAGGGATCGAAGAAGCGGGAAACGAACTAGAAGAGCTAATGGCAAAGAAGCCCCGATTCAACCGATACTTCATCGTCCTAATCTACGGTCTAGCCACTGCCATGGTAGGCCCATTCGCGTTCGACGCACGACCAATCGACATGCCAATAATCTTCTTCAACGGCTGCCTCCTCGGTTGCATGCAGCACATCCTCGCCCCACGATCAGTTCTATACTCCAACGTCTTCGAAGTGACCGCCGCCGTCCTCACCTCCTTCCTCGCCCGCGCCTTCGGCAGTATCAAGTCATCCTCCTTCACCAACGGATCCAACGACTACATATTCTGCTTCTCCGCAATCGCCCAATCCTCCATCGCACTCATCCTCCCCGGCTACACCGTCCTCTGTAGCAGCCTAGAACTCCAATCCCAACAAATCGTCGCTGGCTCCATCCGCATGGTCTACGCCATCATCTACTCCCTCTTCCTCGGCTACGGCGTCACCGTGGGCACGACCATCTACGGCCTAATCGACAAAAACGCAACTTCAAACCTAACCTGCCCGACAACCGGAGGCTTCGGCAACGCCTACGCACAACGATTCCCCTTCGTCGCCGCCTTCTCCCTCTGCCTCCTAATCGTCAACCAAGGCAAATGGAAACAATCCCCCGTCATGATCGCCATCTCCGTCGCCGGCTACGTAACCAACTACTTCGTCAGCTCGCGCCTAGGAAATAACTCCCAAGTAGCCAACACCGTCGGCGCCTTCACCGTGGGAGTGATGGGCAACCTATACAGCCGTCTCTGGCACGGACACGCCGCTGCAGCTATCCTACCGGCGATCTTCGTCCTCGTGCCCTCCGGTCTAGCGGCAACAGGGAACCTGATTGCGGGCGTCGATACGGCAGATGAGATCCGGTCGAATGTTACGAAGAACGCAACGGGGAGTTCGACTACATCTAGCTCGTCGTCTAGCGATATGTCAACGAACATTCTGGGATTTGGTATGATCCAAGTCGCCATTGGCATTACGGTTGGGTTGTTTGTCGCTGCGTTGGTGGTTTATCCTTTTGGAAAGCGGAGAAGTGGGCTTTTTAGCTTCTAGGTGTGGGACTGAGAGGAGGTGGGGGGTGGATTTACGATCGCATTTTGTGTTTTGCAGCGCACAACCTTGCTTGCAGTTGAGAGGGAAAACGGATATTTGCATTTTAGCGGGCGAGATTTTATTTGATGAAAAAGCAGCGAGCGTTCAGAATGGGTACAGCATCGCATGTTAGCCAAGTATTGTTATATATCATTTTTAGTAGTAGATTAGTAACTAAACTAGAAAACCGATTGACATAATGACAATTGAATAGAATCATATGAACACATTTAAACCATTACTCCGTCTATCTACAATACGATACAAGTGCAAGATAATTATGGAAGAAAACATTAGTACTGTCATTTATATCTAACCATCATCATGACTCGTGTTCCGGCACGATCATCTTCTCAACTCATCTCTGGTCTTCTCTTCTTGCTGTATGCCAAAGCAAAAATGACGCTGTCTCATGCATATATACAACAAAACACGCACTCGTCACGGCATCACAATATAAAATCAACGCAAATGCAAATGCATGCAATGCAATGTAAAACATGTCGATAATCTAACCATCTTTCCAAGCGGTATACCCGACCATCTCTAATAAATACCGTTCCCGACCAATCATCACCTGCCGGCCCTCAGTATACAAGAAATCGCGACAAAGGTCCAAGAGTCGGGGATGTTCGACCTCAGGCAGACTGCGCAGGTCTGCCAGCGTCAGAGTGATCTCCGTATAGTCCGCGCAGAGGCGGAATAAATTATGATGGAAATCCTTGGGCACAGAGGAATGGGTCGCGAGCCAGCCGCAGAGGGAATCGAAGAGATGGTTGTGAACGATGAACATTAGCAGGGAGTCAAGAGAGGACCAGTCGACGTCGATCATGGCGGTCGGATGTGGCGTGAGGGCGTTTTGCATAGCAATGACGGACGCCAGCGTGTCGAGGAGGACGCTGTCCTTCTCTTCGTCGTCTTCTTTGCTTGCTTTGAAATCGGGGATCAAGCCCCAGTGGGGCTGCTCAGTCACAATAGGACGGTCGTAGCCCAGCTGGACTCGCCAGAACTGGTTGCAGCCTACTTCGAAGATCATGCAGGGGATGAGCATTACGTATCCCCACCATCGTTTGCAGGTGAGCATGGAAGCTGCTCCTGCGACGAGGCCTGTGATTCCGCTAACGAGCGAATGTAATTGGAAGTATTGGAAGCGACGGTGGAGGCGATCGCGAAAGGGTGTGATGGCGGAGGAACGCGTGCATGCACGGTCATGTCCGTAAAATCGCCAGATGAGATAGAGGGACCAGACGGCGTTAAGGACGCCGTATGCTGCAGCGAAGGAGTTGCCCACAAAGCCAGACAGTAGATTACTGATATAATAGATATGGCGATGAGCTCCCCAGATAGCCATTATTGTACCAGTGCCGACGAGAAGGGCACCGATGCCCAGGAAAACATCCATGACGACGCGATCGATGAGTTCGGAGCCCAATTCGCGAAAACTGACGCCAAGGCGGCGGTCAATGAGCCGGACGGAGGCCTGATCGACGGAGACGGAAGGGGGCAGGTTGAGGTACTGCAGTCGCAGAGCGTGGAGGTATTGTCGTTCTTGCTGCAGAATACGGACATTTCGCCAACTGAGGATGCCATCCCAAAGGGCGGCGACACTGATGAGCAAGGCCAATGGGCCTCCGATGGCCATGAAGATAACCGCACAGAGCGGGACCGGCACATCGTTCCACACATTAGCGGCGAAATCACCCGCGTTGGCGAACTCTAGAAAGCCCACGCTGGCCAGTAAACTGTTCCGGTACCACGCCGGGCTGATGAGACGGAGTTTCCGTCGCTGGCGGACTAAAGTGACCCTTGAGGGAGGCAAGTCACTCGTTTCATGCTCCTCATGATGGAAGGCCTTGTCCGAGACCAGAGGAGATAAGGTGTCCTGCGAGGGGGGCATTGGGTGGTTGGGTCAGGCGACCAGAGGAGACAAGCTCCTCTCGCGGGTGTGGGACCGGCAGGATGGAAGGTTTGGACACCAAACGTGACCGAAGGAAGAGAGGGAAGGGGAAGGGGAAGAAGAGGAAAAGAAGGGAGTAGGAGAGATGAGAGGGAGAGGAGGAAAGGAGGAGAGGAGAGGGGGAGAAATCCGGATGGGGAGAAGAGGGGAGGGAGAGGAATGGAATGGTGGTGGAACGAGTCAATCCGGTCGGTCGGCGAGCGAGTCAAGCAAAGCAAAGCAAAGTCCAAGCAAAAGCCAAAAAGGCACCAGAAAAGCAAACGCAAAGCAAGAAAAAAAGCAGCTCCACGGAAGGCGCGGGATGGCCCGGCCCTGATTGGCTCATGGCCCGAAGGAGTTCCGCACTTGGCGTGCCTTATAGGGCTGAGCCAAGTCGCGTTTCCTCCCCGGTATCTTACACTGTTTATGTTATTCTCTTTTAGTGTTTTGTTGTAATTCGGGACTGGGTCAGATCGTGATTGTTGTAGAATACATAGAAAGGAAACAGGTGGGTTGAGCCCTCTTCGAAGAGAGGATTGGCATGGCAGGGTGAAGTGGAAGGAGTCAAGGGAGAAGCGAGGAGACGGGCAGCCAGGCATCCGTCCTTCCCGTTTCTGTTTGATGACGACAGTGAAAATTCTTCCATCACATCCTTATCTCTCTTTCTCCACCTCTAAGATATGCACACAATAAAAGACCACTGCGCCAAAGCATCATGCAAACTGAATAGCTGCTGCTGAGATACTACGCCGGAAATTTTTCGTCTGTCCTAATATCATCATAGCTAAGTAGTCTGCCATAGAGAATTACGTTCCAAGCTTTAGTAAATATATCCACTAGTATATACACCCCGAGTAAAGACGCCTAGACAAAAACGCCTTTCCCCTCGATCAAACGGGCCATATCAGTGAGTCTCTTGGTAGCCACCAGCTCGGTTACTGGCAGTGCGACCTTGTATTGCTCCTTGATTGCGCGCTGCAAAATCACAATTAGCAGCGATGTACCCCCAACCTGAAAGAAGTCAGAGCTGGGAGCAAGGGTCGGAGAGACAGAGGCAGAAAGGACACCTTTCCAGACCTCGGCAAGACTGGCCTCCATCGATGTCATTTCTCGGCTAGTCGGGGTCACCATGTTAGATTCATCAATAGGCAGCTGGCAGATGGCAGTTCGGTCCACTTTGGAGTGAGAATCCAATGGTAGTTCCTCCAAGACTACAATAGCCGAAGGAACCGTATAGTCTGGTACAGGCAGACGCATCAAGAGATTGTCCAACAGCATTTCCTGGGAGTTCGTCTGAGACGTCTGATTGGAAAAGACAACATGAGCAGCCAAAAATTGATCCTTACCATGTTCTCTCAGGGTGACCGCAGCATTGGTTAAGAATCCCCCAGAAGCCTCGATCAAGGCGTTTTCGACCTCTTCTAAATCAACCTGGAAGCCGCGAACATTGACCTGAGTGGCACCATCTGAACGGCCAACCAGGATAAGGGCACCGTCCTTCTGTAGGTAACCACGGTCTCCAGTGCGATAGACGGTTTCCCACTTGTTGGTAGTGAAGTTGCCGTTCAATTGAGAAAAGGGAGACTCAATAAACCTCTCCTTCATTGTACTATCCATATTGCCATAGCAATCAGCAATACCAGCGCCCCCGATGAGCACCTCGCCCGGGACACCAACTGGAAGAGGCCGCAGCTCGACATCCACGATGTAGATTGCCTGGTTGGGTGAAGGATACCCAGCGGCGACGGGTGACTTGGCGTCTGACTTGCGATACTCAACTAGACCCTGCCAAGTGGAACCGAAACATGTTCCAGTCGGACTGTAGAGGTTGAGAAGCTGGAGAGACGGGCTGTCAAGAGCACGGAGGCTTTGCAAGAGCTTCTGAGGGACTCCTTCACCTGTCGTGATGGCGAGGGTCCAGCGAGGACAGTTTCGAAGTTGTTCCGCTGCACAGCTGAGCCATTTCTGGTATTCGGATGGAGCCGCCAACGTGTAACTGATGTTTTCTTCTTGCATTGTTTTGGCAATCTCAACGGGGTCTCCCTGTCTGTTGGCGGGCAGGATGATCAAGCTTCCTCCGTTGCACAATACATCGAGGGTTTGAGTAAGCGACGAATCGGTGGAATTGGCCGAGTGCTGAAGCGCGACTAGTGGTCTCTCATTCGAGAAGTTGTACTGCATTGAAGAGGCCTCAAGCTGGGGGATGATGCTTGCATGCTTGACTAAGCTAGGCTCAAAGGTAGAGCCACCGGTCAACAGGATAATAGCAGGCGAGCTACCATCTGCTAAGTTTGGTGTGCGCGGAATGTGCTGGCGTGTAGCCACTGAGGAGATATCCAACACCCTTGGCATGGGAGCCTGAAGGAATTTGGCCTTATCGACCGTAGATTGATCAACAAGTAGCAACAACGGTTTAGCCTTATGGATTGCACCCTGTGCCCGATCGATGGAGATACGATGATCAAACGGCATATAGACTGCACCAGCACGGAAGACCGCCAACATTGAGCAAATCGAATCAACACTAGGCTCCTGCATCACACCAATAACAGAGCCCTTCGGGGTCCCTGCCTGGCGCAAAGCCGCGATAATCGAGTCAATGCGGCGGCCCATATCGTTGTAGGTCAAGCTCTTGCCTCTGCCATCCTTGAGGGCAAGGTTGCTTCCATTTTGCTGGATCATCTGGTCAATCCTATGAACAACAGTCCGTGGCCATTGCATAGGCGCTACAGGACCTATGGAGAGATGTCAGTTAGTATTCAGAAGGCTAGAGGAAAGGAAGGATGACATACCTGTACCAAGTTCCAGCGCCCGCGAAATATCTTCGGGTGGCCACAACTCAGAAGTTGCTAGAGGTACATCGGGGTTCGTAGTGAGCTGCTCTAAAAGATAGACAAAGGATTTGACAAGAAGATCTGCGTGCTCCTGGCTGTATAGTCCTTGCTGCACCTCCAAGCCGACGGCAGTCTCGCCCGCACAGTTTTCGGTAATGTCCAAGTAGAGGTCAAGTCCGGTACAAGAGTTAAGGGACTTATCTGGATTACAGGTAGCATTGCACCATGTAACCTGATCTTGCCTTTCAACGCGATGCTGTATCATTGCCTGGAACAAGGGTGGAACATTTGCTGAGCGGTCCAACTTGAGTTCATTGACGAGGACATCAAAGGGCACCGCCGAATGCTCTAGAACGCCCTCAATTGAATTTCGTACTGTATCAAGATAAGGCCCAAGCTTTGTGTTGATGCCTGGCCTCTCCAGCCGGACTGGCAACGCGTTATGCGCGCACCCCATGGATCTTCCCAGAGCCAGGTCGTTACGGTCGGCATTGATGCCAAGCAATACCTGGTTGGTGTTGGGCAATAGACGAAACAGAAGCACACTCAAAACGGCAGTATAAAGGTCGGAGGTGGCCGAATGCCTATCCTGTGAGATTTGCTTGAGCAGAGAAGCCTGCTTCGACGAGAGACGCACATCCGATCGATGGGTGCTAGAAGCTACGGTCAATGACTACTCCTTTGTCGCACAGACGATACTTACCGGTATTGAGTTTGAACTGGTCTGACTGGGGCCTTGGAAAAGGCAAATAGTTCCAGTGGGTGGTTCTCTTCTTTGATCAAGGCTTTGAAATAGTCAATATGTTTCTGGAAACGCCCTTCTTTGTAGTCCCGGAATTGCGCTTCCGCAAAGAAAGAGTACTGGGCCTCTTGGGGAAGGCTAGGTAGACTTTGTCCCATATAGGCTTGATTCATCTCGTCGAGCAAAAGCGAGGCACTGCTATCATCAAAGGTGATTGGATGGTTGCCAATAATCATATAGTGTTCTCTGTTAGACAATGTAAGAAGACGGGTTCTCACAAGCTGCCAATCACCGAGGTCATAGGCATGGTATCGCATAGCATCCAACTCCCGGTTTACCTCCTCCTTGTTGGTGATTCGCTTAGTCTCAAGCTGAACAATAGACCGCGATAGGATTCCCTGCATAGGAACGTCATGGTCCTGTCCTCCCCAGAAGAATCGGGTGCGCATTGCTTCATGTCGGTCCGCAACCGTGATGACCGCCTTTCTCAGTCTGGGCAGATCCAAGGCACCTTCAATGTGCCAGCAACGGCCCATGTTAAGGGCTGAAGGATCTTGTAAGGCATGCTGCATGAACCAGAAACGGGCTTGGCTGAAGGACATAGGAACAACTTTCTCGGTGGCCGACTGGATGATGGACTGGCGCAGATCCAAGTCAATCGAAGGTTCGCAGGTGTTCTCCTCTTCGGGCTCAGTGTCACTGGTTCCATAGTGGGATGATGTGTCCACGCTTTCACTGTCTGAGCTGGACGAGATTGAGTCCTTGCTGTCTGACAGAGGGATGGCTGACTCGACCC
Source organism: Aspergillus vadensis CBS 113365 (assembly GCF_003184925.1). Lineage (NCBI taxonomy): Eukaryota > Fungi > Ascomycota > Eurotiomycetes > Eurotiales > Aspergillaceae > Aspergillus > Aspergillus vadensis. Next base: position 945,835 of record NW_020292041.1, on the reverse strand, counting down.
CAGACGTTGCAGCCGCTGGTGCTGCTGGCTTCCCGCCTGCTGACTGATCTTCGTTGGAAAGGTTTCTGATGTCGACTACAGTCTCTGGGATGTCTTGGAGACAACCCTTCACCAAAGCGACAATGGAAGAGCCACCCAATATCTTGATAACCGGCATATCAATCTCCAATTCGCGGTCAAACCATTCGCGGATGTCAATGGCAACTAAAGAATCGATGCCTTGTCCAACCAGACTGCTGTTGGCATCGAGGGGCTGCTCTGTAGACATTCGAAGAAGGGTTTTAAGTCTTGCAGTAAAGGCATCTAGATAAACGTAATGTTAGTTGGGTCTTCATTGTCCAGTAAAAGAAACTAGCAGTAATCTTACCGAGCACGACCCCTTCGACCTCCTCCATAGAACCGGCCTGCTTCAACAGGCCTCTGATGGAGGAATCCCCTGCGCCAGCACCCGCTTGGCCGTTGATTCGCTCGAGGTTTATGTGGCTAAAACGAATATCACTCCTGTAACGGTTACGAGTAATATCACTCAGAACCTTTGGCGCGCAACCAGTAATCAATTCTGCACGATCGTGACAACTCGCTTGACCCTCCTTGATGGCCTCAGCGAAGGCATAGCGGAAATCCGTCTCAGACATGAGGGAGACACCCATGGAAAGGAACTTATCACCCATGGTTTCGTCGGTGCGATCAATGTAACCCAAGCCCATGAGGGGACTGTAGGCAATGACCGAGCCAACAACTCCACGCTTACGCCTATTAAGCGCTAGACCAGCCATGTACATGTTGGCTGCCGCATAGGTGCTTTGCCCTGTGTTACCGACGACGCCCGCAATGGAGGAAAACATGATGAAGAAGTCCAGAGCAGTATCATAGAAAGCTTCATCCAGTAATTTGCTCCCGAGGACTTTTGGTTTCATCGACCGTTCCATGCTCTCAAATTCTATGTGGTCGAACTGCACGTCCTCCATGATCATGGCACCATTAGCCACACCGGCGATTGGGGGCATGCTGCGCCTGATCTCTCGGAGACAGCGTTGAAGAGAGTCGCGACAGGTGATGTCCCTAACGTAAAATCTGGATCAGTATAATTCATAGCCATAGAAGATAGGGAATGTTACAGTGAGAGCGGCCGAACAGTTGCGCCTAGATCTTCAGCTTTGCGAAGGAACGCAGGAGTAATCTTGGGGTTACGGCTTGCCAGGACAACGCAACCAGCCCCCTTACGAGCCATCCAGTGGCAAAGAGACTGACCAACTTCTCCAGTGAGACCAATCATGAGATAGGTTCGATCGCGGCGGAAAATTGGGTCAGCGTCAATTTGTCTTAGATGAACAGGCACCGCGGGAACGTTCCAGTCAACCAGCTGGATGGCTTCTCTCACCGGATTGTGGAACGAGACCTCACCCAGCGGAATAGAATCGATCAACTCCAAGGCCAAGCTAGACGTGGAGGCTGACTGCCACGCATTTTGGAGAACTTCACTGAGGACAGCCGGCTGAACCCCCGAGCGGGTGTATAGCTGGTTAGCGAAAAACGTAGTCGCCGAGGCATGCACGCCATGCGGGGGGACACAATCTGCAATGGCATCTGCCACGCGGGCACCCAAGCCATTAGGGGCCTCGAGGTTGACAAAAGCAGAGACCTCGCTAGGCATCTTTTCTTTCACTAGGCGAGCGGGAAGGGCAGGGTGCAAGTACGTCCAGTTGGAGTTACGGCCAGGCTGGCAAGTGGTGAACCACACATCAAGCCGGTCTTTCTCCGCGGCATCCAAAAGAGCGGCATGGAGCAAATTGTCTGGTTCGTGAACCACTAGGGTACCATTCTTGGGTACCATAGCCAGCATCTGCTGGGTGACAATGTGGGTGGCCAAGGTCATCAGAGCCAACCGTCCAACCTCAGGGGAAAATGGCAACTCGATCTCCCAACCAGGCTCTACGGGTGCCGGAGACTCAGAAGACTGAGTCAAAGCCAAAACCATAGCTTGGGAATCATCCTGTCTTGTGCCAATGCAGAGCATGAAAGAGCCATTTGATCCAAGCTTGAGGAACTGCAGTATAGATTGGCACACACGGATTGTTGGCAGTGCCGCGGCAACCCGCAAGGACGAAACCTCCTCCAACTGGTAAGATTCACCTGTGCTGGCCAATCGTAGAGTCGACACGAATGGGTTGACCTCGTGCATAATGGGCCGACGGACAGAGTTGAACCGCATATTCTCCATCTCATTCGAATACAGGCGCGGGATAAGAGTCTGCTGGCCTTCTACTGCCACTTCGTTCTCATAACTCCATAGCAGCTTCTCAGTGGAGTTGTCCGGCGACCAAGTAAGAAGTAGTTGGTGTTTCAACAACGTCTCACACACCAGACATGCAGTGCCCGGATTGATAGAATCCACATCCAGCGACTGCACGTTTAGGTCTATCTTTTCCATTCGGACCACTCGCACGATGCCAGAAATCATAGTAGAATATGGGTCGCTAAAGCGAGCACCCTTGGTAACCCATAATACCCTTGCTGCCTGGTTCCAAAGTAACTTCAAAGCCTCCAACTTGTTGGCAGTCCACAACTTCATTACTGGGCCATCTAGGTCGGCGAGACTAAGCACGGTAGCTTTGGATGGAATGGACGTAGTAATCAGGGCCTCGAGGGAGTGAAGACGAGTCACGACTGGAAATTTGGTCGATAGCAGAGCAGCAGTCTGCTCTACTAGCTGCACGGTGGCCAAAGACCTCCCACCAATAATAACTAAGGGTGGCATCTCTTCTGGGAGCTCTACTGATGCACCCAACGGATTCCGCAATAGCCGCACACGTTCATCCTCCGCTTGCGCAGCCCAAACCGGGATATCATGGAGAACATCTTCCACGGGGGTGCAGGTGTCAATGCCAGAAAATTGGCATTGGCCCAGGAGGTTGTTCCAACTGTCTAATGTTAGCCGCCCCGAATCAGCACCGCTCCACCATTCCGGGCAATCGCTCATGATAAGACCGAGGCGCAATGAATCATCCGCAAGAGGACTGGCGCTTATTAGATATCCACCAGGCTTCAACAGTTGGCGGATATTGGATAAAACCTGCTCCTGGTTCCTGGCCGTCTGGAGACCATTACCTACCAGAACGAGGTCATATTTTCCGGCGGTAAAGCCTTGAGCGGTAGGATCCTGGTACATGTCGAATGTCTTGAAGATCATGCGATCTGTGTACTGATAGAAGCGAAACTCGGCCTCACTGAAGAGGTTATCGGACACATCGGTAAAGGTGTACGAGGAGAAGGAGGTCCCCAGCGAGGAAACGATCATTTCAGTCATGGCCCCGTTTCCGGATCCTGTATAATATTAGCGTCGTCTTCCAAGCCGAAGAGTAGATATACCAATTTCGAGAATATGCATGTGCGCGTAACGGTGGTTGATCTGCTTGACCAAACCGGCCAGACGCTCATGGACCCGCTTTATTGTGGGGGCCTCCTCATTCATGGAGATATAGTGCGCCAGAATGCCCTGTTCATGAACGAGGTCGGGAAGACTCGGGCCAATCTCCGCTACCAATTTTGCTTCTACTGAGTCCGGATGACTGTTATCAGAATTAGTGTCCAAACGGTCCCTAGGGATTGCGTCGCCGAGGTGTACTCACCGGCAGCTCAATTGCTCGATGAGCTGCTCTGAGTCGGAGATCCATTCTTTGGCGATGAAGGGGTGCTTGCCTACCGAGACCCGATCGATAACAGATGCTGCCCACTTGAGCAGCTGCTGATGGTGTGGCAGCGCCTTGCTTCGGTGCTTCGGAGTACTCATCTCGCACAATCTGCGCAGGTAATACAGTGAGATTCGCTCCACATCTCCTGTCACTGCTGGATTCAGAGATACGGAGGCCTTGCCATCCCCCGTATTCGCACCATTGGGGAGTGCCGGTAGCCACTTTATGTGGCCCAGCAGCTGATTATCGTCCTGAGCTTGGGCAGGACTGAATGGTGCTAGCACGATGCCTTCTGCCTGGAGAAAGCTATGCTTACGGTCTTGGGTAAGGAGATGGAAAGACCCCTCAATTATGTTAGATACCTGATCCACACGTGACTTTCCCACGGAATTATCTTTTGCTTCGAAGCTCGCTTGAAGATGAAATGGGGGTTGAATTCCATCGACGCGATCCGAGTCGGCACGTGGAGGGACCAGAGACGCCCATCCTGGGGAGCCGAGTACGCCACTATGATTGTCTGTATGGCTGTGTCTAGCATTCCCGGATGCAAGATGAGCTGGTCATCCCAAGCGTCGTCCGACTGGTCGATCAGTGTACCGCGAGCAAAGTCTAGGCGTCGTTGGATGCTGGTAATTCCTTGGAAAGGCGGAGAGTACTGATAGCCGACGTTTCTCATTTCCGAATAGAACCTTCCGGGGGTTTGCTCGTTTATATTGTAGTAGTCATCATGCTCGAGTAGCGGCAGTTTCTCGGGATTAGATCTGCCCAATTCGACTTCTATGGAGCCTTCAACATTAACCCGCAACGACAATTCTCCTTGGGGTGCTGACTCAACCGTAAATTGAGCTTTGATATGCGAGTCATTGACGGACAAGATTTGCAAACTGGAGATACATTCAATGCTGGAACTGTCATCGTCGAATACAATTGGGCGTTTTAGCACTAAATCAGTCAACCGGAATAGTGCTATCGCAGCATCCCCAGCCACCGCTTTAATTGCTTCCAGCGCCATGACAATGTATGCAGTAGCAGGTAAAATCAGCTGGTTTTGCAGTCGATGCCCCTGTAGCCATGGTATCTCTGTTGGCTTCAAGATGTTCTTCCATTGTGCATTACCGGGGCTTCTTGTGGTAGTCAGACACGAACCTAACAATGTATTTGGATATGCGTCTGACAATCTGTTAGCCTTCCATGTGCGACATTCCACCCAGTAACGATTTTGGTGGTCAAATGGGTAGCTTGGGAGGTCGACAAGGAGAGTCTTAGGTTCCTTGTCACCGGCCAGAGCGCTCTCCAGCCCATCGAAGTCAACCACACCCGATCCAAGCTGGGTCCAAAGATATCCCACAGCGGCAGATAGCTCATCTACGTCATTATTTCCACGGCCAAGAAGTCCAGTATACGGAATCTGCGTTTGCACCTCCCCTAGCGAATCCAACGCAGGACCCTTGAGTGCCGGGTGAGGGCCCACTTCAATTGCGATGTCGAGTGTCTGGATCTCCTTGGCAGCTCTGGTGATGGCCGGTAAGAAAAGCACAGTCTGTACCATATTGTGAACCCAGTACTCGGGGGTCAGATTGTTGGCATCCATAATAGTATCACGGTAAACACTGGAGAACCACGTTGGTCGGTCGTCCGAAGGTTGTTGGACTGAAATACCACAGCGCTCCATAGCCTCGAGATATGGATTGGCGCAAGGCAGCATGTGGTCTGAATGATAAGCCGTATCTACCCGTAGACGACGAGCGAATTTTCCTTGGGTAGTGCAGACGTCTACCACTGTCTGAACAACGTCCTCATCCCCGGACAGGGTAATGCTAGATCCCGAGTTTAGCGCCGCAATGGATATTTTACCCTTGATTTCCTCCCGAATTTCCTCTTGATCGAAAACCTCTTGCACATCTTCCGCTGACACACCGATAGCGGCCATGCCACCCTTTGCACCACTTGGAGAAGCTGCGAGCTTAGCATAAACACCACGGAGATATGCCACTCGGATAGCATCACAGGTTGACAGGAGACCAGCGGCATATGCCGCACCGATTTCACCTGAATCCAATTAGCATACATCGTACTATACTGGGTGAAGACTACAAACATACCAGAAGAATGCCCGACAACTGCTTCAAGTTTGATCCCTGCTGCTTGAAGGAGATCAACCAGAACGATTTGGACAGCGGTGCACAGAGGCTGAGATATCGCCGCTTCCAAAACTCTTGAGGACTCCCCTGTGGCCAGAATCTGATCACTAAGTGTCCAATCCGGGCGGTCAGTTTCAGGGAGAGTAGCGAGGCATTCATCTAAGAAAGCAATCTTGTTGCGGACAAAGCTCGACGACTCCAGCAAGCGGGCACCCATCCTGGGCCACTGGGCACCTTGACCAGTGAATACTGCCAGAACGCGAGGCTCAGAAGATTGGATGAACCGAATATTCAGGTCCGCAGGCTCGGCATTCAGGACAATATCCATTTGGGCGATAATGCTCTCATAATCCCGCCCAGTGATGGCCTTCCTGTAAGGCAAAGTTGAGCGGTGATGTTGCAGCGTCCATGCAAGATCACGAAGGCTGGTTTCGGGCCTATCTACCAGATAGTCGCGATGCTTGGAAATCATTTCCCGCAGTGAGGTGACTGAGTTGGCAGAAAAGAGCAAGGGCGTGTATAATGTGGTTGATTGAGACGGTGCGGACATCATCGTCCCAGGAGGCATGTAAGATTCCATTATCGCATGGGCATTGGTGCCACCAAATCCTGTTTGTGCGCTTTAGCCTTCTTGCATCATCATGTAGTGGTCTTTGATAAGTAAACGGCGATTGCTTACCGAAACTGTTAACACTTGCTCTCCGCACCTGGGCAGGCTTCAGCGCCGGCCACTCCTTGACGGAGGTTGGGACTTCGAAGGCGCCGTAGAATGGAAGGATATCAGGATTGAGCTCATTAAAGTGCATATTTGGAGGTACTTGTCCATGCTGCAGGGCCAGCGAAGTGCTGATGACACTGGCAAGTCCCGCCGCGCCCTCTGTATGACCGATATGTGTCTTAATTGAGCCTACCAACAGCTTCTGCTCTGGCTCCGTCTCCTTCGTGAAGAAGGCATGGTAGATAGCGGTTGCCTCTTGCGGATCTCCCGCCTTGGTTCCCGTGCCATGGGCGTGGAAAAACTGCGGCTGGTCTAGCGGGTTGTGCACATCGAGCCCGGCTCGGCGGTAGGTATCGCGAATCAGCTGCGCCTGGGCAATGTTGCTGGGCATAGTGATTCCAGAGGTCCGGCCATCCTGATTAACGCCAGTCTCCCGGATTATGCATTCAATATGGTCATTGTCTCGCTGGGCTTGACTCAGCGTCTTGAGCACCACACATGCAATACCCTCCCCACGACCATATCCATCCCCAGCAGCATCCCACATCCGGCATCGTCCTTCTGAGGATAGCATGCGGAGGTTACTCTCAGATATATAATACACTAGAAATGATGTTAGGCAACTGTCTGGACCGGACAAGGGATGGGTGCAGTATTGGTGGCCCACATACTTGGAGAGATCAGAATATTAACCCCGGCTGCCACGGCTATTCCAGATTGGCCACTCCGCAAGGTCTGAACCGCCTCGTGAATAGCCACCAAACTCGATGAGCATGCCGTGTCAATGTTCATACATGGACCGTGCCAGTCGAAGAAGTATGAGACTCGGTTTGCTACGATACTCCGCGACGAACCCGTGGCCATGTAGGGCGGTGACTCGTCGAGTTGGGTCTGGAGCATGCCAGGCCAGTCATCGCACATCTGGCCCACGTATACGGCCGTGTTCGACCCGCGCAACTTCTCCATAGGTAGACCAGCAGCGGTTATGCCATCGTAGACGGTCTCCATGAGAAGTCTCTGTTGCGGATCGATACATTCGGCTTCTTTTGGGAGAATATTGAAAAATTTTGCATCGAACTCGCCTATGTCTTGTTCTAGTAGATATGAAAACTGGGCATTGCTAGTGCCATGGTGCGTTGGCTCAGGATGATAAAACGGGTCTGTGTTAAAGCGGTCTTTGGGGATCTTCTGCAAGACATCACGCTGTTGCTTCAACATCTCCCAAAGCTTGGAGGGAGTATCACAGCCTCCGGGAAACCGGCAGGCGCTACCAACAATGGCAATAGGCTCTTTGGAGGTATCCATGATGACTCGCAAAATCTGCTCTGGCTCAATGGGCTGGTGGCTGCCCGGGGTCCAAGTGGAAGATAGGATGGAAATTGTACGGACAATTTCGAGGAGACCGGAAGCTCTACTCGTGGTTATAAATTCGGACTCTTAACTACCGTGCTTCTGGGGAGAGCCCAGACATGTTCGATTTCTGGGCGATGCACAGATCTCCGGGCAGCGTAACTATTCCGGGCTAGTGATGCCCGCAGCTGGTCAACGTGACGTCTCTCACCCTGCAGCAACTTTTTGTAAGCCATTCAATCTTTGTTTTACCCTTCTTAAACCTCATGCACGCGTACGTACTATTTGTTTTGACTACTAATCCTTCTCGAATGGGGGATCTTCAGTGAAGCCCGACGCAAGTTCTTACATGATATCTCAACTGCCGGCCACTCTATCAGGTCAATGCCACACCCACCGTATATTGGGAGCGGTGTCTCAGCAATGACATGTGTGATATTATACGAAGATCAACAGTACCTCCGCTAAAGCTCGGGGAACAGCTTTGGTCGGGAAGAAATACCGGGGGAAATGTCTGAAAGTTACGTCGAGCGGAAGAGTGGATATCTACCGTGCCTGCAAGGTATCGCGCTAGCACCCGACAGTTATGGACCTATCAGGACAGTGGATCTTGTTTACAAACCTTTCAGAATGTGCGCAGGAGATTATCTATTCCGGTCCCGGCCATGCCTTGGGTGTTTGCGGTCTGCAATGTCATAAGCATCCTACTTGGGGATCTAGTCGAGAGGTATTCTTGTCACGGCCTGGAAGCCGTGCCTGTACTGAGTTCGATAGAGTTGTGGATCTTGGTATGGTCATTTGGACAATCATTCACTACCAATTAAAAAGCAATGAATGTAACAGACACTAAGTAGAGAGGCTTCTAGCCATATACTTAGGTTAGTTTAGGAAAGTTTGACATTGCATTGTGGGTACTTACTACTTCCTTATAGTCCATGCAGGCGGATGGGCTGAACCAGTCAGACCCCATCGACGGGGTTTAGGGGGCCAGGCCTCGAGAAGGGCACCCCAGGAGTATCTCAATGCTATTGACACTAGGAGCTTAGAGACTGCACATTGCTTGTTCGTGCTCGATCCCCCGCAGACCTTCCGGGGTGTCGGCTCACATCGCCATGCAGCATGCAGGCGACAAGACTCTACTCTATATACCGCTTCGGACCGGCGCAGCTCATTTAGAGTAGAATTAAACTGAGGAAAGGTGGATTTCAAAGCTACCGGAGTAAATCATACATAACTGATCAAGAAGCAGGAAGCAGGAAATGCGCGAATACAATTTCATCAGATGGTCGGAATTGGAATGAGAGAGAAACAAAGAGGGAGAGAGAAGAGTAAGTAACAGTGGCATGTTTACCGCCCAGTCACATGCTTCACCATGGGCGGGTGGATCCTTGATCCTTCATCAAATCTGGGTTAGACTGACCTTCCAGATTGGGGCAAGCTATCCGAACTCAGTTACTCGGGCTCTGTGACAGGTTCGATGGATATCTGTCATATCATTCTCTGATAAAACCAACATTCAATAGCTGTTAGGTGGAAGGCTCTGCATTACAGGGGCACCATTACTACTCAAGCTTTCAGGTATGACATGGGCTGTCACTCCTCTTGTGAGAAGAGAAATCCACACTTACTACTGTCGTTACTGCTACATTGACTAGGCAAATCAAACCCACTACAATCGATCTTCACTTTCTTTTCTCTTTAATGTTCTTCCAAGTATGCATACTTATGGGAATTGACGAAAGTGAGTGTTAGCACTAGGCTGCGGGATGTTCAGTCAAGTCCCAGAACAGCATGCTATCCCTCAGTTACCTGTCATATGTGCCAGCATTGTTTCTGCAATAAGAATACTTTATTGCATCCGATGTTGCTAACTGCATATGAATGGCTTGAACACCTTATGGGTCGCAACTTCCTGGATAGACAGATGTCAACTCGTCCGCTTGGTGTATCACTTGTAAGTAGTGATGAGTATTCCAATAGTGACAACTCCAACTGTACAAGACGGTGATGGCGGGAAATCTTCTGCAACCACACCAACATTTACCATGCAGTGGATAGCTGTTTAAGGAAGCTCACCGCAATATTCGACAACAGCTGCTACCGCAGCTTCGGCAGCTAACACCATCCCCTCTGGGGTAACTATTGGAATCTGTCATATGGGCTGAATCCGGCCTTTGACGTTGCTTATCTATATCGCCGGCATTATTTCACTCTTTTCTCGCTACTCCGAAGTTATAGTTGTTGAAAAGGTTCATTCTACCTAAAGCTTGGAACGATTCTATCCTCGAAGACCAATATCTCTTAGTCCACAAATTTAGCGCAAAACGTCGTTATCATCCACATATATCATGGTTGCAAAGTTGAACACACACCTAGCAGTGGTAACGCAAGGCCCGAAACAGGCCAGATTGGTGACCGATCGACCGATTCCCAGCCTGCGCGATGATTACATGCTCGTCAGAACCGTAACAGGTAAATACATCATCCACTTATACTTTCCATTGCTTCAGTGACCCTCATTGTCGGCTTCTTCTTCTTCTCACATCATAATGCAGTGGCTCTCAACCCGACAGACTGGAAACATATCGACTTAGTGCCTAGTGATGGATGTACCGTGGGCTGTGACTTTGCCGGCATCGTCGAGGAGGTCGGTCCCAAAGTGCCCGAGAGATTCCAGAAGGGAGATCGGATACTGGGCCTCACACACGGATGCAACGCCGTCGAGCCTGAAGATGGCGCGTTTGGCCAATATGTCATGGCCAAGGGAAATGGGCAGCTCAAGATTCCGGGATGGATGAGCTGGGAGGACGCTTGTACGGTTGGGGTCGGATACACGACCGTTGGCCAAAGTCTATACCAGAATCTTGGAATTCCAATGCCTGGAAAGCCGCGGAGCGCTACTACACCGAAGACTGTCTTGATTTATGGAGGATCTACCGCGACAGGTACCTTGGCTATTCAGTGTGCTAAGCTATCCGGAATGGAAGTGATCACGACGTGCTCGGTTAGCAATTTTGACATGGTCAAGGAACTCGGGGCGGATGCGGTATTTGACTATAGCAAGCCTAATGCGGCGGCCGAGATCCGGAGGTATACCAGGGATAACTTGAAGCTGTGCTTTGACACCGTCGCAATGGCTACCTCGGCTCAGTTTTGTGCAGAAGCTCTGACCAGTAAAGCTGGAGGCCGGTATCACACACTGCAGGAACTACGATGCCCTCGACGAGATGTCCGGTCGACGGTCTCAATGGCGTATACCGTCGTGGGAGAGCCATACACGATGGGAACCCAGAAGGTGCCCGCCAAACCAATTGATATGAAGCATCACCTGGTATGGCAGTCAGTGTTTCAGGACTTGTTAGACCAGGGTAAAATCAAAACCCATCCGGTGTCTAAGCAGCCATATGGGCTCAAGGGAGTGTTGTCTGGACTGGATATGTTGCGCGAGAACAAAGTACGAGGGCAGAAATTGGTTTACCGGGTGGATGAAACACCACATCAATTTTAGTTTCTATTTCTGGTTGCATAGCTGTATGGTGAAGCTTTGATGTGGATAATGTAATAATCAAGTACTTACACTCATAACTGCATGATCACCCGGATGAATGCAATACCTAAAGCAATGATTTACACGATAAACTCTAAAAGGCGCCTACTGTAAGCTGTCACAATCCATAGCATCCGCTGTCACCATGTCCCGTATCAATCCTGGAGACATATCAGACATATCCAATGGTCGGACCCACATCATATTAATCGTGGAAGTGCTTTTTACCTGGTATTCGGGTGTTGTCCGTCCACCACGACTACGACTATAGAAGCTTAACATGTTGGTAAATCTCTCAAAATAATTCAACCTCTAGACTATAGCACGGTTGTGATACTTCATGCTGTTCTAGCAGGAATAATCAGATATCCAAAAGCCTGAAGTCATTGGCAACCCTTGTCCTAAGCGAACCAGCAGCCTTCAATTGGACTGGGCAATTTTGCGTCCGGGGCATGACGAAAATAGTACTCTGCAGCAGACTTGAAGTAAGCCGTTGCCTGAGTACAGTCTCTGTTGATTCTTGATTTCCTTTCCAATTGTTCTTTTCCTACAAGGTATCTTTGACGGTTCCATTTTGTCTGGGTGATTTACGGTCGCAACTGAGGTAATCTGATACAGCAAATAGTCAATGAAGAACAAAAAGTGGCGGTTTATTGAACCCTCGAAGTCCCCCTAAACAGGTCCCCAATAAGCAAGCTTCCGATGGAAAGAAGGCTTGTTTTTGTCTCGAAAGCCTGACTAGTATTTTATATGATAAGTCGCGAAGAAGAAAACAAAAAAGAAAAATCATGCTCCTCCCACTCTCATCGCGCGTATAATGTGGTTGTACGACATCCTTATAACTTTCCAAATATGGACAAGCTCGAGAGACTACGACGAACCGGTCAGTGAGACAAAGTAAAAGCCATACTAAGGGACATCATCTGACGAACAGCCAACAGGGCCCCTAGAAGAATTCTTCGTCGCACGTGCTCTGACCGAGCACGCCAACGTGGCAATATCGGCAACCTATATCCTCCCAAACGCCTTCACCCTGCCCATCCAAGCATATGTATATAAAGCACTTGGAACATTGATCAGCGAAAATGCTGCCCTATCGGCAATCCCGGTCAAAGTCGACAACGATACCTGGTTCTTCCGGCTCCCAGAAATCGACCTCAGCCAGACTATATCCTTCCAAAAGCGTACCCGCGACTATCCTGCTGAAGAGAAGCCAGACACTGAACTGTGTGAACTGCTGCTACTTCCCTGGCCTCGGGAGAGGCTACAAGACAGGTGATCCCATCACCTAATCTCCCTCTACTGCCAAACCTGGAAGCCGTCCATCCGTGCTCTATAAGCTGGACTTTCTTCCTTAAGCAGTTTTTCCAGCACAAAATATGTCCCTATCGCGATCCGGGTCTTTGGACAGGTCCGAAGTCATTCAAATCATTCGACATTGAGATCCGCCAAATCGTTATCTCCGAAACAGTATCTACAGCGCTAAGGAAACGATGTCGTCAGAACCAGACTACTATAACCTCGGCTATACATACGGCGGTTGCACGCAGTCTCCTTGCGCATCTGCCAGAGGAGTACACAAGACTAGAAGCAATCAGCGCCATGTCGTCTCGTCGATGGCTGAAGGAAGAAGAAGGGATCACGGATCAGTCCATGGGTGTCTGGGCCATGGATTTCCAGGGAAAATTCCTTCCTGATGCAGATGGATCATTATTCTTCTGACAGCTTTCCATGGGAGGTCACGAGGACATCCTGCGCAACGATAAAACAGGTGCTCAGTCGCGAAGGAAAAGACACTAGTGTGGGCTTGCTCAAATATGTGGATATGTGGAGCTATATACAGAGTGAGATGGGCAAGGACCGAGATGTAAGCTTCAAGACATCGAATCTGGGGGTTGTGAAATCAGTCCAGGAAGGAGAGTCGTGGCCGCAGATCAGACGGATGATGTTCACCTTGCAATTTGATAGGCCGGCTGCACCTTTGGCCGTGTCTTCTATCACTGAGGGAGATGGCTGTTTGGTCCTAGGGATTATATGGCAGAAAGGCCTTGCAGAGTCAGAGATGTTTGAGGGTTTTGTTGATGGGATTGCCACGGAGTTGCATAATGCTGCGAAATGACTTATCAAGTATGCGTTCATGTAGAATAATTTGTGAAAGATATTTTGTTCGTGAAAACCGAATGTATTCAGCTCTGACGTTGAGAGTATATACTTGACCCAATGCAGCCGCTTAAATGCCTGACTCTCAGCTACTAGGATTCATTCAGGATATAGTCTTTGAAGATATATTATTCCCCTTTCTTGACGGCCATAGATAGACCTTACTTTGATTCATTACTAGATAGACTCTCAAGAGATTATAGTTTCCTAGACCTCGTTGCATCACTGGGTGCCTACAGGTAGAAACCTGTATGTGCATACTTCAATATAAGTTTATGGGGGTTTCAAATCATCATCAATTATTACTAGCCTAATGTATACATGCAGAATGAAAAGTAAAGATTCAGAGCAAAAACCACATAAAAATAATAAAGAAAAAGGAAATAATGTTCTAAGACAGCTAGTGATCCATCACGTACAGACCACATTCTTCCGTCCCGCAGGCTCATTCTAACCATCTACCTGCGACGGTTCCTGAATCAGAAATCAAATTAATGAGTGACAAATCTATAATAATGAGTGACTGGAGTATCGAGTCTATCAAGCGCCCTTGGCGCCCTTAACAGGCCCGGTCTTCGAACCGTCCATGTTAGTGTTCAGGGCCTTGATCAGCCGAACGCCTGCGTCCGCTGTCTCATTGGGGGCCCACGACCAGAAGCGTCCACCGCGGCCCATTTCATGGTGATGTCCGGGGTGTAGGAAGTCTTCCTTAGTACCAGGGACATCAGTGGACGAGGAGAAAACGCTGACCCGGTCCTGGAACCGGACTCGCGGTTTAGCCCGAGGGGATACCCGGCCCGACGTGGCTTCCAAGAAGCGTTTGCGCATAGCGTAGCGCTTCGATTCCTCGCGACGGAGGGAGATGAAGCTAATTCTCTCGAGTCCGCTTCGCACGATGAAGCGAACACCAACGTAGGCCCATTCGGCAAGGAGAAGAGTGAGAAGGAGGGACGACATGTTGACCTCCTGGAGTCCAGCGCGGTAAAGGTACACGATGGCGGCGGTGGACAAGGTACCGAGCCAGCTGAGCACTTCCAGACCCAAGAGTGATGGTCCGATCGAGTCAGCTCGGATGGGGGGAGGTCTTTGACACTCCAAGCTCAATTTGAAGAAATCGCCTCGCAGCTCCAGCCAGTTGTTGGCGAGGAAACCCAGGGAGACCAAGGGCCATGCAACTCCAAATAGAGCGAGAGAGCCAAACTGCACGCACATCTCCAGAATATCTTCATGAACATCGTACTCATCTGCGTCGATTTCGTCACGGACACGCGAGAGGAAACCAGCTTCTTCCGGAGCATCGACTAGGAGTTGATCGGTCCTCTGAGAGTAGCCCCGAGGACGCGAAGAGTCCCGACCTTCGCGCCAGTCACGCCACTTGTGCATCAGGGTTTGCTTGACATAGGGAAGCACAATTTCCTCGCCGAAGTTGAGGATCTGAGCGGTCGCAGAGAGATAGATCACTTCCTGTTGCAGTCGGGAGGTGTCGATGTGGATTTCACGGGCAAGGTTGGCGGAAAGGAGACCGTAAGAGCGAAGAGTGTCAAGATAGGGCACTATCTTGCTTCCAAACGGGACGTATACAAATGCGGTCAGTAGCGTGGGCAGAAAGGCCGTAATAAAGTGCATCACAAATGTCTTGGCTGTCTGTGCCAGGTCGTATTGATCCTGCGTGCGGTAGTTCTCGTAGTCGGTCAAACGCTTCGCAAAATCCGTCAAAATATTGGTTATGGAGGGCAAGGAGAGCGAAAACAGAACGGTCGGCAGAAACTCCAAGTATGCCTTCATTGGGCCATTGTACACTTCTGACACCAGGATTTCCAGAGCAAATGATAGGATGATCAAGCTACCCAATGCCAGGCTTGCAACGGTCGCAAATGGAATCATCAGGAGCTGTCGAGCGAACTGCCGATGAGCCGAAAACACGCGAATGGTCTCGCCGGTGTGCGGATTTTGAAATTCTTTGTCCCAAACCCATTCTGGTCGGTTCACTTTGAGAAATCCTACGTCCTTGACGTTCCAGCGCAAGCTCAGGTCGAGCTCGCGGGTTTTCCAGTACTCGACAAACACGATACCCCAGATACAGGTCACCACCGCACACGTAATCGAATAGGGGCCTAGGTAAAACCAAGAAAAGACGCCCCAGACAGCGGGGAAAATCAGGAAACAGGAATAGCAGTGGATAAAGGCAAAGTAGAAGGCAACCTGGAACTGTTAGATTCCTACAGGGCCAGGGAATCCCAAAAGAAGGTTTTTGATGCGCTTACCTTCTCGCCAAACAATGCGCGAATAGCGTCAAGATCCTCAGCCGTCAAGAAGATAGTCCGACTCCATTTTCGGAGGAGCTCCGCGTTGGCGGAGCGGTCATGCAGAGGGATAGCCGCCGTGATATTCTTCCATTGGCCCACCTTGGGGGTAATTCCAGCACCTCCAAGATGCTTCTGCCATGTCACCGCATGGTAAACAGATCTGAGGGCCTCTGCAGGAGTGTCGGCGTCAGTCTCGCCCTCGTCTCCGCCCTCAGGAAATTCGTGGATGATTCCATGAAGCCAGTCCTTGACACTATACGTCGTTAGCTTTCCCGACCATGCGCCATTTGTTGTTACCGATCATCTGTACCGAGATTTGTGTACCAAGTTGCCCAACAGATCGGGCGGAACCCGAATGCAGACGAGTAGGGAGGCACCGTAGCCATGACGGACTTGTACCTGGAGATGCGCTTCTTGAAGGTCGTGGATCAAAGTTCGAAACTCTTGGATCGCCTGGGAGAGCTCTGGACGGGAAGAAGACGGTGTGAGATCGGGTGTCAGCCGGACGGAATTGGGAGGAATAATTGCTTACCGACATCCTCGAACGAATAGTGGATGACCCAATCGACGCCGAAATTATCCAGTTCGGCCTGGTCGAGGGCTCCGTGTCCAGCAAAGAGACCCATCCTGGATCAACTGACGAAAGGAAGGACAGGAAGATTCACAGAAGGGGGTGAAAGGGGAAAAGAAAAAGCAAAGAATACCAGATCAGATTTGAGCGATTGATAACGAACGAGATGG
Organism: Aspergillus vadensis CBS 113365; assembly: GCF_003184925.1. Taxonomy (NCBI): domain Eukaryota; kingdom Fungi; phylum Ascomycota; class Eurotiomycetes; order Eurotiales; family Aspergillaceae; genus Aspergillus; species Aspergillus vadensis. Next base: position 929,180 of record NW_020292041.1, on the reverse strand, counting down.
CCTCATTTCCGCGGGGACTCACGGATGCATCCGAGCTCGGTGGGATGGGGAAGGGAGGGGGAAAGCCGATGGGGAACTGAAGAGAAAGGGGAGGAAAAAGGGAAGGAAAAGAGAAGGATTGCAAGGGATAGAACGGATGACGCTCGCCTGATTGATTGCGATGGGAAGAACTATTTTCTTTTACGGCGTAGCGTGAGTTTCCACAGCGGCATTCTGATTATTAATGAATATTAATTAGTTATGTGTCCATCCAGGCGGGATGATATCAGTTGTTCAGCGTACTCATGATACAACGAAATTCACGATGCTCCATCCCTTCGACTGGCCAGCTTGCCTTTGATTTACCCGAGGGCCGTGCCAAGTCCGCCTCAGCCCTACAGGGCGACACGACCATTGGTTCGCTGCGGTGGCTCTAGCCGTATTAGCAATCCAGCTGTTACACCGTCTGCTCTCTTTGAAATCTTCAACAATTGATACCAGTATTACCGAAGTTATATCCGTGGTTTGGTGCTGGAATTCTGACGAACTGCCCCCGCGTCCAAGATAGGGGAAGAACGAGGGGCTTTAATTAAACTGCGATGCTTATTGAAATACTTAAAATCAGTCATGGGCGCGATCATTCCCTCGCATATTACTTACTTGTTTTAATCTAGTCTCCTTCAAAGATCATAAGCATGCTGTTGTAAGCATCTCAAGCAACCTGTGCACCGTACATGAAATACTGCTGCCTGACCCAGACAATCCTTGCTTCTTGCGTCACCCGGTAATGATTGGTCTTCGAATGCCCGTTCAAATTTAGCAGCGACTCGGCTGAAAGCGGAATGGTTGGTGTGGGTTCTCGGCGGGGCGCTAAGACATCAGCCAATGATGGAACTCCACTGCGCCCAATAATGAAGCAAATCCCTGCAGGCATCCATTTTTGGCTGGTAATGAACGGGTTACCAACCAACAGCTTACCATGTAACTTACCGTGCTGGTACCTCAAATTTGCCTTTTCCAGACGCCAAAAGCAACCTCATGGACCAGGCACCAGGCTATTGGCAGAACTTCAAATGGCTCGAATCTCCCCCGTCAATTTCCCAGACCCCTAGTCTCTGTCTGGCAGTAACGAGTCAACCCATCTGGACTACAGCCGCAAAATCGACTCGCGTGGTCTAGCTAGGTCCCCGCAATATTAAAGTCAGAGATAACGGCCTGCCCGCTGCGCAGCGCGCTCCACACCAGCCAGCTTCACTGCAGCATCACTCATCATTCCGTGAGCTCCGGCCGAGGATCCAGCCTCCATCTGCCACTTCATTAAACCTACGATATAAATATCACATCAAAGGACCCTGATCGTCCTGTTTCTTTGTCCACTAGTCCTTACTAGACGGATCTTCGACCACTAGCGTGGAACATCACCCTTTCTTATCCCATGGAATCGATGCTTGCTTCGACTGTTGATCTCATGGCTCGTCGTTTCTTCCCAGGACATAGCGCCGCATTAGGCCTGAGTCTATTCCTCTTTCTGTTTATGTTCCTTCCGACGCTCGTGGTCTTGCTAGCTGTCGTGGTATTCTTCCTGTTCTACTATCCTCGTCTTCAGAAGCCGTCGTCACATGATCGTTAGTATCTGTTTTTGGAAGCAGACGCTTGGTATGTATGCTGCAACGGTCATGAGATTGCTGATGCTGATCATGTTCTAGTACAATATAATATATGGAATACGGAGTTTACGACATGATACCACCGGGATTTTGACAATGTTGTTCATATATCATGTATTATTATGTGGCATGATATACACCACGAGAGATTCTACCTTTCTATATTAATCCTATTTTTCTTGACATGAAAGTACCAGAGAAAGCGTTTTCTTATAATGTGGTTATAGTATATAAATACTACTAAGTATTAGACCCATGTGCAATTGAAGCTGCGATGCCTTCATTGCTTCGAAATTAGCAGTCGGGGCCAGTAGAAGACTATGTGGATCAGATATATTAAGCAAGTGTCAGCTCCTGACAACTGCATAGTCTACCGAAGCCAGTGGCAAGATTACTGTGACATAGTATCATCAGTAAGGCTTTCACACATCTGGTACTAGTCACTTCATCCCGACAGGGGTGCAATCCCGTAGTAACAATCAGCCTATCCAACATTCTGTACCCAGACTAGCGTCAACCTTATCACTATTAGCATACCAGCTTTCATGGTCTGGACTTGCCTGCCTAGCTCACCCTCTACCTAAATCCCCTACCACTATACTACTTACTCTGTTCTTCTCTCAAGTTCCTACTCAATAATAACTTAACTGAGTATGTGCACAATAGTATAAAACGAAGTGAATTGTCATCAACGAGATCTTTCTCCTTACTATATATAGTAGCTTGAGTGAGTCGAACTACATACCAATAGTCCGGTCAACGCCTCACCTAGAGTAGACCACATAACTCTTTCCTGGACTGGAAAGAGCAGCATATCAAGTGCAGCAGATCTTAGTCGTAGGATAAGTACCCATCCTAGCCTCAAATCAAAGCATGACGTGTGAAGGCGGTGTACCTCAATATACACCTCGGATCTGAAGTTCACCCCACCATTCGGAACTCCGTCACTCCTCAAACACCCAACTCCCCACCAACTATACAATCCTCCCAACCGAAACGGGCAAAACAGCCTTTCTAAAAGAAAATAACCTATCAAAAGTGCACAAACTCAAAATCCCGCTATGACTTCAACAAACCAACTCACCCACCAACAATGTGCCTACACAGCACCCCGGAGTTCAACTTCGGAACTCCGACCACGGGAGCGGGGATGACAGCATAGGTGGGGACTCGTCCATATAAATTTCCCCATGGGCACCAGCAATTACCATTCAACTTTACCTCACAAATAACACAAGAAACAACTTCACTTTGATTGACCCTCAAACCAATACCACATACATACATACATACACCCAACCAACAATGACAACCTACACAACCGACCACGCCCCCGCGGTGCTCCAAACCCACGGCTGGCGCACCCTCAGCAACTCCGTCCCCTACATCCTCCCCTACCTCAAACCCAACATGACCATCCTCGACATCGGCTGCGGCCCAGGGAGCATCACGATCGACTTCGCGCGACACGTACCCTCAGGCCACGTAACCGGCGTCGAATACGTCTCCGACCCACTAGAGCAAGCACGCACGCTCGCCTCCTCGCAAGGCATCACAAACATCACCTTCCAAGTAGCTGACGTCCACGCCCTCCCGTTCCCCGACAACACCTTCGACCTAGTGCACGTGCACCAAGTGCTCCAACATATCGCGGACCCCGTGCTCGCGCTGCGCGAAATGCGCCGCGTGGCTAAACCCAACGGGGGGATTATCGCGGCCCGCGAATCCAGCGCCATGACGTGGTATCCTGAGAATAAGGGGATTGAGCTGTGGTTGGATATTACGACGAAGATGGCGCGGGAGAAGGGTGGGAATCCGCACCCCGGGTCGAGGATTCATGTGTGGGCGGAAGAGGCGGGGTTTGTGCAGGAGAGCATTAAGAAGACGGCGGGGTCGTGGTGCTTTAGTAGTCCTGAGGAACGGAGGTATTGGGGGGGTTCGATGGCGGGGAGGGCGGCGAATTCGGGGTTTGCGACGCAGGCGCTGGAGGGGGGGTTTGCGAGTAGAGAGCAGTTGGAGGCGGTTGTGAGGGGGTGGGAGGAGTTTGTGGAGTGTGAGAGGGCGTGGTTTGGGTTGTTGCATGGGGAGATTGTTTGTTGGAAGTAGGGGTGGTTACTAGTTATTGGGTGTGTTAAGGGGGAGGGAGGTTTGTATAGTATGTATGTAGTACTGCTCATATGCACTTCTGGTATTTGTTGTCCTGCTGTGAGGGGTGAGGTACCGTGTATATATGTGATGATGACTAGTTGAAGGGTTGATATGTCGAACAGTAATCACTATAGTACTTATATATTCACTCAACACAGTTCATTGTATTGTTTCTCAGAGCGTATCCTCATAATTGATGTGGTGTCATAAATACCAGAGACACTAAGATATATCATATCGACAGAAAGTGTAGTGAGTTATCAGTAGAGCGAGAACATGACCGCCAAGGAGACATGAAAATGTATCTACAAGTTGACCGACGACACATTGAGACACTCTGATTTATGTTGTGGGCACCTTTAGTATCAAATATATTGTTTGGTAGAAGGTAGTTTGAGTTAAATGCATAATAGAGACAGCTAAACAATCCCGAAAGCTATGCGAATAGAAGTTGTTTATTAACGAACAGAAACAGGTATGCCGCATCTACCATCCATCCTCCTCGTAGTCATATGCAGGCTCCTCTCCACGCTCAATGATAGTAGTCTCGCGCTCGTAGACGACAGGCGGCCGGTCATAGTCATACGACTGTTCTTCACGCTCCTCTTCTTCCTTTTCTTCCTCGTGCTCATCTGTTGTTCTCGTTAGTAAAAATTTTTATCATGACCATGGATGTGGTCTTGGGGGAAGGGAAAGGGGACGTACGAATCTCGTGGGAAATGAATGCAGCGCCGAGAGCACCAACAGCCAGACCAGCTGCGCCACCCATAAGCATGTTCTTACGGTCCTTCTTCTTCTGCTCCTCTTCGGAGATCTGCTGGGCCTGGGGGTCGGGGTAGTACCCGCCCTCCTGCGGCGGAGGGGGGCTTCCGTAGTAGCCCGGACCACCGGCCGGGGGAGGACCAGGGGGAGGCATGTCGCGGGACATGTCAGCGGGAAGCTCCCATTCTGTGCGGCCGGAAGGCATGTGGACGTAGTAGGCGCGGCGGACGCTGGGCTCCCACTCCTGGGCCCAGTCCATGGGAAGAGGAGGGGGAGGGACGGGAGGAGGGCGAGCGGAAGGAGGAGGGCTGGCGTAGGGTGGACGAGGAGCAGGAGAGTCGAAGCCGCGCTCGCCACCTTCGTAAGGAGGACGAGGAGCAGGGGAGTCGTAGCCACGCTCGCCGCCTTCGTAGGGAGGCCGGTCACCGTATGGGGGACGGTCGTAGGGAGGACGCTCCGGCGGGGGAGGACCGGAGTTGTATCTCTCTGGAGGGGGGCGCTCATAGGAAGGGCGGTCGTAAGGAGAACCCTCGTAACGCGGACGGTCAAAAGGGGGCCGCTCCGGGGGAGGACCACCCTCGTAGGGAGGACGGTCGTATGGCGGACGCTCGTATGGAGGGCGCCCGCCGTAGTAGGGTTCTTGTGGTGGGGGGTAGTAAGACATGGTGGTTATGGAAGGATTAGGAAGTTAGGAGAGGAAAGTAAGAAAGATGGAAGGGAAGAAAAGAACAAGGGAAGGATGAAAGACCCTTAAATATCCAAAGCGGCTCCGGAGACCCTGTCAGGTGGAGGGGGGAAGTTTGGACTTTGGACACGGATGCATCATTTGGGGGTGGCCCCTCTTCGACTTCACCCTGCCGCTGGCGCGTAAGTAACAGTTAGGCCGGGATTAACGGCTCCCAGGGATTCGCACTCAGCCCATCGGGACCCAGACACGCGCTAAAAGTAAGGAGAAGGGTTCCCCACTGGGTTATTAGCTGGGATGGGGAAGCGTCAATAGTCGGGTGGATGAGTGGTGACTGGGAGGCTGTAGATCTGGCAGTCTGGAGATGCAGAACGGGTTTAGGCAGAGACGTAAACAATGGACGGTATCATGGCCCCTGAAGGGTGGTGGATCCCGGGATCAACCGGAGTCTAGATTGAAACGCATTTTCTATTCGCAAATATCAATGGATGGACTGGACACAATGGCTGGACGGGTTTATCCTGGTGAAGGCATGCTGATGATGATTGTACAATGGCAAGTAACCAGCTGCAGAGAGGCAGCAAGATGCGTCAGATGGAGGGGCGTTGATGCCTAGCAGACTTAGCTAATAGTTCGCTCTTAGCCATGCAATGCAGTCAGTCACTCATGAAATGAAACCGACCACATCGAATCAATGCTAAGAATAATTCTCCGTCTGACTTGTTCCTCCGACCCTCCCCTTTTCGGTTGCTTGGCGCCACACAGGGCTGGTACTGTGGAACTGGTCTTCCCAGCCAATCGGAATACATACTATTTCATAAGCCACAGCTATAGCCCCACTGCGTATCATCCCCGTATCATCGATCATCATCCTGGCAGCGGGTTATGTCTTCCCCGTTGGGCAGGGTTCCAGAAGCCGGGTTGTTCAACCGGGTGAGCATAGCCACCTTGAAGTGAGATTTCATATTGGATAATTGCATCATGCTAAAGAAGAGAAAAGTGCCTCCAAGCGAACCTCTCTAAGCGAAATGCAGCAACGGCGCAAAAGCAAACTATTGCCGTAGTAGCCGCTGTATCTGGAACGTCCATTGATTACGCCAAGACTAGCCCCTCCGATAGCCCCTGACCGAAGCAGCCACGTGTGTCTTACCGAGTGGCTGTACATCCACTGTTAGACTTAGTGGTAGACCGTAATAATGACAGGCTCAGCCACATCTGTCGCTGTGCATTCCAGATGCAGTCATCGCTGTCGGACCTGTCCTGACAACACTGTGCCAAGAGCGTACTTACTGACGGATTACATGAGAAGAAAAGAGTCAGTGCCTCGTTGCCTACAGTTAGATTATGCGCCAGGAAGTCTACTTGGCTTGGCAGGCGATGTATTAGATATTGTTGCATCGGAGCGGGATTTGAGGGTATCAAAATGGGCCTACTATTGCCGCAGAAAATCCCGCAATCCATGAGAAAGATCATCTCCGAGAAGTAGTAGTTTGCATTCTGAATTGTCTAGACTAAACCAGGCAGCATTATTGGCAATCTCGTTTAATGTAACCATCCTCCTCGCCCACCATCTAACATAAACCCTCCGTCTTCTTCCCACATCTCCGAACCCACCTCCGTAGCTCAATATACCCCTCTACTTTACCACCACTGTGCAGTCGGGTGTTAAAATACCCGGTGCTATGACATAGGTCTTAATGAACCCCTGTCGCTTATCCTCCAGCAGTGCCAAGATCGCTGGATTGTCCACTGCCAGGATAATAAAATGCAGCAACACTTGAAGCTCGTTAGCCACCGATAAAACGCGACCCTAGAGAGAATTCAACTTACCCTATAATAACATAGGCTGCAATGAGCAAAGACCCTTCCAAATAGTTGCTTCGGCCATCCAAGACTAGGAAGTTGACAACAAAGGCCGTGACGAACAGACAGATGGTCTCGAATAGCGTGAAGTACAAGGACATGTCCTTGTCCATACACCAACCCAGGATGACCACCAAAGGCGTGACGAAGATAGCTGTGACAAATGAGCCCCTACTCTCAAGAAAAATAAAACAATTAGAACATACCGATTTGGATACTACTTCCTACCGATACACCGATCGCCAGGTCCATCTTGTTCTTGGTGGCCACACTGACGGCGGTCACGTGCTCGGCGGCGTTGCCAACAATAGGGAGGATGATTAGACCGATAAAGGCTTCACTGACAGACGAGCTCTCAATCATGGTTGGGATAGCGTCGACAAGGAACTCCGCACATACTGCGACAAGACCGGTCGACACTAGAAGCATCACCACCGCTGCGGTGCGAGACATTTCGGGTTCGGGCTGCTCGGGGACCGTTTCAGTTGGGTTGTTGGCCACGGCCGTGGGCATGCGAGAAGCACCCCGGGCAAACTGAACGGCATTTCCCGGTGGTGGAGGGCGGTTGGTGAAAGACGGTAGAGAATGCGTTCGTCGAAGGCCATAGGGATTCGAGGGACTTGCGGGCACCGTCGAGTTAGGAGCGGCCAAGTTGCTCGAGAAAACAGTGTTGCTTAAGAGAGATGGAATGGTTGGACGGAAGGGTGATCGCCTTTTGGCAGGTTCGGTTGCTTCTCCAGCTTCTAACGTAGGCTGAGGATGATCGAAGGCGGGTTCTGTCTGAGATGTTTTTATGGATGGGCGGCCGGTCACAGTTGTGCCCTTCACAGATGCGGCGGTATTATCCTTTTCGGCACGACGCTGCTTTCGTCGCTCGCGCCTTTTAGCCTTTCGATCCTCCTTGGAGGCTTTGTCCTGTGGTTGTCCGAAGTCTCGGGTCTGAGGTTCATGATCGGCATCGTATCGGCTGTCATCTCCAAAATCGATGACAAACGAGCCAGAACCGTCGGCTTGAGTGACACTCAGGTCACCCGCAGAACCAGCATGCTCGTCTATAACAGCTGCAGGAGGCATATCGGCCGAGGACTTCTTACGGAATGACTGTGGAGAGACCGTGCCATGCGAGCTGGTGCTCGATTTGCGATGACGCCTATGTTTCATGGCCCTCTTTATACGCTTGGCGGTGGACCAGGAGGTTGTCGTATCCACAGACTCATCCGATGAACTGCTGGAGTCTGACGAACTGTTCATGAATTCAGCCAGAACACCGGGGTGAGATTCCTCATCAATGATCTGTTGTGGGATACTGGCGTAAAGATAGGCGTGGGATTTGAGCTGGAATATGATGTACAAAACGTACACCAGGAGCAAGACCTGATCGAAGAGTTAGAACGGTATGACATGATTGGCAGCTGATACTACTTACAACACTTGTTCCGCGGCTAACTTTGAGCGTGTATTTATCTGCGTCTCCGGCGTCCGACCAAGAAGCGTGGAACGCCGTCTGGAAACGTCAGCATGTATAGGGTGAAATGAAGGGATGCGCAGACATACTGGCAAGAGCAAACTCATGACACTCAAACTGAGAAGACATGCACTCATTTGGGTAACAGTGCTATTATAGATCTGGCACAGGTTAGTTTGGCAAACGCGTACAGCTCAGTTACTGGCAGAATTACCTGTTCCTGGAAGCGCAAGCCTCCCAACAGAAAGGCCATACCCAAGATCAGCAGTAGGTTTGCTAAGATGGATCCCAGCAGGGATGCTTGGACGATCCGAATCTCATTCTGGACCAAGTTAGAGCGACCCTCAAGTCTGTTGCAGAACCAGTTGACTCACCTTGACTAGAGCAATACTGAACGAATCCGCTGTGATTAGTATCTGTGTGTGCACATGCTCTTATAAGCAACAACTTACATGCTACCGAACCGTTAGCAACAGTCAGGGGTAAATGGCTGGAATCGGGAACATACAAGATGATCAACTCTACTGCATTTCCAAAGGTGACGTTGATGAGTGCACCCACAGTGTCACCCAATCGACTAGCGACACACTCGGTGGCATGGCTGAGCAAACCGGCCAAGGGGATGATAGCTATCGCGTTCATGGCAAAGACCAGGCCTGGATTAAGTCCAGCGGCCTGAACCGCAATGCCGACAGGGACGAAGACGAGCAGCACATTGACCCAGCTGTGGCACAGGGCGCGTTTGGTGTGTCCGGTGAAGCGAACAATTCCATCCTTCAACCGGACGAACAGTGGGCGCTCAGTGGTTTGATTGGCATCTTTTTCCGACTCCGGGCTGGCCGGGTCACGTATACCTTCTTTCACTTGAGCATCTTGAGCCGAAGCGTCCTCAGAGGACTGGGTGTTGGACTGGTTTTGACCCTGGGAATTATTCGGGGTAGACGCGTGAGCTTTCGCCCACGAGTGAATCCGGTCTGCATAGCAAGGAGATAAGATGTTAGTCAGGGGGGTCAAGATCGATACAATCATCGATGAGGTGTCGAAAGAAATCGCTAAGGGCCTCTAGTGGGCCAGGGAAGGGATGGCGATAGGAGGCAGATAGGGAGAGGCACTCACGCATGTATTTCAGAGCCAGGAACGGAAAGGATCAGATAGAGAAGGCAAGAGGGGCCCTCGATAAGACGTGTGTGATAAAGTGGTAAGAGGAAGCTGTGTCAAACACAGGAACTGAAGAAGCAAGCCAAGCTTCAGGAAGGAGAATATAGATAGGAAGAGAGGGTCCCTAGAAGTAACCTGCGCGACCGGACTATTATAAGGGAATGGAGAAGTCAACCTTTCTGGGACGGGGGGGGGGGCCCTGTGGCATGGAAGCAGGACCAATGATGCTTGCCAAGACAGCAGGATGATCATCCTGATCCTGACCTTATTCCGAACTGGAGCCATGGTCCGCCCCGTTTCGCAGCACTTGAGTCGCAGTGAATTGCCGTCGCCTCGACACGCAGCTTGTCTCCACCTCACACCTTATCAATCGTAGCCAACAGTTGCTCTAACATCCTATCACATCACTTCTAGATGCCTACATGGACTACTCCAAGTACCGCTGAGGTCATCTCCTCCTGTGGTATCTCCGATCAGAACTCGGAAAACTGAATTCCAATGGTGTCATCGGCTATTTTTCAATTTCGGACTCGGAGATGTCAGCGATCACGGGCGGGACTTCTCCGTTTGTCAGTCGACAAAGAAGCACAAAAGTTGAATACTACTAATGATGAATCAGATAGCTACTATGATTTTTGGACCGCCCGATGGGATGGAGGTCTCCACCCCTGGGCCGCGGATCCATAGGGGCAAATCTCCATCCATCTCACCTTTTCCAGAATCCGTCCATGAGATGCACACCTACGACATCAACAGTGGGGCCAGCGAAACTAGGGTTGAAAGGAGTCAACAGCAGTTAATTACGAGATTTACAAGACTGGATTATAGAATCTTGTAGCTCTATTTCGGGTGCCGTGGCTTGCAGAGGTAAGGGGGAAGAAGCCCTGTTACGCAACGGATAGAACAGAACACAGACACACAGAACGATGACTGAAAGTTGTGAATTCCATAACCCCGACCGAGAATTGAGGCCAGAACGGGCTGGCTTGGAAGTGATTTGCCAAGTCCACCTGTCTTTCTCAACAAATAAAACTCTTCCCCCAAATCTTCTCCCCGAGAGACCCTCCAATCAGACCTGCTGATTTTCTGCGCCTGCCCCGAGGTCCACTAGTGGCTCGTTCTTGATTGGTCGGCACTACGTCAGGAGTCAGCCTCGTTTCGGTAGCATTTCTCCGGATTCCGGTATCCCATACCCGTACTTTACAGGGGCGCCAGCAGCTTTGGGTAACGCGTCACATGAGCTTGTTCCTGCAAAGGCTCAATGAGCTTTCGTCAGCGTCAGAATCTCTCCGGAATGTTGACAGGTCTGCTCGTCGCTCAATACGTATTCAAGGTACAAAGTATTTTCAGTATCTCTCTCATACGTCCACCTTGGCCATTCAGCGCTGTTCCTTAAAATCCGCTGACTCACGATCTAGACCATGGACTCGTCATCCCCAACCGTCTCCGCAGCAGTGTGGCTGAGCGAGAAGTTATGGCTGTGCCGAGGACCGTTGTGATGGAACTGCCATCGACGATTGAGTTCATATTGACGGTGCCTTCGGACAGATTCCATCCTATCATTATAATCTCAGATCACTGTCGCTTATTGCGTTTCCGGCTTGGCATCTGTAAATGGAATGTGAACCAGACAACTCTGGCTTTCTTCATTGTTTCTCAACAAAGTATATCTGGATATTCCGGATACGATGAGATCATGACGGCCCAGCGCGCCTCGTAACCCCGCAACAGCGTCCGATTTGGAAGATGCATGTCCGGATGTTAGTGCATCTGAGCGTCTTGGCCAGTGGGTAGAAGTACGAAGAATAGTAACCACGACCAGAGTACATATGCGGGGTGATGTCCTAGCGTACGCTGGTACCTTTACAGGCATGATGTGTCCGTCCACTCGTCATCATGTCGCGCTGGAGAAATGTCAGCCAACCACTCGAGCACCTGTTCCATTCATTGCGAATTGGCTCAAATTGTAGAACACGAGTCATCCCATGGCAAAAGCATCATTTATCCTCCCCGAATACCTGTAGCGACAGCCAGTGTATAGGTCACGTGATCAAATGCAGAGGGATGTGACGGCTAAGGTTTCATCCGCTCACATTATCGTCCGACTCCTTTTCTTTCCTCTACTAAATACTGGCTCGTCGGGGAGTTACGGTTAAGACCAATCGAATATGTCAGAGATCTTAACTTACTACTCGGACTCAGATCCATATAAGATGGGAAATGATATTGTTTATATGCAAGGTTACTGCTCGCCCAAAAGACTAGATCCTCAACATTTGAACTACGTATTTTGGCATCATCTGATACTGTCAATCAGCCAACCTGGCCAGCTAGAGAACACTACAAAGAAGCCTAGCCTGCTATTCCCCTAACTATGTCAGCCCTAAACCTCGATCAACAGCTATCTGATGACCGAATTACCCAGCCGATAATGCTGCGGACGCCCCGTGCAGAAGAAACCTTCTTCTATCGGCATTTGGCTCGGCACGCGTCACGAGATCCAGGCACGGCAACCCGACCCGGATGCGGCCGTCACTCAGCCCGGCTCGATCGATGATCTTCGGCGTGCTAAGGGGATCAGAAGAGAGAAATTTCTTCATCTAAATCTACGGTTCTTGTTTAATCGGCCCATATGCGAACATACGCAGTATCCTGCTTCCCGTAACCTTAGCTGTACGACACAGCAGTCAATGCACAATGGCTCCCTCAAGGAGCGCTAGCGAGGGTAGAATGGCCAGGTTGCTGAGGTAGGCCACTGTCGCAGTACCTGTGTAGTTGGGATGGAACTAAAGTTTTCAATAGTATATTAAATCCCTGGACATGGAGACGACGGCTCGACTTGGACACTCGGTCCTTCCTTATTATGCTGAAGGGTGCTTTGCCACCGACAATTGTTATTGCGATGTAGGTCACATTGCGTATCGTATCTCGAATCAGAGTAGCTGATATCCAGCAGTTACCAAAGTAGTGCGATATCTGACATCACCCTCACGATCGGGTACCTATCAGCTCTCATTTCGGTCCTGTCTCAAGCACTGACACCGCGGGCCAAGTTCATGCGGATCATGTTTTATGATCTCTTGTCAACATGTGTATCAGCTTCTCTCTGCTGCTTAGCAATATTCTGCGCCGTACGAGCGAGACAACATAACACCCCTCCCGATGCTAGCGAGGCCGTCCGGAATGGCTTCAGTAGCGATGCCTGTGCCGTGTCCGCTATATGGTTAATATTCATGATTTGGTATGTCCAGGTTCTAGTCGATAGCGCTTTCAGTTTCACTAAACCTATGTAGGGCCGCAAATACTATCCGTGCTTGGCGCCCGCAGGAGCTGCAGGATCCTATGGTAGCTTTCTCGATCTTTTCTTCGGTTACTATTACTCGCGGTGGCATGTTCACCACACTATCCGAGGGTCTTTCATTCGTTTCAAGACTGTTGAAGGGGTTTATGCTGGGGTTTGCCATTGCCACTGGGGTCTCTCTCCTTATTCTACCAATCACTAGCCGCGGACATGTCTTCGACGATATCAGGGGTTACGTCGCGCAGATCGATAACGTACTCCAGGCTCAAATCGACTTTGTTAAGGGGACGTCGGAGGTATGGACCGGAAGCCAAGGGCTTCTGAAGAGGACACGCACGGCACGAAGTATGCGAGACATGCAAAGCAGTCCCAGTTCGGATTTGGAAGCAAAGCAGAAGCGCTTGACAGCATCAATCACCAAATTGAACGGGTTACACGGGAAGCTACAGTCAGACCTGCTCTATTCGAAAGACGAAATTGCATGGGGCAAACTATCGGCAGGCGACCTGAGCAGTATTGGAAGGCTGCTACGGGGTATTCTGCTGCCCCTTTCAGGAATGGCTATGCTACCTGAGGTTCTGGACATGATTGTCAGGAACGAAGGAACGCGCAACAGCAGTGTGAGATCGCTCGACGCCGAGGAAGATTCTGTGAAACAATCCGAGATGCAGAAGGTAGCCCAAACGCTTCAAGACCGCCTCGTGGACTCTTCCAGATTGGTGACAGTTGGATTACAATATGTTTTACTGGCACTTGGGCTTGCTAAGCGGAAGAAAATTGAGAAACAATACTCAGGAAAGGCAGATGAAGAAGGGACCGGAGAACTACTCACACCACTAGAGCCACAATTCGCACAGCGATTTGAACAAGAAATGCGAAACTACTTCTCACGCCGCAAGGACCTTACAAGAAATCTCGCATCTCTTGAGGCGTTCAGTGTCTCAGAGAAGCCGGATGATGCCACCTCCGAGGAGGACCTGGCAGCCATTGCGACTGACCCTGACGTCAAGCAGGAGTTCTTCCTCATTCTCTTCATGGGACATCTGCAGGACAATCTACTGACCGCGACCCTGGACTTGATCCGTTTCGCAGATGACCGAATTCAGGATGGCACTATGAAGCGCAGCAGACTGATTCTCCCCAGACTCAACACCATCCGTAAATGGCTCTCCCTTAATACCGACCACGACACCAAGTCTGCTTCGGACAGGAGACAATCATCTCATGTCGATCCAGCTTCTGCCCTTGGCCAGACCGAAGCGAACAACTTCCCAGATCCCGAGCACCTGCCCCCGGCAAACTGGTTTGAGAAAGGCAGCCTGGCGCTTCGCTATTTATCGCACATTATCAGTTCAGAGCAAAGCATTTTTGGTTTCCGCGTTGCCGCCGCTGCATTTTCTGTCGGTATTCTTGCATACCTGCGCAAAACGCAGGACTTCTTCATCCACCAAAGATGCATCTGGGCCATGATTGTCATTGTGATCGGAATGAACCCGACCAGCGGACAGACAATGTTCGGCTTCGTTGCACGCATCGTCGCAACAGCCGTCTCATTAGTCCTGAGTTTGATTGTCTGGTATATTGTGGATGAGAAGACCCCAGGTGTCATAGTCTTCCTCTACCTCGCCAACGTCTTCGAGGTAAGCCAGCATCCTCTACATACCAGCCACCTACTAACCCATCCAACAGTACTACTTCTACGTGAAAGTCCCACAATATTTCGGAGCCTCCGTGATCGCCATCGTCACCCTAAATGTCATCGTAGGCTACGAGCTACAAGTAATCCCTCCCAAATCTCCTCCAACACAAACCACTCTAACCCAACCAGGTCCGCAAACTCGGCATCGAAGTCGCCACCTCCAACGGCCAACCCTACTACCCAATCTACCTCTTCGGCCCATACAAACTCGCCGCCGTCGCCGCCGGCTGCGCTATCTCCTTCTTCTGGGTAATCTTTCCCTACCCCATAACCGCCAAAACCACCCTCCGCAAGACCCTGGGACGCGGGCTCTTCGTCCTCGCCAAATTCTACAGCTGCATGCACACGACCATCGAGCTCTGGCTCACCGGCGAACTCGGAAGCAACAACACCACCACCGAAGACGGTGACATCCGCTCCGCATCCTCCACTCTCCAACGCACCCGCCACAAAGTCTTCAAAGAAGAAATGCTCCTCCTCAACAGCCTCCGCATGCACAGCCACTTCAGTTCCTTCGAGCCACCTATCGGTGGGAAATTTCCCCGTGCAACTTACGATGAAATCATCTCACAGATCCAGCGCATGCTCACCAGCATGGCGTTGATGGCGCATACCACTCAGAACATGGATGCTTTGTCCACCACAACCACAACCAACTCCACTAACAATAGTAAAAATAATAAATGGATCTCCCGCCTCGCCTCAATAGCCCTCCAATCCAGCGGCTTCAAATCGCACAAAATCACCTCCCTGCTGTGCCACTTGTCCGCTTCGGTGCAGAATTCTCAGCCGTTACCGCCGTATCTCGAGACCGGGGATACATTCCCACTTGCGAGGGAGCTGCAGCGCATTGATGAGGAGTTGTTGAGTATTCGACATGTGGAGGATCCGGCGTTCTCGGCGTTTGTTTGTCTGGAGGTTTTGAGGTCTGTGGTTAGTTGCTCGTTGGATGATTTGTTGAGGTATGTGGTTGATTCCCCACCCTTTTCTTCTTTATATATACTTGATATGATGTGGACGTGCTTGCTAATGGAATTTCTTGTTATAGGAATGTGAAAAGCTTGGTTGGGGAGTTGAGCTTTGATTTAAGTGTTCGGGATGGGGGTGAGATGCAGCGGTTGTTGATGCAGGAGGATTAGGTGGTGGGTTGGGATGTGTGTAGATATTGTTGTATAATAGCATGAGATGTATATACTGCTTTTTATTATATCTACATTTTCATTAGCATGGCATGCTCGTTTACCTAGGTTATGTTCTCAGATAAGTAGACTGTGACGAATAAAGATCAAATGTCTATAGTAGCATACTGCTAATCGAACTATATACATACACATACTATGAACACAAAGAACAGAATCTAACCCCTAAGTACTATACTCCACCCCCAAAATCCCCCAGCTAATCCTTCTGCACCTATCTACACCCTACAAAGCAACCCACTCCTTAAATCAAACTCCCACTCATCACTCCCCACTCCAGAGTACACCCAAAGACTCCCCTTCGGATCAAACCTCCTCTTAACCTCCACCAACCTCTCATACCCATCTCCATAGAAGTCCCTCTTCCAGGTACTACTAAACGGATTGCCCTCATTCATATACGCCCCCATATTCGGCGCCCAATTCCTCCACACCGGCTCCAGCACACTCTCATACCACTCCGCCGCCTCAGCCAACGACGTCGCAGGGTCACCTGTTGCGTTCACAGAGCCGCCATATGCCATGACGTGTGCGTATGCGCTGCGCCATGACGGAAGAACGCTCCCGCGGCGCTGTTCGGGCACGTTCGCGGTGCCGCGGCCGCCCTGGAGGCCGAAGATGAGGAGGGAGCCGGAGCCGGATTGCGAGGTGGAGATTTGCTGTAGGTAGTGGATGAGATCCGGCTGGGGGAGAGTGGAAAGTTCGGATTTGCCCAGGAGGCGGCTTGTGAAGAGGCTGGCTGCGCCGGCGGATTGGCTAGCGAGGAAGTTGGGTTTGATGTAGGACCAGTAGGATTGGCTGGTTGGGGGTGTGAGTTTGATGGTTATTTGGGTTGTGTTGTTGGTGAGTTGGGTGGAGAGGTTGTGGAGAGTGGTGTTCATGGCTTGGGCGGTTGAGTTGTAAGCGATTAAGCTGATGATCACTGTTGGACCAGGGAGGACTTCGTCGAGGCCAGTGAAGGTGCTTGCTGATTCGCCGGTCGCGGCCATGATGGTGCCTGTGATACCGGAGTCCATGAGGTGTGGGATCTGGGACGCTGTTTCGGCGAAGGCGGTCCAGGATGCTAGCTCTGAGGCATTGGACTTCTTGGATGCGTAGAAGGTCAGACCGCCGGTTACGACGTTCTCTGGGATTGGGTGTGTTTGGAGGATAAATTCGGTCACTACGCCGAATTGGCCACCACCGGCGCCACGAACGGCCCAGAAGAGGTCTTGGTTTTGGGCGTCGTTTGCAGTGAGGATGTGGCCCTCCGGGGTGATGACTGTGACTTGGTAGACGTTGTCGGAGGCGAGGCCGTAGTGGCTGGATAGGAGGCCGTGGCCTCCGTTTTGGATCAGGCCGCCTAGACCTACTGTGGCGTCTTCGCCGCCTACGACTGTCCGGTTGTGTTGGGTTACGGCTGTGGTATAGACTGTGCCCCAGTTGTTGCCGCCGCCGCAGATTAGCACATCTGCGGTTTTGTTGGTGCCGGGCACATGCCAGGTTGGGTTGTGGTGGATGTGATTGAAGTTGTGGGTCCAGATTGAGAGGGAGTAGGCACCGGTTGATCTTGAGGGAGTAGGTTAGCTGAAATGAACTCATTGAGTGGATAGAGTGATGAGGGAGTACGTACCGTCCGTTAAGGTCGTGGCCTGTAGATTTCACAACGATGCGAATGTCCCGCTGCGATGCCCATGACATGGCCGTTGCGACCTGCTCTTCGGTAGTGGCATTGACGATGTATTGGGGCATGCCGCCGATACTGCATCCCTTGTCTTTGGTGTAACCGGCGACACCTGGGGGTACGCAGGAGTTGTTGTTGTAGATGGAGTAGTCGTTGCTTTCAGGCCATGCGGCATGGTAGGCTGCGTAGGACCAGTGGTCTTTCACGGAGGTGCAGTTGTACGACGAGCCCAGTGGGTTTCCTGCATAACATGAGGATGCAGCAGGAGCAGTTCGAATCAGAGACCCGCCAATAGATTGGTTCAGAGCAGACCACTCCTCAGTCGAAGGCCAAGCTGCATCACCGGGGGCGGTTTTGCAGTTGGCCGCAGCCAATGCTGGCAGGGCGATGAGTGACAGGAGTTTTGGAGGTATCATTGTCACGATGTTTGGGATATTGTTGATTCATTTTGGAATATTTGAAAAATGCCAGGTCTTATATATTCTGTGATAGAACGCGAATACGACTGAATTTCCATGCTGTTGTGATGCTCGGGATGGTACCTTCGTCTTGGATATCCTGTATAGGAAATTAAACACGAATACGCCGCGATCTACTGTTGGTGGAGACAATCTCTGCGACATCCAAGGACACTCCATCAAACCCCACAAATATTCTATTTTAGACGGTTCCTAGCCCACTACTGTACCAGGTTGATGTAAATCTGGGAGGCAATGTTCTCATGGCCTGCTCTTTGCCTGGGTCTCCCATTTCGCATCCCCGGCCTCCTTTGGCCGGTTGGGTGACGATGTGAAGACTTTGATAACTGGAGAAATCATAACGGGCGCACATCGACTGTTATGGTGGGTGGGGACTCTCTCCAATAAAAGATTCTCGAATGAGTCGACGCAGTCAACTCCAAGTATACGGATACGTTCCGTTGACTGCCGGTTGTGAGGAATAGCAATGAGCAAGTGCCTCGCGGTTTTACGCGTGCCGCCCGCCGATCCCCCTACAACATCCCTGAACACCAACAGGCATCAACCATGTCCATGTCTTGCATGAGTCGGACATTCCTCCGCCATTCCCGGGTACAGAGATTAGGCTTCCTCCCACGGATACTTACACTCAACACGCCACAATGTCGCAAATTCACCCAAACTCCTCGAGTGTGCAACTCCACCCCAATCTACTATCCGCGTCCCATCTCTTACGCATTTGATCCTGCCACTCCAGCAACCCAGTCTAGTTCAACATCTCCAGCATTCTCATTTCTACACCCATCAAACCTCACCCAGGATGCAGAATACCAACATGCCATCCCCCTCAACCCACAAAAACTAAAAGTCCCCTGGCCAACCTCACTCCCCTGCGCTCTGCAATCCAAATACTGGCGCGAAGCAGAAGTCGCAGTAAAAGACTTATTGCAGACCCTCTTCCCATCCCACAACAACCCCAAGGGAGAAAAATACCTCAATGCAGTGACAGAAGGAGTGGTATCCTACGCAATCCACCTCTTCCCACTATGCGATCTAGCTGGAATCAAACTCTTCTCCAGGACGTTAGTTCTAGCTTTTTTGCACGACGATGCCGTCGATGCGGGGAATCTCAACGATGATGTGGTCTTGATCCCTACAGGAAAGAACAGCAAGCCATCCCACACAGCATTCAATATCATCTCAGACGAGATCCTCACTGCAGATCCCGTCAGTGGGGCTATTCTCATCGAAGATATCCTATCATGGGGCTCTACGTCTCGAAACCACCAGCAAGGACCTGCACGTTTCAGTTCCCTGGATGAGTATATCGTCCATGGGTTAGAGGATTTCGGAGCCACGCTTACTCTCCGCTGCGTGGAGTTCTCTATCACTGCTCCGCATTCTTCGTCCTCGCCGGCGGATCTTCGGAGTATCAACTACCTAAAGTCCCTCTGTGCGAAACATCTGCTCCTTACGAACGACTTGTACTCTTATGCCAAGGAAGTGGCCAGCGGAGATGCGGGTCTCAATGCAGTTCGAGTCGTGCAGGATCTCATGGGGGGCTCTGACTCCTCTGCCAAGATGATGGTCCGACTTATGCTACGTGATTTGGAGGGACAGATGGATGAAGAGTATACTCGACTCGTCACGACCAACAGTACGAATATTGACGAGACGCAATTGAACCACGCGCGAGCAATGATTATCGCTGCAGCAGGGAATATGTTCTTCTCAGCGACATGTGATCGGTATGCCAGGGCTGTGGAGGGGTCGAAATTGGTATAACTTTGTATATATCTACAATGACTGTACTCTGTATATAGTCACATAAAGATAACTATTAATAACCAGTCAATCATAACCTACTACTTATCTACTACCTCCTCCGTACTACCACCCTACGTTGCATCTCTCCATCGACAACCCCAACCAACCAACCAACCACCCAATCACACCCCCCTCCCGCCAAGCCCATTCCTCGGTTACAACCGACACTAACCAAAAGCAGTTTAGCTCGCCCACAACCGGTTAGATATAAATCCTCCCGTAGTCTCCCCCCTCCCATCAACCTCCCTTCCCTTTACTTACCTCATCATCGTCGCTTCGCTGCGTGTTGCGTCTGCTATAATGTTATGCGGACGTCAACCTCGACTATCTTCATTACCAACGACAACTAATAATAACTATATAGCTATCTGGGATATCATCTTCCTGCCTAATGTGTCGCACGAAGCGTGTTATCACCATGAAAGCAAACAAGTCAAAGAAGTGGTATTAAACCCCAGCCACGACAAGTCTCCTCTGAGGCCCTAATCATCCTTGAGCGAGTGTCGTCTGCTGTATGCCTCTTAATACCGATAAAAAGTGGATGTGCGATTCAACTTCATGTTGTTGCAAACCTAGAGCGAGGAATGGGATTTTTTCCTATCCCTTGCTGTGTCTCAGCATGTAGTCGCTGTCCTACATTTCTTGTTATCTCTATCTATCTGTCTATCTGGTCTGTATTGTATGATATTATGTATATTATGGATGGATGGATGGATGGATGATGTAGATCAGTAACTGCCATCGAACGATCGCCGATAACTATCCTCATTGTTCCAGTACAGCGTGTCGTGCTGGACTTCCGGACCTGTGGCTCCAAACTCCCATCCCAATATGAGCTTCGTCCATTGCATCAGGTGGCTGGCTACTTTGATGTGGCCGACGTCGGTCGGGTGCTCTTGCGGGTCGATGTCGTTGTGCTGTAGCACGCCCTTGGTGTCAAAGTAATAGACGAATCCGTCGTCTTGGAAATGCTCGGCCACGCGCTGGATCTCGGAGACGTAGAAGGGGGATTGTACGTAGGTGTCTCCGGAGCGGGTGAAGTTGCCCCAGAGGGACTGGGCATGTTGTCAGCGGTTGGTTTCTCGGCTTGGGGTAGAGGATGGGGGTGCATACCATGATGACGATCTGTGCGTTTGGCCATGTTTCGTGCACGCTGGTCACGAGCTCGACGTAGCTGTCGTAGAAGGTCGAACCGGGGATGTCATTCACGGCTCGGTGGTCGTTTGTACCTAGGTCAATGATAACTAGATCTGCCGCGCGATGGGCACTGAAATCCCACTTTTCGGGCTGGTTTCCGTAGGTGGCGTTGGCACGCACGCCTGCATCGGAGGCGTAGAACCATTGGTGTGTCTGATTGAGTTAGAGGCTTGTGTCTGCGGGATATAGGGAGAACTGACCATGCCGCGTGCCTTGTCCGCGTAGCATTGTTCATCCGTCAAGCAGATACCGGGATATGCCTGTGATGGTTAGATAGTGAATGCAAAGTGCAACGGGAACATACGGTGATCGAGTATTCGACGTCGCCTAGTCCAGCGGCGTAGTTGTATGCCCATGAGGAAAGTCCTTCGTAGGTGCCATATTGTCCAGATGCGAAGCTAAGCTGTTAGCTGTGGCGTGATGGTGGGAGAAAGGAACGTACGAATCGCCGATGATCTCCACTGTCTTGCTGTATTGAGGAACTGTAACAAGTTGTGAATCGGAAGCGACCGAGACACCGGCCAATTGAACTGTGCGACAGGTCAGTCAAATGTCTCCATGGTGGAGCGATAAACTTATCCATAGCCCCAGTTTGTAACTAGACAACCGTCAGCATGCGTTTCAATTGATGAAGAATTGCACTTACCTCTCATCTCAAATGTGTTGTTCTTGGCCAAATCCAACCCAGGGGTCCACGACCCGGCAAATTGATATGTTGAGTTCGCAGTCACATTGGAGAATTGCCAGTCCAAACCGTCAATCCTATAGAGTCAGCAGGAGAATCCAATATTTTTGCTCGGATCCCTACCGATAGGCCAAAAGGACCCCTTCACTCGTCTGCGGACCGAAGCTTACAGCAAGCTATGCCATGTCAGTTGAACGCGTCGCAGTATCTCATGACCAACGCTATCATACCTGCTCGCCCGTAAACCCAAGCTTGATACCCGGAAGTCTGTACCTGTTAGTCCGATGTCATCACCCAGGGAAATCGATTGAGACATACGACCACCCTGAAGGACCAGTCAGTTAGCAAGATACACGACCCGAATGATGTAATCATCACGGAAGACTCACAAGACACATATTTACTATCCCACCTCCCCTTATATGCGATCTCCGACGCGTCCGGTTGGTAAGTCCGCCAAGAGCCATCATCCAACGAGATAGCCTTAGCCTGGCCAGGGTAGGGATCCTCTCGAACCTGGCCATTCTGCAGAATGGTAGCCGAGGCCTGGAGAGCCCATGATAGCACGTAGATTGGAGAGAACCGCATCTTTCAATTGGACAGTTCAGGTTGTGTGGCACGCGAGTGTGCCGGGAAGAGGGGCTGCTCCGTTCTTAAGTACGCGGTTGGAAATGACAATTTCCCTGCGTAGGTTTTGCTTTTGCTATTTAGCATAGTGTGCTCCTGCAGGACAATAAAACTTACGAGGTGAGCAATGATCGGCTTCGGATCCACCGTTCCTCGTCGATCAGGAGTGTGAGATCGATCGATCCGTTCGTGGCGCCAAAAGCTTGCCAGGGATTTGTTTCTGCAAGTCTACTCAGATTGGATGGCTCTGTGAGTTTAATTGTAAGGTTTTATGCAGATTGACCTGGTGATCGGAAGCTGTAAAATCATTCGAGACTTCATGATCGCATTCCCATCCGCGAGGTCCGCATTAGGACTGAGACGAATAAAGTTGGGGGCCGGGGGCGGAAGGCAGGCTGAGAGACACTGTCCCAAAACAATGGAACAGCGGGAATCATTTCCTGGCGCCAAATAAATAACGATGGTTTTCCAATTTCCTCGTCGCGTCTGACGCGACGGGATTGTAGTTGATGTTACTGAAATTGCACCTCAATCGCATACTTGGCGACGACGACCCCTAAGCCTTAGGACCAAACTGCCAAGGGCAGATTTCTGAAGTAATGGTGTTCGATGATCTTGCGAGGAAATGCTCAGTCTCAGTCCTAGAACTGCCATTCCTCAATGATGCAACGTTTAGGTATTTTTAATCACATTTCCAGCTTGTCTGGAAGCGATATGGTCGAGAACTTCTGCGTGGTCACGGTTATACCCACTATTAGAGTAGGGGTTTCCTCTCGTGAATCCCCCGTATGCATAGCCGCATCACAGCCGACACCGATTCTATTAGTATTATGGTCAGTGTTTGATATGGTAATTCTGTATGTTGCTTACGCTACCTACACTCCTTTATCATGCGCAGATTGCGATGACGCGGAGTGCCTAGATGGTCGACAGGCGTCTGAGCATCCGATACTTTTAGCTCTGACAGACAGGACACCATCCAAGCAAGGCAGCATTTCATGAATAAAAATTGCCTCAAGGACGTGATAGAAAGGCCCCGCAGTTGATGATAATCAAGCGCCTACACCTGCAGCCGTTTCCACATCACTATAAGCCTCATCGGCTGATTCACGCTATCGCCAAGCAGGGAGCGTCATGAGTAAGCTACTCAGGACCGCAAGCGCATGATGGCAAATCGGCACTAATCATTCTCGGTTCTGCATAGGAGTGGAAATATGGACCCAGACCTTCGTTGTCTCAGGCGGGATAGGGTGGCTTAAGCCTTGACACCCGAGATGGTCTAGCTTACCGGCTAAAATCTCACATACTATCGACTGATAACGATAGAGGAGGAAAGATTAGGATAGCCCCGACGGAGTCCGATACGAGACAGGCAATTGCTTACAGACCATTTTCCCCGACCCCTCTGGGGTTATTATTTGGCGGTTTCCCCAGTTTCCCTGTGCTTGGTTGCAGAAATCGAAGTCGAATTCATCATCATCATCATCATGGTTCGCCGAATTGCTTCAGCTACTCCTACGGCACAATCGCCCATATCGCCACTTGGCACAACATATTGTGTCCGTCCCAATTCCGTGTCGATGAATATCCATCGAAGACCACTCGTTGTTGCATCAACCGACGAGGCCAAGGTCACTATAATATATGCCGGTCTGTTGATTCCTGGCGACGGAGAACCTCTGCGCAATGCCGCCCTAGTCATCAGCGATAAGATCATCGCGTTCGTCGGGCCCGAAGCCGACATTCCTAAGAAATACCTCCGGTCCACGCAGTCCACTCACCGTGTCCCTGTGCTCATGCCCGGCCTGTGGGATTGCCACATGCATTTTGGCGGTGATGACGACTATTACAACGATTATACCTCAGGTCTGGCCACTCATCCAGCATCATCAGGAGCTCGACTAGCCCGTGGTTGCTGGGAAGGACTGCAGAATGGGTATACGTCCTACCGCGACCTGGCCGGATATGGGTGTGAGGTCGCGAAGGCAATCAATGATGGCACGATCGTTGGACCAAATGTGTACTCGTCCGGCGCTGCTCTTAGTCAAACGGCCGGACACGGCGATATTTTCGCTCTTCCCGCAGGTGAGGTTCTGGGGAATTATGGAGTCACGAACCCTCGGCCTGGATACTGGGCAGCAGGGCAGCTATGTATCGCCGATGGCGTAGAGGAAGTCCGACGAGCAGTGCGGTTGCAACTTCGTCGCGGAGCAAAGGTTATCAAAGTGATGGCTTCAGGGGGTGTCATGTCGCGAGACGATAACCCCAATTTTGCACAATTCTCTCCAGAGGAACTCAAGGTGATAGTGGAAGAGGCTGCTCGACAGAACCGGATCGTTTCTGCACACGTACACGGCAAGGCGGGAATCATGGCTGCCATAAAAGCAGGTTGCAAAAGTCTGGAGCATGTGTCTTATGCTGACGAGGAAGTGTGGGAGCATATGAAAGAAAAGGGGATTCTTTATGTGGCCACGCGCTCAGTTATTGAAATATTCCTCGCTAGCAATGGAGAGGGGCTAGTGAAGGAGTCGTGGGCCAAGTTGCAGGCACTTGCTGATTCGCATCTGAAGGCTTATCAGGGGGCTATCAAGGCGGGTGTTACCATTGCGTTGGGAACTGATACCGCCCCTGGTGGACCTACCGCGCTGGAGTTGCAGTTCGCTGTCGAGAGAGGAGGTATGACACCGTTGGAGGCCATCAAAGCTGCAACTGCAAACGCTCCCTTGTCGGTTGGTCCACAGGCACCATTAACGGGTCAGCTTCGTGAGGGGTACGAGGCAGATGTGATTGCTTTGGAGGAGAACCCATTGGAGGACATTAAAGTTTTCCAAGAACCGAGGGTGATTACCCACGTCTGGAAGGGAGGGAAATTGTTCAAAGGCCCTGGTATTGGTCCGTGGGGGGAAGATGCACGAAATCCTTTTCTGTAGTTCATTTTCGATTCAATGGGAATTTCACATGATATAACTCTGAGGTACAAACTTACCAGCCAATTAGTCACTGTAGCAACATACCTCAGATTTGCTAGCTCGTCGTCCACGTTATCAGCAATTTTACTCTTTAGCTGTCATAATTACTAAATCCCTATACTACATGCTGGTAGCTGAATGTGTTAGACCCCGATGCTAAACATTGCTCTTCGAAAAGGCAATGCGCGCCACAGCATATTATCAACTATGACCCCTTCGATTGCCTCAGCATACTTCAAGCGGTCTGCCTAAAATAAAGAGAATGTAAGGCATGTACTCTACATCGAAAACAAATACAGGCCCACGCTTATACTCAAAAGCCCTACAGGGCCTGCGAGTGATATATGGCCCGGCTCTTCAATATCCTGTCTCTGATAGTGATAGTTGAGCCAGGCGAAACCAAACAACAGCCACGACGCAGGCGACTTTGCCACGCGGATACGTTCTAGAGCAGAGATGACAGTCAGCGATGTAGACCGTATAAATACTTGGATCGAAATCGGAAAAAAAAAAAACATACCACAAGGCTGCATGAGTCCCAGTTCTGGTAGGATGAACAGCCCGATAACCACAAGATGGATCATCGTCGCGGTAGACACAGTCCCTGACGAAACACTGTTAGTTTCCATGACCACAGTGATGGATGAGCGAGGTGCAACGAACAAATAGTGACTGCTGCTGCAGTCGTTTCCTGCCAGTCTTCGAGCATATCCTCTCGAATGGAGCGATAAATACACAAGCCAACGTCATTTCCAAAGTCGTCTTGCAGATGCTTCAACGTTGCGGAGCGGAGCTCCCGGACCCGGCCTAATTGCCAGGAGGTAGCCAGTTTCTCTGCGTATTCTGGCGTCGCTTCATGCTTTCTGATTAGGGTGGTAATGATGTAGTCGCGGACAATATCCGGGCCAGCAGAGTCGACGGGGAATTTTCGAGCCATGATGTTCGATTAAGGAGAACGCAGAAGGAGAGGAGGAGAACTTGTGGTGTGATGTTGCTGCCTGAAATCGAGATTGTTTTCAGGTTATATAACCGCTAGCCTTATCACGGGGCCGTGTGGTTAAGGATAAGCGCCTTTCCTTCTCTCGAGCCATGGTCACGCTTTGCTAAGCGCCGTCCTTTTGGTTAGCCAGTCGGTGGTCGGAAACATGTTTAGTGTGGATAAATCCTGGCGCATTTTGCTTCTGCCAAAATGTGCCTCGATAACGAATGGACTGAAGTGGGGAAAAGGAGAGCGCTTCCATTAGACTGATTAGTGGCCAACAATACTGTTGGTGTGCCTCACTCCGTGCGGACTCCGACATCAAAAGGCCAATGTGAGTGGGTGGTATCTGGGCATCCAAGCGGACTTGCTAACCGAAAGAAGTCTGGTGGGAAACAGACGGATATTGCGGAACGTCTAAGCTCAATCCGGTATGATGGGCTATGGCGTGCCGAGTTTAGAGCCATCATAGTTATACCTCTCTGCAATTCCTTACCAAAGCTTCTGCGTAAAATCGGACTATCTTGAGGTTGCTTTCAAAATTTCTGATCATCCCAGGCGATACATTATATTCTGTAGAACTGAAGCTTTAAAATTTCAGAAGGAAATGGATAGGTCATTAGTGCTGTTCAAGGTCCGAGTTGTAGGCGAAAATGTATATATATATGATTGCGTGGGCTTAAGAAGAAATAGGGGTATCAGGCGTGACATCAAATTTGAAGATCACGAGTTCAATTGTCACCTGAAGCACCCTCATCCCACAGCATCTATTTGTGAACGGAAACCCGAGGAACCGCTCGACATATCACGAAATCAAGCGTCAGTATACGCTAAGGTGGTTGCCCTGTCACACCTATCATAGTTGCCATGCTTCTGCACGCAAATTACGAATCGGCCCTTGTTGCACGGATTGGACATTGACATAACGTAACAGAATAGGTGCGTGCATGATATTCTCAGCTAGTTGACCCTACCGAGGGTTTACTACTACCCCCGAAAACTAAGTTTCCAAGCACTGTTACAATGCAGTAGAATTGCCCATAACGGGAATGTGTTGCGAATAGGTAGCCTGCATTGCGGGATCTTTCTGGTCTCCTGCATTAGATCGCGGTTAGGGAGCATCTGCGGCTGACTAGCAATGTTACATGTGATCCTGCAAGGCCAATGCGTTGACCGGCTTTTTGATTCGGATGCCTTGAAGGGCTCAGGCTCGCTCACCAATATGCCAGCCTGTGACAGTATGGTGGGTGAGGGAGATTCTAGATATTTCCAGATTTACAAGGGCAGTAGAGGAGAGACCAAATTGAACATGTTATGCTACTCTGTAATTATAGTACTGCTTTTAGACACGAGCATCGCCAGAATACACTGTATTATAGCTATAACAACAGATGACAAGAAACAAAATAACAACAATATCCAAGCCTCGAAACTGGTACAGGATCTAAGCCTCAAAGGCAGTAGTAAGATATACATTCGGCAAGTCCATTGCCTTTATTGAAGCAGTAGAGGGAGTGTTGTGGACCTTGACCATTTCACCTCGTTATTCGTCGCACGGCTCACTCAGTCCATCGTTATGTCCACTTAGACAGCGATGGCAATGGCAGCAGCAACGGCAGCACCACCGAGAGTGTAGCTGAAGCGCTCCACACTGGCAGCACCGGTGTAGAGGGAAGGAGAGGCAGAGGCGGAGGCAGAGGCAGAGCCGCTGGGAGTGGAGGAAGCAGAAGCAGAGGAGGGAGAGCTAGGGATGACGGGGCTGGAGCTGGTGGAAGCAGCAGCGCTCTCAGTGGTGGAGGCAGCAGTGGTGGCAGCAGTAGTGGCATCGGTAGTGGCATCGGTAGCAGAGGCAGCGGAGGTAGCACTGGAGGCCTCAGAGGTGGAGCTAGCGGACGAGGTAGCGACGTCCTTGTAGGCATCGACACCCTTCTGAATGGCGTCGGTGATGCCGGAAGACAAGGAGCTGGCGATGCTAGACAGAGAGGAAGGGACCTTGGAGGTGATGGCATCGGCCAGGTTCTTGGAAGCAGTGTACTGCTTCTGCAGCTGAGCGTAGACAGTGGCACCAGCACCAGCGGACACGAAGTCGGATTTCTTCGAGATCAGATCATCAATGGTGGTCTGCACCTCCTTGGTGAGGTCCTGAACGGGGCCAGTGATGGTGAGAGCATCAGTGGCGCTGAGCTCAGATCCTCCGTTGACAGTGGAGACACCAGAGTTAATCTCCGAGACCAAGGAAGAAGAGGCGGACTCGACCTTGGAGGGGTCGCCTCCAGAGTAAGAGTTGATGGCCGAGTCAAGAGACTGAACTTGGGTGTTAATGTCGGAAAGAACGCTCGTGATGGAAGCAGCGTCACGCTCGACGAGGGTAGGCTCGCGAGCAACCTTGGTGGGGTTGGCCATGACACTGGTGGCCAACAGAGTGAACAAGGCAGCGGAGAACTTCATCTTGACGGTGATAACGACGGTAGTTGAATAGATATTAAGAGTAGTAGATATGTTATTATAAACAAAGCTGGAGAACTGAACGAGTGCTTGAGGCTGAGATTGGCTCTGCTGAATACCTACTCAGTGACTGTGGGTGAGCGTCTTTATATACACCATGGACAGGTTAGAGCTCACATGGGAGGGAACTGCGGCCGAGGCGAAAATGTGGGCCAGGGGAAGATTTCCCTGCAATTCCTGGGGTTGACCTAATTAGCGTGCTCGAACCGAGACGTCGAGCCTGGTCCATGATACAAGAATTGGCTCGTTCCTGAAAAGTGCTTTGGTGATCGTCACTGTAATGATTGTTCTGGGCCAATGCGTTTGATTGCAGGGCCGACGCTCATTTTCCCCTTTGAGCGTGGCCGGAACCTTGAGGGTTCCCAGTCCCTGGTTTCCTGGCACATCTTGACCCTATCATTGTCATTGCTGGCACGTTCGGTTGGAATACAGCAATAGTAGTAGATAGAATCGGAGAGAAAAGTACTTAGCACCTGACCAGCGCAACAAAGTAATCATCGCGAGAAGCAATCAATTTGACTTCGATGGTAGGAGAACCAGAGCGTGGTGGCGCCACGATGGGCTCTACACCCGGCCCGCCCCCGGATTCTCATTTGTTCGTGAGTGGATGTTAGCTAATGCAGGTCGCCAAGTGTACAGGGAGAAGAGCAGGATAGCGCATCGGAAGTTCAGGGTCCGCGGGGGAGGAAGTGAGACAATGGAGGCCTAGTGGAAGTTAGCGAAGGAGGAACTGTTGGAGAGGCCACTAAACGGTCAACCGAGTGCTACCCTCCGGACGCTAAGCGGAGGCCCACCCTCCCCTACCCCGCACCGCCTAGTCTCAATTTCGAGTCCTCTCGTTGGGCGATCCTCTTCACCTCAACACATTGCGGTAGTACGTCCGCAATCATCAACCCTCGTTATATCGGCCATGGGCCATCTAGACCAATTGATGTGACGCCTAGATATTACTTTCTCTCCAAGTCAGGAACTGCTTCAATCTTACAAAGGAATCTTGCACAACAGTACCAAATTTCAGGTAACAGCTGAGACGTTTGTTGATATCCCTTTTCTCCCTATTGACACTCGGGACTAACTCCGTGGCAATTCAAGTAGTGGATGATGAGTGGACTGCAACTGGACTTTGCCTAATATAGATGCATTGTCGGTTACACCAGAAAAACCTCGAGACTAGTGGCGCATTCTCTAATGAGCTGAGCTGGCTAGTCGGCCCCAATGCCTGGCATATGCTGAGCTCCCCGGCTAATGCTGGTAGATGGGTCAATTCCTAGACAGTGTCCTACTCCATTGCTTAAATTGCGCCTCCCAATGACTGTCATAACTATAACAGGATTTGTGCCGGTTATGCCCGCACGATGGAAGCTCATTCGTCCTCTACTTTCGCTGAATCCGGCCCAAATGCAACCTGATCTTCTTGCCTCGAAATCACGATGTGAACAAGAAGAGCTCGGGCATAGATCCATCCCTGTGCGTCAAATCTGTCCAATAAGACGACGTCGCATCTGCCCGTTCCCCTTCCGGGAACAGAGTGGCAAAGTACTTGGCTTAGCTACACCTGCTCCCTCGGATGTCGCTCACCACCTAGCATTGACCTATGACAAAAGTCGTTGACAAACACTTTTATTTCGCGCCAGCTGAAGAGATTTGGATCCGAGGCTCCGCTCACTGGCATGTAGCACGAGATCTGAGACGCCAGTAGATAGCCTTGGTAGTTTGGGTGCAATTCCGTCTCTCAAAAGTGCCATTAAGGATCTGGGACAGTCAGGCGTAAGGAATCTGTCTTATGTTGATGGCAATGTCTCACCCTGGGGAATTTGAATGGCTGACATCAGATACGATCGGCGCCTCTATCGATGATGGTTGCACAAAGTAGCATTCCAAGTCCAGGTTATGGTCAGCTTGATTCAATGTCTCTCAGTTCGTATGTTAACAATATCGTAATCTTTTGGAACAAATTAATTTCTCAACACATTTATTTCTGGTGGACAAGCATCAGGAAAAAAAAATAGTCTGCATCCCTGCAACGTGGCTCGCAGACGGCCCGATCGCAGGATACAGCAGCATTCATTCTCCCGCAAGGGAGCGATTCATCAGACGTGTTGGCTGTCACGCAATGCTGGCCAATGCTACATGATTCGCATAATCACGCTGCATTAACCATAGTAGTAGTAGTATAAGGCAAGAGACAAGCACGGTACATGATCTGCCATCTACTCTCGAAAGCCCTCAACGCCCAGCAATTTTGTTAGGTCTTTTATTCAGAAGACTTTTTCATTCATATTAGTTGTGGCATCCAGCGTCTCATAAGAGATGATCATGCCCGCAAAAGGGTAATTTTCACTTGTTGGCAGATTGTTCTCAAAAAGTGGGCTCCCGCACCATAAGTAGGATTGAGTTAACGTTTGACTTTAGTTGAATGGAAAACTTAAAATCGATCGCTCAGTTCGGAAACTTGGAAGCGAATAGGCTACATTCATCCAAGTATCTGGATGCTTTCTATTCTTGGTGGCAGAGCATCTTGTGATTCGACTTTCCCGTGGTGATCCTACCTGCTTATATTGGTTGGCGCAGTATGTGGCTGAGAGATTTCTGGTTCTGAACCTGACGATCGTCATCTTGAAACCAGTGGTAGATTGCCCGGAAAATACAGACTCATTTGACGGTTTCTCTGCTTGCTAGGCGTTTTAATCTTACTTTAAAGTTGTTTGTGGACATTCCTTGATCTCAAACATCAGGATTGACTTTTTCGCGATGTTTCTTCCTCGAGTTTCGTATAAACATTTTTCAATTCCCTCTATTGAGACAGCCCATTAGACACATTTGGGTCTATGCATCCCGGATGGCTGTTGGAAGGCTATACACTATCCAGATTCCTCTCCACCGCTGTGCATGCTTGGGGAGATTGGATCCTTCAGAAAAATGCATAGGAAAGAGGCTTGGTTTGATCTCTGAACATTCATTGCTTCTCGTTGTTGCGTTATTATCGACGCGTTAGTAGCCTGTTCTTCCTCCCTTCTCTCTCCTCCCAATACTAATACGGTTCTGACACAGCAATAAAGTGAGTTTCCTCTGCATACCTCATCGGCTTTGAAACAGTGCACCTCCGAGTAAACATTCGGTCCTTTACTGCCTCCCACTGGTGATAAGAGAGAGAGGAACAAACTCGTCGGTAACTTGTTGCTGCCTACCCACACAAGGAAAGGGGATCACCGCAGGTACTATATCTCTGCAGGTGTCAATGTAGGCATTACTATCTACACTGGATTGCCATTCCGACCCTTTCTTTCGGGTATGGTTATACAATCACTGGACGGAGAGGTGGGAGACATATACACCACCTGCTGAAACGCTCCGACAGAGTTTCCCAACGGCGGTGCACTCTATGAAGTTCACTGATGAAAGCTACAACAGGGTGTTGGCATGCGGTATAGGTTGTATATGGCCAAAGAGTGCTAGTAACTTGGCGAGTAAGCGAGTCAGAGTAAGTTCTAAGTCACCGGCTTATTGTATGCTATGAAATTGTTACGATGATTTACTACTAGTATCTATATAAATTATAGTTCAGCTGCAAGCGTATTGGAAACTGCGGGTACTACACAATGTTACAGACCTCGAGGCTCGCAGGTTGCATTTTGTGAATACTAAGACCGATGAAGATTGCCGTACCAGTGGTTAAGATTCACACATTTACGAGTTCAGCTTCTTTCTCTGCGCATCACATTGCTTTTTGTATCAGTGAAGACACCCACAAAGGTCTGATTGTGCTTTGTTTCCAGGCCATTGTTGTTTTTGACGAGTGGGAGTCGATATGCAAGCCATGCAATACTGTGTTATGTGTATTGTAAAGATAAAAGGGTCATCAATATGTACTTGACTTCTGACTTTCAGGTGATTAACAACTGAAAATTAGCCTCGTCTGCAGTAACACCCGGATGACTTGATTTTGCTAGTAGTACCACAGGTTGTAGACAGACATTGTCCTCAGGCCCATCATTAAAAACAAATAACACACCAAAACATAGTACATTTGAAAGTCAAGTGCCGGGAAACCTCTTTCAAACCTCCCGACACTTTCTTCACTCTATAATCAGCGGGCACTTCCCTTTCGAAACAACTTACCAAATAGGCTTAGCGCCGCATGTGCTGTTTATCGACCCCACTACATACTTCTGCTACCTTATATCGCTCACACACATCTCGCCATATCATCGTCGCCTACCTCCTAACTGAACTCTTCTCTTTAATCTAAGACTTTCACTCAAACGGCTACACAATGGCGGGTGCTAAGGAAACATCTACTACACCCCAGCAAAGAAAACGAGCTCCCAAAGGACGTCGTACTACTGGCCCTGTTGCCGTCGGCGGCAATAACAGTGTTGCAGGACAGGAGAATACCTCACCGCAGAATAAGACCGGTAAAAAAACCAAGAAAAGCAAGGGTAAGAGACGGGGACGGGGACATGACAAGATGGTGCCCTCCGAGCCTGCAGAAAGTGTTGACCCTGTCAAAAAGACATTGCGGAGTGAGAATAGGTAAGTATCCGTTCTATGGGTAGCCAGGAGCATAGCACTGATGCTTTCGATATAGGCCTGTATCTACTACTTCAAGGGTGAGATCATCGCTAGCTGGCTCTCCTAGTGAGCTGTCAGCCACCCAAATGCAAAGTTTCCTTGAAGCTGGCCTAGCTATGATCGACGAGTCACCGGACACACGCAGGACATTTGTTGAAAGTCTGGCCACCGAGCCTGGTCTTCGCAAAGTTCGACAGATAGTTGAGACTCCATTCGCAATGACTTACAGCGTTCTGAAGCCTATGTTTGATCCACATTGTATATTGTTCCTTCGACTGGTCTCTCACAGTGAGCTACTATCGTCACTTATACTTGAGAAGGCTGTGGGGACAATCTACAATGTCATATACGGTCCCAGTGGTCGAAGGGCAGTTGAGTTCTTCACAAGAATGACAGACTGTCTCACCCAGATCAAATCCGATGGCAGAGATCAGATTTCTGTCCAGTTTGGTGCTGCGCGAAGCGAAGTGTTGTCTCTAGTTTCGAGGGTACTTCTCAGTACTTTGACCTTGAATCATGAAGCTGCAATACAGGTAGATCTCAGGAGCATTGCTGGCAGGATTTATGACTGCTGTCATGCCGATAATGCCAACGCCGGGGCCGGCGATGACAGCTTGCAGCGGGCATACGAGGACATACTCAAGATTCGGGACTTCCTTTCTATGGGGGACTCAATTCCTATATCACAAAAGCCCGATAAACTTCAAGCCATCAGAACCAATCAGAAAGGCAGCACGAGGCATATTGTTGACCTCCCCGGCGAATTGTCTGAGCTTGGCCCTCGCCACGACAATGACAAATCGGCAATCTCGGATATTCAGATCCTGCCTACAAAATCAGAGATACTGAATGCTGACCGACCTGAGTTCCTCCCCGCACGATGCGCTACCGATTCCCCCTTTCTGCATCACGAGCGGGGCATCCGTCGACTTCTCGATAGTCAATTCCGCCTTCTACGGGAGGACACATCTGGTTTACTTCGTGAAGGTATACGATTAATCATACACACATGGGCACTGATTGTCCACGGAACAGACTGGCGGCTGAAGCGCAAGTCTCTTCGTGACAATATGCCAACTCCGGTCCGAGTGTATTCAGGAGTCGAAATTCGACAAATAAAGTCAGAGCAGTTCAGAGGGATCGAGGTAGACTTGGAATTTGATCAGCTTCCTAGACTGAAAAATGTAAGTCCAGCAAAACGAAAACAGTGGTGGGTTGATTCAAAGGCGTTAAAAAAAGGATCAACCCTGCTGGCTTTGTTGGACGCAGAGGATGTGGATGACACATCCGCGATCTACTTCCTTGTCTCGAAGAGGGAGACCAGCTATATCGAGAAAAGCAAGCAGGGCTCTGTCCCGGCCGACCGTGTCAACGATGTAGTTAGCGATGGCAATAGAGCCATGGTTACGCTGGGGCTAGTAGGACCACCCAAACCGCAAGACATGGAGAAGCTTGTTTTGTTCTCGAGAAGCAATCCCTTTCCCCGACCACTCATACTCGTGGAATTTCCAGCCATTCCGTACAATTCTTTTGAGGGTATTCTGAGATGTCTTCAGGTGCTACATCAGAATCCAGCACGCATGCCATTTACTGCATGGCTAGCTCCGAGTACCGATAACCATGAGATGTGTTCAGCTTTAACGGAAGGTAGCACCGACGCTGGCAATATCAGTATACAACCCCCTGCATACTTCCGAGACAACCTATTACTCGACCTTTCTTGCCTTCGAGGCCAAGGCGATGTTGAGGACGCAAGCCAGATACTGTCTATGTCTCTTTCCCACGATCCTAAGATACTTTCCGCAGACCTCTCCAGGGTAACTGATTTGGACGAAGGCCAGGCAGACGCGCTCATTTGGGCACTACGGCGGAAGATAGCTTTGATTCAAGGCCCTCCAGGGACTGGAAAATCATACGTAGGGCTACAGCTAGCTCGATGTCTGCTGTACAACAAAGATATGCTGAACCTGGGCCCGATACTATGTGTGTACGTGAAAACTCCCACATTTTAATCCATACAGTAATACACTAACTTGTATGTCGCAGATGCTACACCGCTCACGCACTTGATCAATTTCTCGATGGTCTTCTCAAATCGGGTGTTACCAATATCATCAGGATCGGCCCCCGCAGTGCCTCTCCACATATCGAAAGGCTCTCCCTGGAGATAAGAAAGCAAGAGCCAGGACCACGAATTAGAGGTCTTCCTAGGATAAAGGATGAATCGCGAGTGAAGTTACTCAGCATAAGCTCAAGAATTGACGAACTCCTGAAGCAAGCCCAGAGCGGCTGTCACAGTCTCGTTCTTGGGGTTTTGAAGAAAAGATTTCCCTCCCACTCCAACCGCATAACTTCGGGGTCTCCTGGCCAAACGGACACTAATGCATTACAAGCGTGGGTTTCTGGCGATGCCCCTGGAGACTGGAGCGATGCTGATATTGTGCGCTCCATTGACCGACTCCTGCAGGAGGACGTCTGGACGCTCAAGGCTTCTGAGCGAACTCGTCTCCTTAGTTACTGGCAGGAGGCGGCTCTCACAGAGATCAGTCAACAAGTATTGACACTTCTAGAAGCTCATTCAGCAGAAAAGGAGCGATATACCTCAGCCTTCAACATATCGGATGTGCAACGCCTAAACGACTGTCAGGTCGTAGGCGTAACTACTACCCAACTAGCAAACAATGCTGATTTGCTTCGAAGCCTCAATGCAAAAGTGCTCATCTGTGAAGAGGCAGCAGAGGTTCTTGAGTCGCATGTTCTAACTGCGCTAATACCTTCGATCCAGCACGCTATTCTGATAGGAGATCACTTGCAGCTACGTCCACGCATCTCCAACCTTAGGTTATCAATGGACTATGAACGGGAGAGCCCAAAGTACAACCTCGATGAGTCATTGTTCGAGCGACTAGCAAACTTCCGGTTGGGAGAATCAACATCTAGTGAAGGTGGACAGAACAAGCAGGAATATAGCTTCCCTGTGATGCAGTTGAGCCATCAGCGGCGGATGCATCCATCCATTTCCGAACTGGTCCGCGAGACTTTATATCCAAAGCTCCAAGATCATCCAACAATGGCCTCTTATCCCCTTGTACCTGGCATTGCCCACAGATTGTTTTGGCTCGACCACTCTCAGTGGGAAGATCCGACTGATCCTACAGAGCCAATGCAAAGCAAGACGAATACATGGGAGATTGGGATGGTGACCGCATTGGTGCGACATCTCTGTCGACAAGGCAAGTATGGGCCCGGCGAGATTGCCGTATTGACGCCATACGTTGGACAGTTGAGAATGCTCAAAAATGTCCTGGAAAAGGAAATGACCCTAATAATCAGCGAAACGGACTCGGATGTACTCGATGAATCTGAGGGGTTAGAAGTGAGTGGAACCTCTACTGCGCATGGGAAATGGTGTGGAAAGCAGAGGGCCCCTCAGAAGAGAAGCCTCCTAGATGTCGTTCGATTGGCTACAGTCGACAATTTTCAGGTAGGCGATACCCCAAATTTGCAAAGAGTAATTCTAACACACTTTCTACCAGGGCGAAGAAGCCAGTGTCGTTATTGTCTCCCTTGTTCGCAGCAACAGAGCCCGAAATTGTGGGTTTCTGAAGATGCCAAATAGGATCAACGTACTGCTCAGGCAAGTGTTACACAGGGATTTAACTTATTGTATAGATGCTGACTTGGTCTCCAGCCGTGCCAAACATGGCATGTATATTATTGGCGATGCAAGTACGGCATCAACCGCGCCCATGTGGTCATCCGTTATTCAGCTACTGGAGAAAGGCGCCAATATTGGCCGGGAACTTGAGTTGCGTTGCGATCGTCACCTGTCCAAGGCGTTCTACGTTTCTTGCCCGAATGACTTCACCATACATGCCCCTGAAGGCGGATGTGCAGAAAAATGCCGACTAAGGCTAGACTGCGGGCATACCTGTGCTGTGAAGTGTCACTCAGAAAGACAACACAAAGCAGTTAAATGTATGGAGCTGTGCACTCGGATGAAAGATTGCGGCCATGCATGTCCAAAGAAATGTCATGAACAATGTGGGGAATGTCTGCAGGTGGTCCATAATGTCCTCCTCCCTTGTGGACATCTAGCGGAGGCCGTGGAGTGCAGGCAATTGGATAATCTCGCAAACGTGCGGTGCACTAAACGCGTTTCCCGCACTATGGATCGCTGCGGCCACAGTGTCGAGATACACTGTTTTGAAAATGATGGTGCAGTGAATTGCTTTCATCTGTGTGACAGCCCCCTGTCTTGCGGGCATACCTGTCGACGTCTATGCTGGCAGTGTAGATACACAGAGGGCGACTCCTACCACATTGATCATGGCCGTTGCCGAAACCCATGCGGTCGGGGATTCTCGGCTTGCTCGCACAGCTGTGGCCAACCATGCCATCAGGGTAAACCCTGCCCGCCTTGTAATTTGACTTGCGAAGTGCGTTGTCGGCACAGCCGTTGCGCAAAGACATGCAACGAGCCGTGTCCCCCATGCGCAGAGACATGTGGATGGGGCTGTGAGCATCGCGAACAGTGCAGTATGCCATGTGCTGTCCCATGTAACAACATTCCTTGTGATTTGCGATGCAAGAAGAAATTCACAAGCTGTGGGCATCAATGCCCTGGTATCTGTGGGGAACGTTGTCCGGATCCTCGTTTCTGCCGCCTGTGCTGTGGACCAGATATCCTGGAGCAAAATGTTGATCTTATCGAGCTCAAGGCGTACAAAGACGTGGACATCGACCAAGATCCATTGGTATTCCTCTCTTGTGGTCACTTCTACACAGCAAGCTCACTGGACGGCATAATGGGGATGCCTGAACATTATGAAGTGGAATCATCTACGGGCAGGATACTTGGCCCGAAACTTACACACCGATTATTGGATTCTGGGCGTCCAAAAGGGTGTCCTCAATGCCGTGCACCACTTCGTGATATCGATCGCTATAACAGAATGATCAAACAAGCATTCCTCGATGAAGCAACGAAAAAGTTTGCCACTCAAGCAAGCTTGAAGTTTAATAACCTGCTGGAAGAGGTTGAGGTCTGTGAGAAAGATATCGAGCGCGAAAAATCGGGTTTTGTATCTGAATGGTTGCAGGAGTCAGTCGGGATAAGAAGTGCCGACGAGGTCAAGCGCTCGGTTGAGGCTTATCGTGGAAGGGGAAACAGACTGTTGGGCAAACTCAAGGAGTTCACCAAATCTGTGGCAAAATCTGAGCAGCCGTTTGGGAGGGTCAGTGAGATACTCGCGTCAGCAACAGCGAGGAAGGCTAGCATGCCTGCACAACCCTTCCAATACAGTGAATCGTATATTCAAACCGGTTTTCAATCACGCGGCCACGTTCTCGCTCTTCGACTCACCTGGGCCCTTTTCTGGAACTTTGACTCCATCTACAGCAACAAGCGAATTGACGCACGCATAAAGATGACTCTGGCCCAAGTGGTAACGAATCAGATTAGTGGTCTACTGAGTCGATGTGAATCTCTGGCGAGGGATTGCCAGAAGGCTAAGTTTCTGCAGCAGGAGGTAGAGTCCCGAACGTATCATGCTATGTTCTCAGTGCTTTCCCTTAGCAATCAGGAAGCACGCGGTAACCCTGTCGAGGCAGCCATTGAAGCAAAGATACGGGAAAAGGCACTGAAAGAGCTGAAAGATTGCGATGCTATTTGTTTGCGCCATTCTAAAATTCTATGGTCTCTCCGTGAGGACATCGAAAAAGCAAGAAGACTGGTCAAGGGCGGAACATTCTACAGTTGTGTTACCAGCGAAGAAAGACGGCAGGTGTATCAGGCCATGGCGGCACAGTTCAACGGTACAGGCCACTGGTACTATTGTGAGAATGGGCATCCGGTATGTGACCTCACCATCAATCTCGTCGAGTACTAACTTGGATTGCCAGTTTGCGGTGGGAGAATGTGGGATGCCGATGGAAGAAAGTCGCTGTCCGCAGTGTGAGGCGCCAGTGGGCGGACTGAATCATGAGTTTGCTCAAGGGATCCGCAGAGCAGATGACATGGATGTGGAGTTTGGCGGTTCCCTTTCTCTCGAGGCGGACGCAGACTGGTAAGGCGCCAATCATATGATATTGATGTTGAGGTCGTTAAAATATGCACATGCGAGAGATGTTTCTGTAGTATATTGCGCCAGAAGCTAGCTAGCAGAATGATCATCGGCTTCGCGATAGCAAGGAGGTAAAGTAAAACCGTGAACCCACTACTATGGTAGCACTAACTATTACATGACATCCGACAGCTCTGAATACCTCTGTGTGTAGCCAATGTAGTTGATCGAGTATTGATTTTCAAGAAGCATGCACCACAAAACTCTTCCAGCTATCTTCCAAGTCCGAGTGCAACCCGATGCGATGCGGGATTTTTGACAGTGCATCCACGTCACGCACTCCCACCCCAGTGAGTATCATCAACCCATGTAGAAGCGGTTGCAATGGTCATGGTGTATCTAGACTCTCAAAAACCGGGATTATACCAAGGAGTGGCTGCAATGTGCTGGCCAGCCTTATCGGGCGGGCATCCATTCTGGCCGGGATGGCGTGCAACGTGTCTCGCCTCGCGTCGGCGGCATCTTCTTCCACTTCCCCTCCCCACTGCCCCTCCATCCTCAACCCCTCGATCGGCATCCACGTCGACTGGCAGGTGCAAGCTGCAAGCTTTCGGAACCCAGGTATGAATCTGATACGCCAGATGCGTTTCTCGGAAGTCTGCGACGCTGCAGCTTCCTTTCATGCTCCCAGCTTCCATCAAGGTGCTACCTCTCGCTTTATTCTATCGACAGGGATAGCATTGGCGTTGACGGTGCAGGGACTGATGTGACCGACATAGCTGGGTGTAGCATGCAGCAGGAAATAGTGCTACCTCCGGAGCAGAAGGGCTTTCACTACGGTTTCACGAAACTTGAGTTTGGCAGTGTCTGGTGGCCATACCACCCGTTGATCGCTGTCTTCCCTTGAACATTTGAATTCTCCTTCTGCGATACACCACACTGGCAGGTTATCGACACTGGCAGATGGAGGTATCGACAGCTGCAGGTCGATAGGGTCAGGCATTGCTACATGCAGCTATCTTCGAATACCCCGCAGTCACCATCTACCAATCTCCTAGGCCATACATCGTGTCAATCAAGAGAAACGTGCATTATCCAGCTTTGGTCGAATAGCCATGAATGGCGTCGGATGCATGCTGTACGTTGCAATGCCCAAATGAGGTCACCCAACAGATGCGTCTGTGATAGCCAGGCTATGGCTATCGCGCATATCGTGCAAAATCGGACTGGAAGAACGTTATGGAATGGTCAGGTCCAAGAACATAAAAGGCGTCAAGAGCCAGCTGCTCTCTTAGCATCTACAACTCCATCCTCATCCTAATCTACAAGCCATAAGCCTCCGATTCTCCGCCACCATGCCTCAGGACATTAAGGTACGAAAACACACATCATTCTTGTTTCAGCTACTGATCTTTATAGAACGCCCACTACTCCTATGACTACCTCCATGGGTTGAGGGAGAAGTACGAGAAGTCGGTAAGTGTTGCTCGACACCCAGGTCTGCTCATTTCTAACTGTCCCCTAGGCTCAGGACTTCTGCCGTGAGTATCTACAGAGTTATGAGTCGAATGGATATTAACAGCAGCAGGCGGTATGACCTTTGAGGACGCCCTTGCCCATGTCAACTCCACCGGCCGCACAGACTTCACCCGGGAACAGTTGGAGGCCTTTGACACCAACCATGACGGCAGCATCAACTTTGCTGGTGAGTGTCATAGGCATGTCTCGAAGAGGGCTACTAACTGGAATAGAATACATGGA
Organism: Aspergillus vadensis CBS 113365; assembly: GCF_003184925.1. Lineage (NCBI taxonomy): Eukaryota > Fungi > Ascomycota > Eurotiomycetes > Eurotiales > Aspergillaceae > Aspergillus > Aspergillus vadensis. The sequence continues at coordinate 887,946 of NW_020292041.1, read as the reverse complement.
ATTGATGCTCAACAACGACAAGGAGCTCGCGTTCCGTAACGCCAAGTTCATCGCTTAGATTGGGAGGATCGGCCGGCTCTGTATATAGGCCGCGATATAGCATGAATAAATGATTATGACAACTATATTTATGTCTTTGTTGTTTGAGTCCGCCACAGACTCTGTACTGTGTAATCGCATTCCTCGTCATTCTCACATCAAATATTAGTAATAATTCTTCCTGATGTCAACATTCAAAGCCCAGCATTCCACAATATTCATATGATGTCATGTCTCAATCCCTAACATCTTGCTGAAACAGGTACCGCTCTGTTATTTAATCGAGCAAACAGTATAGTAGGAAGGTCACCCTTGCATGTGGTATGATACTATTGGCGGCATCCAGTGTTGATCGTATTCAATATGACCAGTAGTCTCCACTTCAGCAGTGGGTTTGTGATAGCCAAGATATCGGCAGTAGACCTGCAGAGCATCTACACTTCTTCATCTCACCTCACTTGTCCCTCTCTCACTACATCTTCAATTCCACAAAGTTACAGACATCATGTGGCTCTCTCTCGTGTGCAGTATTCTGCTGCCACTTGGGGTAGTCAACGCCCAGTCTCAGTACCTCAATGACAAAACCAAAGGTATACCACATCACGTCAGTTCGAAGTCCACTAACAGCACTAGAATTCGTCGTCAATGGCTCTGCCCTTCCTTTTGTCGATTTCGACATTGGCGAGTCCTACGCGGGCTACCTCCCCAACACGCCATCTGGCATCTCGAGCTTATACTTCTGGTTCTTTCCTTCTACCGATCCTAATGCGTCCGATGAGGTATGTCGACCCCATTTCATTCCCTTCCATGGCTAATAGGCAGATCACCGTCTGGTTGAATGGCGGCCCAGGATGCAGCTCTCTGGCAGGCATCATGCTCGAAAACGGTCCCTTCTTATGGCAACCTGGCACCTACCGACCCGTGCGCAACCCTTATTCCTGGAACAACCTCACCAACATGGTGTACATTGATCAGCCTGCTGGAACGGGATTCTCGCTTGGTCCGTCCACGGTGGTCTCGGAATTCGATGTAGCGAGACAATTCATGGATTTCTGGAGACGGTTCATAAATACGTTTGATCTGCAGAATCGAAAGATCTATCTCACTGGCGAGAGTTACGCGGGGCAGTATATTCCATATATCGCGTCGCAGATGCTAGACCAGGATGACGATAAGTATTTCCGGGTTGCCGGCATCCAGATCAATGATCCGTATATCAATGAGGTGCCAGTTCTGCAGGATGGTATGGTGCCCCTGACAGGAGTTGGTGTTTAGTGCTCTAACAATGAGGACTGCAGTGCCTGCTCTTGCGACCGTTAACCAGCACCGCTCTCTTTTCCCCTTCAATGACACCTTCATGAGCCAAATCACCCAGCTTTCCGACGACTGTGGCTACACTTCGTTCCTAGAAGATGCCCTTACCTTTCCACCCCTTTCCAAATTGCCATCAGTGCCCTACAATGCCAGCTGCAACACCTGGGAGACCATAATCAACGCCTCGCTAGCTCTCAACCCATGCTTCAACCGCTACCATATCCCCGACTCCTGTCCCATGCCGTGGAACCCAGTCGGGGGTCCCGTCGTCGGCCAGGGTCCAACCAACTACTTCAACCGCAGCGACGTCCAGAAGGCCATCAACGCTTACCCAACGGACTATTTCGTCTGCAAGGACGGAATCTTCCCGACGGCCGACGGACTGGACACATCTCCCCCAAGCTCCCTGGGACCGCTGCCGCGCGTCATCGAACAAACCAACAACACCATCATCGCGCACGGCCTGATGGATTTTGAGCTCCTGGCGCAGGGAACCCTGATCAGTATCCAGAATATGACCTGGAACGGGAAGCAGGGGTTCGAGCGGGAGCCAGTGGAGCCGTTGTTCGTGCCGTACGGCGGATCATCGGGAGGAGGTATATTGGGAACAGCACATACAGAGCGTGGATTGACGTTCTCGACAGTGTTCAGTTCAGGACATGGTAGGTCCCCTATCCCACCCAGTATGCGATGAAGCGGGTTACTAAATGGACTGGAATAGAAATCCCAGAATATGCACCGGGAGCAGCATATCGCCAGCTAGAGTTTCTGCTAGGGAGGGTCGCGAATCTGTCAATGGGATTACCGGAGACAGACAACAATAAAAGCAAAATGCATTATTGCAGGCAATAATTGAGCAGGTGCAGATGACGGAGCAGAATGGTCGAGCTGTCAGATCGGATGATTGTTCGGCAATGAGATCAGTTAGTGAAGCTAAACTAGCTCTGCTGAACTTGCTTCTCCACCACAGCTATCGCCAACATAATCCAATCATCACTGCAATTCTACCTTGATCCCCTCATCGTAGACCCGTAAATCCGACAAACAATATACTAGACGTGAACATCTTCATCAAAGGCCAATCAAGACCCCCAATTCGATATGGCATCTTAATGATCGACATCATCGATCCGACCTCGGATCGGAAATTCCCCCAAACTGTGCCGCGCTGCTGGGTCCACCCCGCATCTTCACAGTCAAAATTTAATAATCCCCTCAATTAATTAATCCCTTCTCCATCTTCCACTTACTTTCCGTGTTCCCTCCCATACAATTTATCCCTTTTTGTATACTTACTGTAGTATCTATTCACAATGTCACCAACATCCATACCAACCCACCAAACCGCCGCCTGCATCGACAATCCCAGTCCGGGCGCGACCCTCACTATCCGCCATGATATTCCCGTTCCGGTGCCGGGAGCGGGGGAGGTTTTGGTCAAGTTGGAGTATACGGGGTTTTGGTAGGGAGCCAGACACAGAATGGATCTGATTTATCATTAATATATGAATATGCTGATGGGTTGTGTTGCAATGGATAGTCACTCCGATCTGCATAATATTAATGGGGACTTGGTCATGACGACGAATGTTCCGGGACATGAGGGGGTGGGGAGGGTTGTGAGAGGTGAGAATGCCGAATGGAATTTTGAAGTGGATCGCGACTGATGGGTGTAGTTGGACCTGATACTCCGGCTGAGATGATGGGGAGGAGAGTTGGTGTGAAGTATATTATCCCGGTTTATAAGTCAACGCTTTGGTGGGATAGACTAATGAGGTGTCTATCTAGATGGCTGTATAAGTCATGCATGAAGTGTCCGACGTGCAAGGTGCAGTATACGAATTGTCGGAATCAGGATAATTCGGGGAGGGTGAGTATTTTCCACCCTAGTATACCTTCGGAATTGATGCTAATGATGGTGATAGAACGTTCCCGGGACATTTCAACGTGAGATATCTGTTATGCCATATTAAAGAGGATGCATCCAGCTAATAATGGTATAGAATACGTCGTCTCTCCTGCGAACTTCGTCTCTCTGATTCCAGAGGATCTGAATCCCGAAGCTGTCGCGCCGTTGCTATGTGGTACGTTTTCACTTTCTTCATCAAGATTACCACTAACCGGTTAGCCGGCCTCACCATGTACGGCGCACTCAGCAAGGTACAGAAGCTATATGAAAAAGGCGATTGGGTGGTTATAATGGGTGCAGGTGGTGGACTGGGCCATTTGTATGTCTTCCGTGCCGATATCACGGACAACACTGATGGGTGTATAGGGGCCTTCAAATCGGCAAAGAAATGGGATACAAGATGATCGCAGTAGACAGGTACGCCTCTTCCCATCTTTGCCAGACAGCACTAACATCTCTCAGCCCATCCAAGAAAGACCTCTGCCTCGCATCCGGTGCATCCGCCTTTCTCGACTTCAAAGATGACAACGTACACCCCCTCCCTTTTCCACCTTTACATATATACTAATGCTTAACAGTTAATCCACAACATCCAATCCCTAACCGACGGCATCGGCGCCCACGCTGCCCTCATCGTCGTCGGATCCGAAAAAGCCTACGAGCAAGGCGTTGCTCTTCTTCGTCCGCTGGGGACGCTCGTATGCGTGGGCTTTCCCCGTCCGGACTTCCATGTGCCTGTGGCACCGCACTACTGCGTGGACTATGGACTGCAGATACTCGGTAGCGCGGTGGGTACGGAGACGGAAATGCAGGCATTGTTGGAGATGGCGAGGGCAGGGAAGGTGTCGACGCATTACGAGGTGTTTGATCTCGAGCAGATCAATGATGTCGTGGCGAGGATGAGACGGTATGCGGTGAGTGGGAGGGCAGTGTTGCGGATTCCGGAGGCAGCAGTTGCGAGGATGTAACTGTACAGTAGATGTCAAATGTACTCGATAGCACATATAGTGTATACCAAATCTTATTCCAGCTAAGTACAACATAACTAATCAATAGTATCAACTACTAACCAAACAACAACTGACCCAGTATATCCCCAACCCAACCCACTCATCCCCCTATTAAATCACCCACTCAGAGCCCTCCAAAAAACGACGCCAACCCACCCGCCGCCGACGAACTACTCGCGGCATCCGAGCTCGAGCTAGAACTAGTAGTAGTACTAGTACTCGTCGACGACTGAACCTTCTCAGCCAAAAAGCTCGCCGCATCACCCGCATCCAACCCATACGTCAAATGCATAGCGGTAACAATCAACGTATCATCACAGACCAAATCACCGACGGCACAATAAACCTTGACATCATCCTTGGGATAGTTCGGGATCTGTCCATGGTCTTGCACGTTTCTCGTGAACCCGAAGAGCACTACACCCTTCACTTGGTCTCTCACTGTCGTGCTGAGTTCTTGGACTGCGTTGTCGATTACGGCGCTTCCTTGACTGTACCCATCCCCAGATATATCAGCATATGTTTTTTTTACTTTTTCTTATCCTTCTGAGGAAGGTAGATGGATAGGGAAGAAGAAGGTGATGGGGGAAGGAATACCTATAACCACCCGCCACAATCTTCGTATTAGGACACTTCGAATTCGCCTCCTCGAACATCTGCTTCGCGGCAGAGATACTCCCCGGATCAGTGTTCTGGGGTAGCGCATTCTGCACCAGTCCGGCGCTGTATTGGCCGCCGACACCCTGGCAGGCGACTTTATCGGATCCGAGTTTGGATTTAAGGCTGTCGCAGAGGGGAGGGCCGATTACGGTGCCCTACATTATCCATCATTATTATATTAGCATGTGATGTTGTTTTACTTACTACTACCCACTTTGTGTTGTTCCTGGGTAGTAGATGATTGATAAAGAGAAGGTAGTATGGGGGGTATACCATATTCCCCAACTCAGTCGATCCTCTCGCAAAGATCAACGTCACATCCTTGCAGCTTCCCTGCTCGAGTTCGTTGGCTGTAGAGCCCGTGCCGAATTGGCGGGCGTAGAGGGATCCAGGGTCTGATGCTAGTGGGGTGGAGATGGCCAGGGTGGCTAGGGAGGCGGTTAGGAGGAGGGATTTGAGGGGGGCCATTTTTATTCCTTTTTTTGTTTAGGGTCTTGGGAAAAAGAAGAAGAATTAATGTGTGTGTGCTGCGCTGCAGGCTTTGAAAAGAAGAATAGAATTAGGGTAGTGGTAAAGAAGGCGTGAGAATGAAAGAGGGACTGAGTGAGTGGACTGGCTGCTCGAGTCTGAGTCTGCCTGGGTGTGTGTCTGGGGGATCTACTACATACTTATATACATCTTTCCATTCTATGGATAGTTAATTAACTACTGCTGTTACTATTACTACTGCTAGTAAGTACACTAAGACAAACAAGAAGATTCTGAGGTTAGTCTCTCCGTATACATTGTGTTAGGTAGGGCAAGACAGGGCAAGCAGGGTCCGACGCAAAAATGAGTCGAGATGAAACAGAACTAAACTAAACGAACTAGACTAGTACCTAGTCAGTAGTAGACCCTTTCAACACAGTCAGTCCACTATCTAACGAACTAGCAAGTATACCCCGGGCTCAGCAGTGGGAAAACTGTTTCAGGGGATCGGCCGCTTTTCTACGCTGGGAATAGTTCCCCGGAAAACCAGGGTTCACAGGCATCCATCCATCCCTATCAGTTAGGGTTCCTCCGGAGTTCATCCGACGTGTGTCCGTTCATCCACTAGATAGATATCCAGGGACCAGGGACCCTGTTACAGGTTGGTTGGTTGCCTTGGGCAGGGCATGTGGGTGATTAATTAACCTGTAGCGGGTGGCTTTTCCACCGTAAACTCAATTTCTATCCTAAACCTCGTATTCTTATTGACGACTGATGGTATGTATGGTATAGGCAACCACGTTCACAATCAACACAACCGTTGTTTCGTTTTAGTTGGGTGGAAAAGCTTGTCGGTTTGATCTGGTTTTTGGGTCGAGCGTCTTTGCCGAGGTAAGGTTGGATGGTGGATGGTGGATGGGGGGGATCGTCAGGGACGGAATTGACTGATTGAATTGATTTACTGTTGTCATCTAGGGATAAGTTCTTCTGGAATGCCGTCTTTTTCTTCCGAAAGGATCAATATTTGGTTCGGGGTGGAGAGGGCTTCACTAGGATTAACGGTCCATCAATCAATTAGAGTCATGCTCATGATCACGTCGAATGTCTACGAACTAGGTTAAATGAAACATGCCGTGTCTATCGTCTTCTCGATTTGTGATCTTGTGCTATCCACTACACATTAAGTATCTTCTAGTCCTGCCACCACCCGGATAACCCGGAAGGTCCTCAATGTGCCGTGTGCGTTTTCAACGGTCTGTCTCTGACACCGTCCGTGTCAGGCTCAATTCCCGCCGTCCACATGCTTGGTCAATGTCTCGATGAAAGACTCGCCCCATTTCGCACTTGTGTTCGTCTCGATAAAGTGTCGCAACGTTTCATACCGAGACTTGCGATCCTCGTCATTCATTGTGACCGCTTGATGAATCGCATCAACCATCTCTGACATGTTCGCTGGATGGAAAGTAAGACATCCCTCCTTCATAAAAGACGCCGCGCCGGCAAACTCGGATAGCAGGAGCACTCCATGCCGCTGCGCCTGGCACGCAACGTACTCGAACGAAACTAGGTTCATCCCATCCCGCGTCGAGGTCAGTAAGCAGGCATCGGCAACCGAGTACAGCGCCGTCAGTTCGCTGAAGTTGACGGACCGGTGCATGTAAATCAGAGGACAGCCATCGGCGGTAGCTACATCGTCAGCACCATAGACCAAAATCATAGCATAGGGTACTCACAATGCTTGCCGTTAATCCTCCCAGCCATCGTACTCAACTCCGTCTCTAAGTCCTGATACTCCTTCACATCCTCCCGACTAGGCACCGCCACCTGGATAAGCACCACCTTATTGCTCAACTCCGGATACTGATCCAAGAAAGCATCATAGCCCTTCAACTTCTGGTCAAGCCCCTTGATATAATCCAGCCGATCCACCCCAACAATAACCTTCATCCCCGAATACCTGCGCTGCAACTCCTTTATGCGATTCTGCACTTCCTCATTCTGCAGCGCATCCGTAAATTTCTGCGGGTCGATACCGACAATGAACTTCTCCGCAACCACCTCATGACCCTCATACTCCAACGCCCCTGACTCTTTCACCTTCGCATCGGCCCTAACACACTGTCAGCACATCCCGGTACCCACAAGAGGAACACAACCTACAGAGTCTCCGCGCAAAGCACAAAATTCCTCTTATACTCATCCGTATGAAATCCAATCACATCACTCGCCAGCAACCCCCTCAACAATTCCTTCTGCACCGGCAGACCACGCCAAAAGTCTCCCGCCGGGAACGGCGTATGCAGCGAAAACCCAATCGCGCAATTCTTCCCCGCCAGACGATCCCTCAACAGCCGCGGCAGCAGCATAAGATGGTAATCATGCACCCAGATCAACGACCCCGGCTTGGCTGCCTCGGCGATCGTATCAGCAAAGATCTCGTTCACTCGTTGGTATGCTTCCCAGGGACCGTCTTCGAAGTTGATGCCGGATTGGTAGTGCAGGATAGGCCAGAGGATGGCATCTAAATCAGAGAAATATATATTAGCATACCCTACTCATCCTATGTGAGATATAGAAAATTTGGTGGCATCGCACTAGAAAAGTTATTATAGTGATT